>NC_133347.1:30850017-31183351 GCF_030506205.2 Paramisgurnus dabryanus
CAATAAAATTACAGAAAATAAATACAAAAATAATTAAAATCAAGTAAAAATAGAATGTTTTGAGAAGAGATTTAAAAGTGACTAATGAATTTGCTTCTCTGATGTCGGCTGGGAGAGAATTCCAGAGCTTGGGAGCATAGACAGAAAATGCTCAATCACCCCTAGTATGGAGCCGTGTCTCAGGAACAACCAAGAAACCACTCTAAGAGGAGCACAGATTGCGTTGTGGTGTGTAAGGCATTAATAGATCAGTCAGGTACTGAGGTGCCAGATTGTGCAAAGGTTTATACGCCAACATAAGGATTTTAAATCAATACGGTACCTAACAGGTAACCAGTGCAGTGACTCCAAGACAGGGGTTATATGGTCCCTAGCCCTGACCCCAGACAAGACCCTAGCAGTTGAATTTTGGAGATATTGCAGTTTATCCAAGGATGATTCAGATACCCCAGCTAGAAGACCATTACAGTAGTCAACGCATGAGAAGACAAAAGAGTCTATCAACTTCTCAGCAACCGGGAAAGACAACATATGACGTAACCGAGCTATATTTCTTAGGTGAAAAAATTATGTCTTAACTGTATTCTGCACAAAAGGCTCAAATGACAGGGTGGCATCAAATATGACACCAAGATTTTTTTATTTGTTTTTAAACTCCAAGGTGACGCCATCAACAGACAGAGCAGGAGACCCAACCTTTCGCAGTTGATGTGGAGATCCAAGGAGCATAATTTCTGTTTAAGAGACGTTTAGCGACAGAAAATGATTATATATCCAAGTCTTTATCTCAGCAATGCATTTAGATAGATGCACAACGTTCACTTGCTGACCCAGTCTGGTATGAATATAGATCTGTGTATCATCAGCATAAAAGTGATAATTGAGGTTGAGAGATTGTAGCAATTGACCAAGTGGATAGATGTACAAACTAAAAAGTAAGGGACCCAATACTGACCCTTGTGGAACACCAGTATGAACAGAGCCGACTTTGGACCTATGACCACCTATAAAAACAAATTGACTGCGGTCAGTGAAATAAGACTTGACGCAGTCAAAAACAGTCTCGGACAAACCAAATACATGTTCAAGGTGATTGAGTAGTAGAGCATGGTCAATAGTGTCGAAGGCCAAAGTGAGATCCGAGAGAATAAGAATTGACGTGGAGCTGGAGTTGAAGGCAATCAGTAAGTCGTTAGTGTCTTTCACCAACGCAGTCTCTGTGCTATGTGATTTTCGAAATCCAGATTGATGAGCCTCAAATAGATTGTTTTCCATTAAGGGTTTGTTTAATTTGGCCGCAGTTTTGCTAATGGTTAAATTTGACTGAAAATCATTTACTTGGAAATGTTCAATACCAAAGTAATTAAAATTAAAATAAGATTTTGTCCATTGATATGGATTATGATTATCTTGCAGGGTTAACATGTATGACTATCAGGCCACATGTAGAGTGTACAGTGAGAGCAGTGACACAGCGCACAGACTTATACATGTGAGTACTGCACAATCTGCCATTATATCTAAGACTAAATGTAATTCCCAGTTAATTGTATTATCTTGTTTTTTTCCAAATCTTTGTATGAAATTCTCAGAGCTACTTTGCATAAAGGGACTACCGTATTTTCCAGACTATAAGTTGTACTTTTTTCATAGTTTGGCAGGTCCTGGAACTTCTAGTCAGGTGCGACTTATTTGTCAAAATTATTTCATATGAAACAAGAGAAACCATTACCGTCTACAGCCGCGAGAGTCATTTTTGAACTTGATTTGGCTTGTCGCCGTGATTTCACCAAGTAAGATGTAATCCTAGTTCAAAATTTTTTGTTGATCCTGGATCAACGTTTTAATCAAAGATACCCCAACCTACCTTTAACTCAAACCCTAACCATTTTTAAACCCTCAAATTAGTGTGGAATTATAGTTTGAGGAGTATTTCTTAAAAAACCCTAAACCATTCCTAAACCTAAATCTAACATAAACAATAATCCTAATCCTGCAATCTAATTGGTTAATATAAATGTTGATCCATGACCAGCAATGGTATTGATCCAGGATCACTTCCTATTTGGTGAAATCACGTTCACCATTCAGCCTCCCAGGTATGGTCTGTATGCTATTGTGTATGGTGTAAAAAACTTTATTTGTATGTTATTGTTACTTTAACATGTACAGACACCTATTCAGCCTGCTGTTCTGTGCTATTGTTGAATAACTTGCCTTTCCAGATTAAATGTCTGGTCTTCGGCTTGGATTTTGTGAAATCATTTATCTAAATAAATGCGACGTATATTCCAGTGCGACTTATATAAGTTTTTTCCTCTTCAAAACGCATTTTTGACTGATGCGACTTATACTCCAAAGCGACTTATTGTCTACAAAATACTTTTTTTGTTTATGCTTAGCAGTAGGATGTCATTGATACTTGACAACTGTGTGACTTGCCCTGTTATCTTGACTGTTGTTGTAAATGCAGCCATTCCTCGCTCTTGTCACGACCGTCCAGAAGCTGCTGGTGGAGTTTGTCATGTAAGACTTTGCTGTCTTAGACTCTGTATAAATAAGCTTCTGTCTCCTGCTATTAATCATTATTTTCACTGTCTGTTGTTCCTCACAGATTTTTTATTGAATTCAACCTGTACAGCTGGTGGTATTCTGACGTCACTGCTAAAGGTTTGTTTGATGCATGTGTCTACTCACAGGTGATATGATGGAATTTTAACCAAGTCTTTGTAGCACTGCAAGGGATATTGGAGCAGTGAGTGTGAGACAGCCTCACAAAAACAACACCTGTGATCCAGTGAAAGACCATTTATATATGAATGTACCAACATCTAGTGAAAATCTAGTTACATGCATGCATTTTTTTTTTAAACCATTGTCATTGCAATGTTTTAAAGCTGTTTACAATCCAGCTGTTAGGATTTGTAGAACGAACCCAAACGCAGAGAGAGGGATGTACACTGAAGACTTTTATTAATTAACAAAAACAGAAAACAAAACCCACGAGGGGGCAAAACAACATAAACAGGGTAACAATAAACAGATGGATAGTACACTAAACTGGACAAGATACAAAACTACACTAAACCATAAACTTGACTTCACACTAAATATGGAATAACACTAGACTGGACTTAACAGCAGAACACAGTACTCACAGGTATGGAAACAAATGCACAAGCACAGGACAAGGAATACAAGAGGATTATATAAGGGAGCAAATCAAGGGGGGAACAGGTGACATGAATCAAATGATGATGGGATGATTAATGGGGAAACAAGTAGGCGGGGTCAGGAGACGAGACAGAAAGCACATGGTCTAAATAAACAAGGCCAGTGCTTTCACACAAAACAAGGGTCTGTCATGATTCTGCCA
Organism: Paramisgurnus dabryanus; assembly: GCF_030506205.2. Taxonomy (NCBI): domain Eukaryota; kingdom Metazoa; phylum Chordata; class Actinopteri; order Cypriniformes; family Cobitidae; genus Paramisgurnus; species Paramisgurnus dabryanus. The sequence continues at coordinate 30,853,394 of NC_133347.1, forward strand.
CAAGACTAGATTAAATAAAGGACAGGAGGGCAGAACCATGACAGAATCCCCCCCTAAGGGAGCGGCTTCCAGACGCTCCCCAGGGGAACACTAGACAGGAGACAAGACAGACTGACAGGCAGACAAAAACCAAGAAAACATGACAAACATGCAGAGGGGCAGACAAGAGTACACTACAAAAGGGTTGGGGTGACACAATAAAAACAACAAACAAGGGAGGGGGGGCGGAGGCAAAACAGAGTTCACAAAGGGAGGAAGTCCAGGTAGGGTGGAGCTGGGTGGGCAAGGGGTCTTGGGTGCAGGGGTAGTGGAGGGCTTAGGACGAGGAGTCCGGGCAGGCTTGGTGGGGATCTTGGAGGGAACAAGCTTGGTGGGGGATGCAGACTTGGTAAGGGGTACAAACGGAGGCACGGCAGGATTCCAGGGCGTGGTAGGGGTAGACGAGGGAGCAGAAGGGGACGAGCCAGGACTCACAGGGTAGGGGAGAGAGTTCAGGGAGGACATGGAGACAGTAACAGGGGAACAGGCAGACAAACTGGATGACAGTGCAGGGGAGAAAGCAACTGAAGGAGCCGGTGAGACAGGGGGCGCTGCGGCCGGCAGCGGAGACGAGACAGGGACCGTGACAGGGGGCGCTGCGTCCGGCAGCGGAGACGAGACAGTGACAGGGGGCGCTGCGTCCGGCAACGGTGACGAGACAGGGACAGTGTCAGTGACAGGGGGCGCTGCGTCCGGCAGCGGAGACGAGACAGTGACAGGGGGCGCTGCGTCCGGCAGCGCAGACGAGACAGGGACCGTGACAGGGGGCGCTGCGTCCGGCAGCGCAGACGAGACAGGGACCGTGACAGGGGGGCGCTGCGTCCGGCAGCGCAGACGAGACAGGGACCGTGACAGGGGGCGCTGCGTCCGGCAGCGCAGACGAGACAGGGACCAAGACAGGGGGCGCTGCGTCCGGCAGCGCAGACGAGACAGGGACCAAGACAGGGGGCGCTGCGTCCGGCAGCGCAGACGAGACAGGGACCAAGACAGGGGGCGCTGCGTCCGGCAGCGCAGACGAGACAGGGGCCAAGACAGGGGGCGCTGCGTCCGGCAGCGCAGACGAGACAGGGACCAAGGCAGGGGCTGCAGCGGTGGCTGCGCAGACGGCAGGGGCTGCAGCGGTGGCTGCGCAGACGGCAGGGGCTGCAGCGGTGGCTGCGCAGACGGCAGGGGCTGCAGCGGTGGCTGCGCAGACGGCAGGGGCTGCAGCGGTGGCTGCGCAGACGGCAGGGGCTGCAGCGGTGGCTGCGCAGACGGCAGGGGCTGCAGCGGTGGCTGCGCAGACGGCAGGGGCTGCACTGACGGAGAAATCAACCCCCTCCTCCTCCTCTTCTTTCTGGGGCGTGGCGCAGATGCCGTGGCGGGCGAGGGGAGAGCTGTGGTGGGAGCAACAGGTTCTGAAGAGGACCCCTCGGATGGTGACTCCCACGATACTCTCTGCTCTCGCTTACCACGTAGCGACATGGGTGGGGAGGAGCTCTCAGGGGCCGAAGGAGGAAGACTCGGGTCGTCAGACGCCACCACTCCCAAGATACATCCCTCCGGGATAAATGGCAGCGTGGCAGATGGTGATGCCATGGTGGGTACCTGAAGCTCCTCCCGACACAACTTGTCCACCACCTAATGGAACGGGCAGCGGATAAGCTCCTCCCGTTCAAGCAAGGGAGGAGGGACGTTGAGCCCCGCGATGAAATAGGAGTTGAGGAGGGTCTCTGGCAACAACACCCTCCTCGCTTCCACTGCCTGGGCGTACCCCCTCAGGGACCTCTCCTGCTGAGGAGGAAATGGGGCCTTGCCCATCTTCATGTCGGCGGCAGTCGACTGCCACCACAGTTCAAGGTCAGCCGACTGCCGCCTGGCGGGACGACACGGGTTGTCTGCTGGGTTCTGAATTGGCTTGTGCATTCTGTTAGGATTTGTAGAACGAACCCAAACGCAGACAGAGGGATGTACACTGAAGACTTTTATTAATTAACAAAAACAGAAAACAAAACCCACGAGGGGGCAAAACAACATAAACAGGGTAACAATAAACAGATGGATAGTACACTAAACTGGACAAGATACAAAACTACACTAAACCATAAACTTGACTTCACACTAGATATGGAATAACACTAGACTGGACTTAACAGCAGAACACAGTACTCACAGGTATGGAAACAAATGCACAAGCACAGGACAAGGAATACAAGAGGATTATATAAGGGAGCAAATCAAGGGGGGAACAGGTGACATGAATCAAATGATGATGGGATGATTAATGGGGAAACAAGTAGGCGGGGTCAGGAGACGAGACAGAAAGCACATGGTCTAAATAAACAAGGCCAGTGCTTTCACACAAAACAAGGGTCTGTCATGATTCTGCCACAAGACTAGATTAAATAAAGGACAGGAGGGCAGAACCATGACACCAGCCACCAATTAAACTTGAACTTAACTTTAAACAGTGATTGTAAGCCAGACTCTAACATAGCTGACTCGTGAAAAATACATTATTTTCATAATTTTTGTCTGATGTTTAAAGTGACTGAAATTGCCTTGACAGTCTACTGGAGTTTCACTGTAACTATTGAAGACCTTTGTTTTCTCACTGAACGCTCATCTTTATGCCCTATTTTTCTTTCAAGAAACTCTTTTAAAACTCTTGATTTATAAATTCTAGAGGGAGTTGTGCAATTGTGTTTCATACTGTGACTGATCAAGAGTACAGAGTAATGAAACATAATTTTCTCCATAGCAACTGTTTATGTAGCGTCACCTTCCTTTGCCCTTCGAAAGGGGAAAGGTCCTGTTTTGAAAGCACCCCATGGACCAAACCACTGTGAGGCAAGGGAGGGGGCACTCAAATGTTTCTTAACTTAAAACGCACCTAGCCCAATTTGCATTTGAATTGTTTTACTATTTAAACAATTTTACATATCTTTATATTATTAATAATATGCATGGTTTTTATGATATATTTAGTGGGGACAACCCTCAAATGGGAGAGCTGAGCCCCCCAAACTGCCCAGGACTTACCCCTATGCACGCTGTGATGCCTGATCTTCAGACAGACAACTCTTTTGAACAAATAGTTTAAACAACCTAAGCTGTTTGGCTGATTTATCTGGTCTCCCATCATGGTTTTAGCTGGTGTAGCAGGCTGGTTTAAGAGGGGTTTTGGCCACTTAGAATATTTTTCTCAAATTTATGAGGTGTTTTGAGTATCCAGTGGGTTGAAGGGATGTTTTGCTAACAGGATGTTCAACTGTTACATTGTTACGTCACATGTTACATACCAATCAGTATATTATGTAGGTAGTTCTAAACATTCAGCTCAAAGTGGATAGAATGATGTGGCCCTTAAGACTGTGGTCTAAGACTAACTAAAATGGAAATTCAAATGGAGACTTCAAGGGGGAAAAATAAAATAATTCACATGACTATAATCATGACTTGTTGATTATCAAGATTGATAACCTGATAATCTGCAAAAACCCAAATCAGTAGTCGGTGCGAAAATTTTGTGTCTAAAGTTTGATGTTTATATAACAAAAAATTAAGTTCCTGTAACTGCTTTAACTGCTATACCAGAATAACCACCAGGGGGATTTCTTTAAAAGGTCACATATCGTCAAATCTGAAAAATCGTGGCTTTTTTCATGATAACTGAGGCGTATGGGCTATGTAAGTACCGTATAAGTTTCAAAACAATCATTTAACAGTCAAATGCACACAGCCTGCTTGAAGGAGCTGTCATCTGAAATGGTTCATTTGTACTTCCGTAAAATCGTGATGTCAGGAATACACAGTCGCTGCCTTCAGACTTCACCCAGAGCACTGTTCACCATCCACCGCCCCACCCCCTTTTTGCCAAACAAACCCCCAAGGAAAATCGCACCATGTGAGAAAATGCTGTTCAATCGATAGATGCCAGGAAACTAAATCATTCGAGAACAAGTTCATTTATTCAGAAATTCCTCAATAATTAGTTTGACTTTAGCCGTCTGTTCTAAACATTTCACAAGTGACTGCTTCAATGTGACAAAGTTCAATGCCGGTTACTCCAAGAATCTACTCATCAAAGATGTTGCAGTCCTTTGTTGGGTCCGACCTCAAATCCACAACCCGCAAGTAAACACATTTTAAGTAGGGCTGTATAATAAATTACATGCGATTGTCACATGCATCTCGTTGTTTAGAGTAGATAATGTATAAACATATCTGCACAATTTCTTCACAACATTACTGAATAAAATAGACTCACTTGTTTTAGTCAGACACCAAAGTCGGAATGTAAACATTCTGTTCTGTCCATGCTCCTTCTGCTGTCCTTACCCTTCGTAGTACGGTCTGATCTTCGTTGGCTGAATGGAAGGAGGAACACATGAGCAACTCCCTGCTGTCCTACCATTCAACAAACAGAAGGTTGTTGTCTCGAATCCACCACATACTCCCACGGGGGGGGGGGGGAATTTTTGGGCAGCTTATTGATGGGTGTTTTAGGGAAGCTTATCCAGTGTCTGTGAATAGTCCCACAGGCCCAGAACCCCTTTTGATAGAACAGCTGGAACAGTGACGGGCTGGTGTAGAAATTGTCCACATATAGTTTATAGCCTGTTCCTAAGACCCTACTTTCAATCAGCGCCATCACCGATTTGTAGCTGAGTCCCTTGCCTTGTTCACGCTCTCCTTTAGGAATTTACCTACATAAATACAAAAATTCCATGTGTATGCGTGGAGTGAGTCAGCCAAAACATACAGCTTGTACCCCCATTTTGTAGGCTTTTCTTTGTGGTACTGTTTTAGACTAATCCTGGCTTTTGACTCGACCATCCTCTCATCTATAGAGATATTTTGATGTGGGTGAAAGTAGGTTTTGCATGCGTCTTGAATCTGATGATAGACTGGCTTTAGTTTTCCAAGTCGATCATAGCCGGGGTCCCTTTTTTCTTCAAATTCTCTGCATCTTCTCTGGGATTACTTAGATAAAGAGTTGATGATACAGCCTGGAATTTTATGTCGGACATGACTGTGGAAGGAAAGCTAATTGTATAAAGTCTAGAACCATTCCAGTAGTCTGTCAGTTTTGGAACCTTTACTAGACCCATATACCTGACAAGTGACAGATAGGGGTACAAGTCCTTTAGGGACATGTCCTCCCATTGTTTTCTTGTTCCTCTTGTTGCCTGATTATCCTGATGCTCAGCTGTATAGGCACTGGACTTGTGGATGATTGTCTGGCAAACCTCAGAAGAAAAAACAGCTGAAACAACTCTAAAGGACTGTAGGTTTCTGTTAATATGAGCTTTCTCAGAACCTGATGTTTCACCACTGGTGTGCCATCTTGATCCAGCAGTGTCATTAAAAGTAACAAGTTGGGTCTGTCTCCCTCTTTCTCTGTATATGTCACGGAGTGACTAGATCGGGCGGAACCAAAAATAGGGCGAGAGAGTTCCGCCCGGGCCGGTTTGCATGAACACCGACACTTCCGGGTTTCCCGGGGATCCCCCGCAATCACCACAACACGGCACAGCTGCGTGAATGACGTGGCGATTGACGATTGGGCGAGTCACGTCGAGGAGAGGCATAAAAACGGAGAGGATAGGAGTCACGGGTGAAGTTTGATTGCGTTGGATATAAGCTGCGGATGCCGGCTGGGTTGTGAGTCATTCGGGTGCTGGAATACGTAGTTCTGCTATGGCTGGGAGCTGTGGAGAGAGAAGAAACACTGTTCAACAGTCAAGTAAGAACCTCTTGAACGGAAACGTACTTATTGGCACCTTTGGTGTGTTGTTGTCCTCACAAAGGATCGGGAGTTCTGTGTCCACGGCGTTGTTTACTTCAGAGGCACACTGAGGGAAGAGGGAGAGATCGATTGGAAGCCCGTCAACTGTGAGTAGCAGTAAATCAACAACTAATACTGAATGTTGGTATGTTAAAGGAGAGTGCAACCCATTTCTAAGCGGCCCCACTAGATGTGTGCAGCAGGTGGGCGAGCCGAGAGGTGTATGTATCAAGAAAGAGATCGACTGGAGATCGACAACTGGGAGTAATAGAAAATCAGCAACTAGTATTGAATGCTTATATGTTAAACTTGCTGGCCTGGACTTTGAGAACGTTGACATGGTCAATTGACACTTGGGCTTAAAATCGAGGCGTATAATGGCCAAATTACTTGAAGAATGGAAGTCAGCACTTTAGTCAGAAGAAGTCAAATTATTAGAGGAGTATACTGAAGGGCTAATCACTCCCGATTGTAATGACCCTTTTCCTGATTTGTTTTTGGTGACTGATTTTGAAGAGTATGAAGGTGTTTTTTACAACCCAATGTGTCAATGTTAATGGGTCCTAATCCAGTTTCCGGAAAAATTTTGTACAAAAATTGTCTTAAAACTCTGAATAAGACGTTCTTGCATAAAAGAGTTGATACGCCTTGGCGTCATGCCCTCCATTTAGGGGGATGTTAAGCCAGAATGGCGAGCATTGTATAAGTCACCTTTGCCAAAAAAAGTGGGCGACTTACAATGGAGGATCCTTCACGGAGCAATTGCCGTAAATGCAATTGTCTTCGTTATAAATCATGATACTAGTGATGAATGCCCTTTTTGTTTTCAGAAGGAGAACATATTTCATGCTTTTATACATTGTAATAGGCTTTTCTCATTGTTTCAGGTTTTAAAGACTTTATTCGGACGTTTTGATGAGAGTTTTTCTTTGAAAACATTTATATAAGGATTTAAATATGTCCGGACACAGCGATTTTGTTACCAATTGTTGAACTTTTTATTGGGTCAAGCAAAGAAGGCAATATATGACACTAGAAAAATAAGAATTGAACGCAATTCAAGTGTTAATTTGCAAAGTGTGTTTTTTAACTTGGTAAAATCCAGAATTCTTATAAATTATCAACGTTGAAAACAGGACCACATTAACATACCAAATAACATTTTATAAAATTAAACAAAGCTTTAAAGGGTTATAATAACTTTAATAAAACAGCACATTTTAAATAGTGCAAACAGTCAAGTAACCAACAGATTTCACAGTCTGCAATAAACAGGTCGGTCCAATAACCAACACAGAGTGCAATAAACATACCAACACAGATTTCAGAGTGCAGTAAACATAGGTCAGTCCAATGAGCCAGGGGTTTTCAAAGCTGTCCTGGAGGACCACTAGTACTGCACAATTTGCATGTCTCCCTCATTAGACACACCTGGTTTAAATTTTCAGCTCATTAGTAGAGACTGCAAGACTGGAACTGGGTGTGTAGGTAACTGAATGAGGTGTGTCACAAAAGGGAAACATGCAAAATGTGCAGTACTAGTGGTCCTCCAGGACAGCTTTGAAAATCCCTGCTATGAGCAGTCCAGAGCTTTCTGTAATCTGGCAGTTGGTTGGGCTTCTCTCTGTGATGATGGGTGGAAGATTCGCGCCACATTCACACGCCTCTTCAATTCTTCTTCTTTTAGTTTTATGGCGGTTGTCAACTACCTTTAATGGTATATTACCGCCACCTGGTGGGGTGGGGTTATTATATCATGAATCCTCATTGCACCTCAATCGCAGTTTCATATTTTTTATAATTTTGACGTAATATGTAAAACTCTTTACATTTACTTAAGATAATTGTAGAAATGAGTGAAGAGTCCATGATCAATCCAAACCAGCCGTATTTATTACATAAACATCTGTAGTGTATATATATATATATATCTCCCAAGGGTTTTTTCCTCCTAGGACTTTTTTTTACTTCCCCGGAAAAAAATCCGGGGTTTTTTTTTTCTCCTAGGGGGTTTTTCAACCCGGGGAGGCAGCCTTTTTGGGCTTAACTTCTATACGTTACATTAGTAATACGTTTGATTATAATGTTGATTTATAGCCACAGCAAATTTAGCTGCTTGTGCTATCGTGTATTATGTTATGCTATCTGTCGATTTTCTGTGCTTTTCACTACATCTATTATGTAAAGCTGCTTTGATACAATTACCAAATTGTGAAAAGCGCTATATAAATAAAATTGAATTGAATTGAATTGAATAGTGTATATTCAATTTACAGCTTACACAGCCACAGGCAACAAACCGAAACTAAACACTTCAACCCGGCAGGGGAATATAAAACAGTGCCAACAGGACACTTCCACTAGTACGGTGTCTCTCAGTGTCCATAGAGTACGCAAGCGCAATCATTAACAAGAATGATCTACAATAATAATAAACATGGTTTGGTAATTTGTTTTCTCTGTTGTTTTAGCATGTATAACAGATTATCTAGCTGTCTTAGATTATGAGTTGAAAACATGGTCAGTTGAAAACACGTAGTCAAACAGTCCAGCCAAAACTACTTAGTTGAAATCACGTCGTAAACCAGTCCAAGGCGGACCGACTTATTTTCAACCATATTTCAACGTTGAAAGACCGTAATTGTTTACTGGTAGATTATGAGTTGAAAACATGGTCAGTTGAAAACACGTAGTCAAACAGTCCAGCCAAAACTACTTAGTTGAAATCACATCGTAAACCAGTCCAAGGCGGACCGACATATTTTCAACCATATTTCAACGTTGAAAGACCGTAATTGTTTACTGGGAAAGCTATGGGGGATCTTATGTCTTTTGATTTGATTTGGTGTTACAAGGGGGCTCTGTGTGAAATAATCAATAAGAGTGATTTGGAATGAGTTTGATTTCTACATGGGTATTTATTTGGATATTTAATATATTGATGTATTTAAATTGGTAAATTTAAACTGACTTTTGTAGGTAGGAACTGAATGTATTAGATTAGGTTATTTGTTAATAAAGGTGTGTTAAAATTCAAAATTCTCTCTCTCTCTCTCTCTCCAGCTCAAAGAGGAATCAGAACTATGTGGGTTCCCTGTGATACAGAATATCCAGCATTTGTGTCTGAGCGCACCATTAAAGAAACAGTGGGGAACATTGAGTGTGAAGACTGCATAAAGTATGTGCTCACACAATCATATAAACATACCATGAACAAAAACTGAGAAATATCTTGGACGTCTTCATTTGAGCATTTCTATGGACAAGTATTTTTGTTTTTTCAAATAAAGCCCTCATCAAATCTTTTATTTTCTCCTCTGCTGTTTTTCCTCCTCAGATCTTTTGTTATCCAGCAGATTCCCAGCAGTAATCTTTTCATGGTGGTCATAGACAATGAATGTGACTGCAGTGAATTTGGAGACGTCACTCTGAAGCCCATTGAGATGATGTATATCCTTATTATCAAACAGATGGGTCTGATCTTATATGCTGGTAAATAGCCATGCTTTTTTTAAGGGGTTATGTGATTATAATTTCCATACAAGAATGTTAGTATTTGTACAGTAATTGAATTCTTGAAGTTTAGTAACGTCTGTCCTGATCCTACTCCTTCCGGTTTACTTTGAGTGAATGCCAGTGGGCGGCTCAAAGAGGAGATCAGGTAAAAGTGTCAATGTTCTGCTGTCAAGTCTTGTTCTCATATATTCATCTGTACGATATCAGACTCATAAAGAGAGGACATTTACAAATTAGCGTGAGAAGCAATTCTAAAAAAGCACCAATGGGATAGAGCTGATTGTGCGTTCAACACCACGGACATCGCAGCAGGAAATTGTGTAATCCCAGGCTAACGAAGCCATATTAAACTTAAAAGATCTGGAGGACAAAAAAATAAAGGTTTACAAGAAGTTTTCAAATGTCTGGTATTGTGTGACGACTTCTAGTGACTCCTATTTTATTCACTTTAGCAAATAAAAAATAACATGGCTTGGCAAACAATATTTTTGAATAATAGTTCCTCTGGCATTCCAAATAAACTGTTACAAGTTAAAACAATCATATGCATTGTATCATGCAATTTATTTATTTTTATTTATTTTTTTTGCAAAAATTGCAGCCATTTCAAGCCCAAATTGATTAAAGACCAGCTTTTTTCGTCATTAAATAATGGCACAAATACTAGTCATAACACACGAGCAATTATTAGTAAATTGCCTTGCGGGAATCATTTAAATAATTTCCTCCCAAAAATTTTGCGTCTGAAAGGGAAACTCCTGGAAATGCATATGCAATAACTAAACCACACCTTTTCAGCACTTATGATCCACTGTGCGGCTTTAGTAAATCCCAACAGTCGTTATTTAACGACAAAATTATGGTTTGCACTGGCGCAAGCTGTTAGTAAATCTGGCCCTTAATCAGGCATGTTACGGCCATCGGGACAACCGGGAGATTTCCGGGCTTCATGGGCCGGTGGGCATGTTAAAAGTTATTAAATGTAATTATATTTCTTGCTGTGTTATTCAAACTTCATATCTTTGCGTCTCTCACTGGACAAAAGAAGCTAATGCATGCTGCAAGACTGACAAGTAAACAAGCATGTTGATTGCATGGTGTATGCATGTCGCACTGGCCAATCAGAATCAAGTTATTACAAACAGTTGCATTTGACTTCATGCAGCGCTGCGCAGATTGATCGAGGTATGACATAAGTGTACTGTGAGAACAATTCGAAAGCTGTACTCTCTAATACCTTCCGCTGATTAGTCTGCATGTAGTCGAAAACAGCACTTTACTGAAATCAACCAACAAAATCTAACAAAATCTCTGAACGTAATAACAGAGAAGTTAAGAAAAATAAAAAGCCAAGCACTCAAGAAAAAGAACTCTGTACATTTTTTCATAGACTGTTGGTAATAATGTAATAATGTGCTAGAGCACTTATAATTAAAAAAGTGCTGATTTTTATTCATAGTGTTGACATTTTATATTTCATATATGCAAATGATATAGGCGTAGCCCAATTCGCTTTATAAGGACTTAATAAATCTTACTCGTTCTATATTAGCCTAATACTATTATAAGTTGCCAGCGGTTTCAATAAAATGTGTATAAATTAATGATTCATATAAATTAATAAATTAATTATTTATTCTGATTCATAATAATAATGATTCTTCTTCTTCTATTGATCTTCTCTTTAAAATCAATAAATAATATAAACAAGAAAAACTTAATGTAAATGAACAAATAAACTATTAATAAGGCTACAATGAATCCTGTTAAATGTTTTATTCTAGGTAAGTTTTGTACTCTTTTTTTAATGTCATTTTCTTGTTTATTATTTGGATTCTTTCTTGATAGTAAACCGATTGATACATTGCATAGCAAACTTTTTAATTCATTTAGTTTTAATTCATTTATGTTTTGTGTTTGCACAAATGTAGTCGGCCGGGTCTGGATGAAGTCCAGGGTAGAATTTTAGTCCCAGTCCAGCCCTGCTCTTAATGACCAATTAACAGTATAAAACGAATGCTTATAGATTCATTTAATAGTTGGTCTATGATCTGTGTTACATTTTTTTTGATTTCTTAACTGCGTCATACATAATGAGTCTCTAAAGTGTGAACGACTGAAGTTTCAGAAAGACAGACGGCGACCGGACACGTGCCACCCGTTCCACCCTGAGGTACAAAACACAACCGAGTTCAGCAAAATAAATCAGTTAGAGGATCAATGGTATCTCTGCTCACATGTTCAGATGCAAAGCCAATGATCTAAATTAACATTAATTTCATGTTTATGTTATTTGATTAAATATTCACAAGACTCTTGACAGGACACATGGAGGTGCTGTTAAGTCAGCACCTTTTTTTTAGTAAATGAATGCCCCTTGCAGACTACACACTTTTTAGCCTGATTTTGGCACAACCATAGGATAAAACTGTGGTCCCTGGCACAATTTTGCACCCATAGTCGTAGTTTGACAATTGAGCTTGGGGGCCAGACTGGTCTATCACAGGAAATTAGATCATTAAAATGAATGAAAAACATTTTCATTGACTACATACATATACCCTATGCTTGCACCAGTTTGAAAAGCACTGATCTAAGCAAAAATTTCATGATTACAGTGTTGAAATAGGATCATATGATTACAAAAAATAACATCTGTATTCGTTCAGCCAATCGTCACACTGCATACAAAGGATTGACGGATGTCTATGTTGTTATCTCATTAGACATGAACATTGAATCCAGATATGCCTTTCTATACTGCCTGGCAGCATGTTCTTTAGGTTTTGTTTGTTTGTTTGTTTCTTTTTACTTTTTGTTATTCCTCTGCAGGAGAACTCAATGGAATGTGGAGGTTCCCAGACTGTGATTCCATCACTGACGACTACATTTCTTTCCCTGATAGTCTCCATCTTCAGCAGGTGACAGGAGCTCTACGTGTACCTCGACTCTGTGTGGACTGAGATTTGTTTATTATTTCTGTACACTAAAAAACACATAGAAAGCACCTGGTAATAGACAGACATATTAACTTGTTTCAATCTTCTTTTTAGTGACATTAAGATTTAACTTATAGTTAGAGAATACGTTTAAGGAAGATTATGAAATGAGTGTGTTTTAGTTATAACTTCCAAAATATAACAGCCTTTAATATGTATTTTTATTTTATTTTACAACAATGGATTAATGTATGGATGTTCTGTAGAAAACTTTTTAATAAAAAATATATCTTATAATAAAACATGTCAGTCCAGTTTGGGTACTTTTGAAATAAAATTGTTTTTAAAAATATACTAGTCAACATTTGAAGTGGATCAAAAAAGTTTATTAAAGTTCTCCTAAGACAAGAACGGGTATTAGGGATTGGTTTTATGTAAACTTTTATGAATGGTTTTGATCCACTTCGAATGTTGACTAGTGTATAGATAGAGCAAATTAATGACAAGATATGTGATTATGTATTTTGTATCCATTAGTGTTCTTCTTTTATTAATATTCTTCTTCTTCTTTCTCCACTCTTAGATCTATGGCAGTCCAAAGAGAGCCAAAATTTCCACCAGTTGTAGCCATCAAGCCAAATATTGAATTCATACAAAGAAACAAGAACATTTAAAGAGCCAGTAAGATGACAATTTTAAGCATCAAATCACTGTTTATAAGTCCCGGATAACAGGTTTAAATGCATGCAAGGTCAAAAACACTGTAATTAAAAATTACCCTATTCCTCAGAGATTCCCAAACGATTCGTTTGAAGCCGTTCAACGACTCAGTCTGACTAAACCCCACCTTTCAGTAGCCTACTCGGCTCTGATTGGTCAACTGACAGAGTCTTTGCACAGATCAGTGGCACAAACCAACAATAGTGCAACATGTATTGACCTAGTGCTAACATGATGTACTGAGAAGACATTATCAACATCAATACACATCATTCATTCATCAGTAATCCAAGCAATAAAAACGAGGATAGAAACTAACATTTTACACTCATTTAAGCATTTATGTAAACTAACCGGGTCATAGCAAAACCGTAAGTGCAGCATAAGCCGCTTGCTAACGTGACTCTCTGACAGTAAACAGAGTTTAAACAACGACATCATTTATCAGTAATCCAAGCAATACAAACGACGATAGAAACTAACAATTTACACTCATTTAAGCATTTATGTAAACTAACCGGGTCATAGCAAAACCGTAAGTGCAGCATAAGCCGCTTGCTAACGTGACTCTCTGACAGTAAACAGAGTTTAAACAACGACATCATTCATCAGTAATCCAAGCAATACAAACGACGATAAAAACTAACAATTTACACTCATTTAAGCATTTATGTAAGCTAACCAGGTCATAGCAAAACCGTAAGTGCAAACCATAACGTGACTCTCTGACAACAAACTCATTCATCATTAATCCAAGCAGTGAAAAAGACGATAGAAACTAACATTTTACACTCATTTAAGCATTTATGTAAACTAACCGGGTCATAGCAAAAGTGAGCATGCGTTACGTTAACCGCTTGCTAACGTGACTCTCTGACAGTATTTTAAGAGTTGAACCAACGATATCATTCATCATTAATACAGGCAATAAAAACTACGATAAACATTTCACACTCATTTAAGCAAGTATGTAGCTATAATCATACTTACCGGTTGAGGTTAGGCATGTTGTTCCAAATAAAGTGGGTACTAAACCATCTTTCATTGCCAAACGTCTAAATCCCTCCGTTAAAAATAAATTTTAACCACTGATTCTTCACAGCCAGACACGTTTAGTATATTCCTTCTTGAAAAAGTCTCCTTTGGTAGTGAAAACAACACAAACTGAAAACACAGCGTGATATGATGTTTACACACTACTAGCTGTGGGCGGGTCATAGTTTTCGTTTCTCCCACGGGCAAGGCTGTAGGCGGAGATTAGTATCTTGTGTGACGTGGATGCGTTTGTGTGACGTGGATAAAGACAGGCAGGAGATCCAATTCATATAACGACTTGTTTCAGCGATTCAGAGTCGACTCCCTGCTTTAGAAGCCAATAACTTTATTAATCGTGCACTTTTTGGTTCAACTACTTTGCACATTTTTTACATTGATGGATAGCTACATGACACACTGCAATACAGGTCAGTTTCGATTTTGGATCTGTGTGGCTCTTTAAGTACACAAGTTGAGTCATAATAAATAAAGTGAAATGACACAATGAATAAGTACTGAACACACTTTATTTAATACTTTGTAGAAAAGTTTTTGTTGGTGATTACAGCTTCTAGACACCTTTTGTATGGAGACACCAGTTGTCTGCATTGATCAGGAGTGATTTTATCTTTTATGAACTTTGATCTTCAGTTCTCTCCATAGTTTTTTTATGGGATTTAGGTCAGGTGATTGACTGGGCCATTCAAGCAACTTGATTTTCTTTCTTTGAAAACACTTAATTGTTTCTTTGGCCTTGTGTTTGGAATCATTGTCTTGCTGAAATGTCCACCCGCTTTTCATTTTCAGCTTTCTGTTAAATGGCAGCAGATTTTTATCCAGAATGTCCTGGTACATTTCTCCATTTATCCTGTCTTCAATAATATGAAGTCTGCCAGTACCCCTTGGTGAGAAGCAGCCCCAAACCATGATGCTTTCACCCCCAAACTTAACTGTTGGTATGGTGTTCTTGGGGTGGCGGGCAGTGCCATTTCTTCTTCAAACATGGTGTGTAGAATGACTGCGAAAAGGTTCGATTTTGCTTTCATCTGACCATACTATAGTCTCCAAATAATCCACAGGCTTCTCCAAATGCTCTTTCGCAAACTTTAAACGAGCCTCAACATGCTTTTTGTTCAGCTATGGAGTCTGGCGTGGTAAGCGTGCATGGATGCAATGGCAGTTCAGTGCATTGCTTATAGTTTTCTTTGAAACAACAGTCCCTGCTGATGCAAGGTCTTCCTGAAGTTCTTCCCTAGTGGTTCTTGGCTCTTGGAGAACTCTTCTGATTATTCTTTGGACTCCTCGGACAGGGATCTTACCTGGAGCACTTGATCGTGGCCAGTTTGCTCTTGATGCTCTTTCCATTTCCGGATAATGGCCCCCACAGTAGTGATGGTCGTTTTCGAAGCACTGCTTCATGAGGCTTCGAAACATTTACGAACCTTTTGTTTCGAATCAGTGGTTCGGAGCTTGTTTCAAACTGGCCCAAGTCACGTGATTTTAGCAAACGAGGCTTCATTACGTCATAACTGTTTCGAAACGTTTCGAAAATCCGATGGTTCACCACTAGGGGGAGTTGATCACATGACCAGTGTCTAATAAGTTTAGGTGAACTCGGGTCAGTTTTATTATGAAAGTTCATAAAACATTTATCCTTCTGACTAATAACACTACCATTTTGTCTACTTTTTGTTTATAGACAGATTTAATGACAAAAATGTGCATAATTAAAAGGGTAGTTAGTTTTAATGATTTGTTAATAAAACTAAAAACACATAATAGACTTTTAACTATGTCTTAATTAAGTTAAATAATTTTTTAACATATTTTAATACAAATCTTGCTATTATTTTGTTAAAAAAAGTGTAAAATGTTTGGACATATCTGCTTTTACACTATTTTGACCAGCAGGGGTCGCCAGCGTGTGTGGTGTTGCGAACTGCTTCGAAAAACTGAATCAAAAAAATGCGCCTATAACCATTCCCATCAAAATGGGATCGCTTTTCAACGATAAGATTACGAAGATCTTGAGGGAGTTCTTTGTTTTTACCCATCATGAAGTCTTTCCTGTGTGCCTCCTGGGCATTAAGAAGCCTCTATAGGCCATCAATAAGGACTAAAGCAGCTGATATCAATTAGTACTGATAGGGGGTAGGGTTTCTTTTTTCAATACTGACAGATTTCAGGTGATCTCCTGGCTTTCAATGCCATTTTGCACCTTGTTCTCTTCATGTGTTTAATACTTTTCCCTGTGTCATTTCAATTTATTTATTATGACTCAACTTGTATACTTAAATGTTCTGATTTCTTTGAATGAATTCAATATTTGGCTTGATGGCTACATCTGGTGGAAATGTTGTGTCAATAGCACACTTAGAAATCCCCTTACTGATAAAAATGCTGATGTGTCAAATACTTATTGTCTCCGCTGTATAAGAAAGTTATGTAATTTGGCACACAGATAGAGGACAGTCTACAATATTCCCATAGCAAATTTGAAGTTTCTAATTCAAACCCTCTAATGCCACCAGCTCAAAATGTCACTTATATTTATGCTCCTAGAAACAAAATTATTCTGGCATTATGATTTTTTTGGCCTACTTTATCAAACACTAAATAGTGGGCAAAACATTATGGTATTTGTGTTGATTGGCTGATCCGTTATATCCCACATCAATAAGTTCAGTGGTCAGTAAGAAACTTTTGTTTATTGACATAAAACTTGATAAATATATATATATTCTGATTTTTTTCAAGAAATGTGGTATTTTACTAGCGCATTTGCCTATTCCTATTAAACTTGGTATGGCTCATCAGCAACATCTTCTGAGAGTTCATGCAAAGTTTTAGCCTGGCACCCCAGATATACAACTACATTTGTGTAAATGTATATAGCTTTTGATTAATCAATGTGGCATATTCTCATAAGACTTTGTTCTGTTGTTTATTCGGCTCAATGAAATGATGGTACAATAAAATGGTACCAAAAAGGAGTTTTGTAGTTAAGTTCCTTAAAGTTCCGCACAGATTTTCAGACGTTTTAACACATTTATTTCAAAATAATGGAACCTATCTACTCACCATATAGCCACATGAGGGAGAGGGACACAGGTTTATTTCCTGATCAAAAAATTTAGAAATGTGGTTAGAAACAATCTGAGCAAATTAACTTAAACATACACTCTTATAAAGGATATGTTCATTTTTACACGTTTTGTGTTATTCTATTTAACACATTATGTGTTATTTTACCACAGTATGTGTTATTGTTTGTTGTTTTGCATTCAAATAAATAAAAGGGACAACCCAAGATGTGTTGTTTCAATAATAACAGAGAGAAATGTGTTAAAAATGTAAGATTTGAATGCTTTGAAATGCTTTTTAAATCTGTTTTTTGGATGTGGGACAGCAATTTGGATCAATTCTGTAGAATGGCGCAAATGTACTCATCATCTGATGCATGTTACTGTTAACCCTTTTCATTACCTTAGTCAGAAAGCACTTCTGAAAGGATCATGAACACCTACGCGTACACATGTAACACATTTGCAACTTGAACAGGCTGGATACAGAGGATCATGAAGAGCTACACATGTGACACACTATATCCATACATTCAATGGCTGCATACACGCTTTTCTTTAGGGAAAGCATGTTACAGAAACATTAATCATGCGCTGCGCTGATGATACCCAGATAATATTTCCTCATAACAAGATTGGATGTCTATTGATTTTATATATGTGAATTCTGATAAAATAGAGGCACTGAGTATTTATCCAAATACATCTTAATACAATAGATTAGACAACTACCTGTTTTTAGATAGTTGTAGGCCTAATGTCATGTCATGTTTGTGGTTAAAGACTGAGGTGTTGGACAGCAAAATATTTGTCTTCTTCTTCAGGACTGATTTGTTTTTTACAGCAGAACACTGCATAGTACTGAATTAGCATTTTTTTTTTGCGCCATCTGCTGGATGTTTATGAGAAGAAACGAACCCTAACTGAGGTGAAAAATAACATCATGTCTGGTATAATTAATCATGTTTGTTTCTTTTAGTAAGAGAACTCTAAATGAAAATGATGTTACAGGAATATGCAACAGCAAAATCACATTAAAAAAAACGGTATTCTGTCTCAGCATCTTTCTGACCATAAGACTACCACATCCACATCACAGGCAATGTTAACCACCCTCTTCCGAATATTTTTCCTCATATAATGAGTGAATTATTTGTCAAATGGGTTTATGCCACTGGGAGTTTGCTTCAGAGGATAGGATTTAGTGTTTTAGCTGTACAGATAAACTGTATTAGTAGGTTTTATCAAGGGTTCTGTTGTTCAGATTAATTCAAGTAGCCAGCAGTAGTTACTTGTAAAGTTTAATGCATAAGTAGGCTTTTGTATATCACTTTATATTCTTTTGTATTAAGAAAAAAACCCTACACCTTTAAATTGCACCTGACAGGTGTGACTTACAGGTAACCCTCAACTATCAAGATTAGTTTGTTCAGTTGTTTGATTGGGGTTGGAGTTAAACTTTACATGACAGTGGATCTCCTGGAGTATGTTTATCCTGAACTACTAAGACAAAACCAAGAATTTGAAATCTTGATAAAACCACAGGTGAATACAATCATAACAAAATCTTATTTGGTGAAATGGCGCCATCTGGTGCTAAAGATTAAAAAAATGCCAGAATGTAATTTCTTACTGAAATAGTAACTTTTTTGAAAAATGGTTTGAAAAAACATTGACACAAAAATACATACAAAAATTAATTAAAAAAAATAATAATAAATATATTATTTGACCGAAAAGATAGTCAACACACCAATGTGAAGCCTTAAGACCTATTTGGACTGTAATTGTTTCTCATGGGGCTGTAAGGTATTTTCATAATTTCAGATTGTATTGCCATCTGAATCCAGAACATCTGTGTTTCTCTCCGTTTCTTCTTTCATAAAAATTCCCGTCCGAAATACCTACAGTTTTTTTTTTTTACAAACATCAAGGTCGTGTGTTAATTTAATTGCCGTCCGAATCCATATCTCTGAGTTTAAATGTAAAAGTCATTTTTTTTTTACTTTGTAACTTTGGTCAACCACTTTGTGTTTATTCTGCATCATTCTGGTATTCCTGGAAATTGCTAAAACCACCCACCTTCCTGATTTTATGCTTTTTCTGCAATGGATAAACCAGCCATACAAAGACATGCTCACTTGTGATGGTCCTCTAGGGTTGTTTGTTAAAGGTGCCAAAGAATGCAATAAAATAAAATGTTAAATTGTTCTTTGATATTAAGGTCCATGTATCTTTTGGTCATTTGATATCCTATCTGAAATCAAATAACAAAAATGAAAAATGGCTCTTGTTTCGTTTTCCGTTTAATTTAACAAACGAAAAACTAGATTACGACTCAGTTTTTCATTTTTTATTTGTGGTATACAAATCAGTTAATGGTTTTAATATTTCATTTACAGCTGTGGTCTGCGCTAAAACGCCCCTTTCATCTGATTGGCCAAACCACGGCCTGGATTTTTTCTGTCAGGCAGAATAAGAGTCCGCAGGGTGCTGTCTAGTTCTTAAAGGTTCTGACGTGAAGCAGCATTTAATGTTTACTCCGCATGATAACTGAAGCAGAAATATTTCTGAACACATAAGTGCTGCGAAGGTTCACCTCTGCGACATTTGAGAGATTAGAAGCCATATGCTGACACATATTTTGATGTATCATTTATTATATAGGAGCATAATTATTGTTATACGTGTTCCAGTGATAAAGTATAACGATACTGTAACATTATTACAAATGACGTCCATCTCCCACGTGTATTTTAGAGAGCTTAAAACTATCTGATTATGTTCTGAAATTTTAGAATAAAAAGACGGTAGCGTTTGTAACTGTGGTCTTTAGACAGGAGCGGGCGGTCTGACTGACAATAGCTCACTCCTGACATATTTTGACATAACAAGGAGCTGTGCGGTACTGAATCGGTTGTCAGTCAACAACTTTCTTTTTGCAAGAATGTTTGAAATAGTTTGGCAAAAAATACTTAATTTGTCAGTAGGGCCATATGGTTTTCGTTTATGTTGGTTAGAATTTTAAATGATAGACAATGTCCCTTTTAATTTATTTTTCTCAGTTACATTTTGCATTGACCCTGAATGTTTTTTTTAAATTATGCCCTATAAATCTGGCAAGATGTCTTTGCATCCCGGTGTTCCCACAAGTGCACCTTAAAAGAGAGCACATCCATCGTGGTCAGTTTTTGGAGGAGAGACGCTAAATAAACTGTCATCTATAGGCTATAGATGTCGGTTAAATAGTTTAAAGTTAATTTCACTTAGCACTTAAGTTACAGGATATTTTATTCTTTTCATATTTAGCTAATAATGAGTAAAAGATACATAACTTAGGTGTGTGTGTGTCATAAACAAATTAATAATCATAAAAAAGAGTACATTTGTTGTTCAAAAGATGGACTGTAAGTGGATGCGACTTAGAGGAGAGCATGCTTGCTTTGTCAACTTTACACCCTTATTAAAATGCATGTAATCTGTTACCACACTTAATGTTTAAAATTATTTCATTGGTATATGTCTGCGACAGGACAAGATTTCAAATGGAAACTGTTTAAAAAACATATCAAACATTGAGAATATTACATAAATTGTTAAATGTTTTATTTAGATTTTCAGCTGATTTTGTTCTTGGCCAATTTACCAGATAATTTTATCGCTTTAACATAACCACTGTTGAACAAATATATAACTAATAACACATTTTAAATAACAAATATAACACATATAAAGAAAAATACATTAAGTCATAACATAAAAAGAAACATAATCTGATGATTTATTTCAATTTCACAAAAATGCATGACTCTAGCAAAACTATTATTTTCGTTTAAACTAAAAGGCATACAATCTGACTTTTGAATTTATATCTATCTTTTATTATTCTTTTTATTCGGGTGTGACACACGCACACCAAGGTTGTGTATTAAATACGAGTGCCAAGATATTGTAATATTTCATTTCATTTTACGTAAACTACACTACTCCTGGACACATAAAAAATGATACACCAAACTATGTGTCAGCAGCATACTGTTGGCTTGCAATCTTTTAAATTTCATACATTAGAGGCGAAGCTTTGCAGCAGCCTAATTATGTCTTCAGAAATATTTTTCTGCGTCAGTTGCATGCAGAGTTTAACATTAAATGCTACTTTACGTCGGAAACTTTAAGAACTTGACAGCACCCTGCAGACTCTTATTCTGCCTGATAGAAAAAATCCAGGCCGTGGATTGGCCAATCAGATGAAAGGGGCGTTTTAGCGCCGACCACTGCTGTAAATTAAATATACGAGCCATTTTCCGTTTCTTGTTTTTTGATTTCAGATAGGATATCAAATGACCAAAAGATACACGGACCTATTAACATAGGTTTGTTATTTAATAGGTGCAAAAATGATCCAGAAACGTTTTAACATGTACAACCCTAGGATTTGTCTTTCGAATGAAATGGTCTATGTTTGCCCTACACTGTAAAACTATTACTATGATCTACTCTTTTTTTTTGGGTGAAGCATTTTTACACTTAAAAAAATTGAGTACATTTGAAAGCTGTGAAATCATTGAAATACACTTTCAAAGTTAAATAAATGTGACAAAAAAATTAAGTAGATTTAAATAATTAAATTAACTGATATCATAAATAAAATTGAGTAAATTTAAATTAAATTTATTTGTTAGTGTTTTTGATTTACTTTGAGTAAATGAGTAGATTTCATTTACATGCTGTATATACAAATGTCCTATATTTAACTCTTTATTGTCCACGAGTACAAAAACCAAAATTAAAAACACCACATAATTTTAAACATTTATTTGTCAAATTTGATCATCACTACAATTAAAAAAAATTATAATAATAAATACATATTTCAGCTACTGAACTGAAAAAATTACAAAGTTATACATTAATACATTTATATGCCACATTAGACCAGGGACATATCATTAACCAACCTGGCATACTTTAAAAATGACAACATTGAACAAATGTAAGTTTTAGCTACTGGACTCATATGGGGACTAACAAACATACAAAATTCATCAACCTTTTGGCCTTACAAAACTTAACTGGCCAGAAGAGGAGTACAGTTTACCAATCCAAAATGCATTTTAACAAGTATACAACACATGGATGATGGACAACAATCTATGTAATCAAGTCATTTTTTATTGTCTGTACCTTGGTTGAAAGTTTAAGTGGATTCAGCTCCATGGAAAGTTTTTGGAAGACCTCCAAAGTAAATTTAATGTTCTTGGGGTATCGCAGGTCCAAGGCATATGTCAATCCCATAAGATAGCAGCAGGCTCTGCTAAGATCACAGAGTTTGTTGAGGACAACAACACCCTCAATCACAATGCCTCCATCGGTGACTGACCCATCTTTCTGAAGCAGGTAGATCTTCAGCACTTCCTCTGCCAAGTCATGTTGAACACAAATAGGTTGATCAGCAACATCCTCAAGACACAAATATAAAGAATAACAGGTTAGAGCTAATATTCATGGAAATTACAAAGGAAATATATATAATATTTTACTAAAACATTATAGAAGGAAAACAACATTTACCTTCTGCTTTTTGTTGTTCAGTATTGTTCAGTTGTTCAGACAATATAGCGTCAATGCTGTAAAACAAAGTTCAACATTTTTGACATGAGATTGGTAACTTTGTAATGTTACTTCAGATTAACAATAATGTAGACTTTTTACACGCAGTTATATTGTAGTTTGGACAATCACGACATGAAGGGAACTCACCCTGAGAGACCGCGTCCTTTTAACGGACCATGCCGCTACAGCCCATGGGGATTTGTCCCATTAACGTTATCTGTTACATCAGTCTAGTTAACTTACAATTGCTGGACAAACTTAGTCGTTATTTTCTGCATTTAACTTTCTCACACATGTCTATATGCCCATCACCCAAGTAAATAACAATGAAGAAGCCAACTCAGTTGTAATACAGCCTTGCCTCCCCAGTCAACAAGTGAGATCATACAAGATCACAGTGAATTCACACCATTCTCATACTGTGATAATTCACAGTGTGAGCTAAATGTGAGCTCATTGTGATTTTAAGATGTTAAGCAGGTTAAAAGGAGGCAATACAACATAAGTAGAGCATTATACTTCCTAAATCTCACTAGGAAAAGGTGGATACTGGAGGATCACAGTGACGTCACACAGTTCTCATACTGTGATAATCACAGTTGAGCTCATTGTGAATTCACAATGTTCAGTTCTTGGTATGAGTGCACAATGAGTGACCATGATGAGCACACATCGTGACCATAGGATGAGTCACGATCTGTCACTCATATCAAGTTCACAATCATCTCGGTTTATTATTTGCAATTAAATGCTGATGTCTCTGCGACATGTTTCCGATTAGCAAACACTAGAATATTAGTTCTCTGAGTTACTCTGGTACTTTTCATACCATGTGCTTTATGGGTAGTCTGAGCTCCCAGTGAGTGTGCAGTGACCTCATATGGTGACCTTAATATATAAGCAAACCGTGAGTGCGCTGTGTGGTTACAATTTCAGCTCACTGTGACGCACAACATTTTAAGGATCTTGTAAGCTCATGGTGACTTCACTGAGAGATCAAATTTTTGACTGGGTCCCCTCCCTCTTCATATACTATACGGTCGGGCACATTAACATTTGGCTGATATTTGGTCCATTTTAAAATACATTTTCAAGTTGTCGTGCTGTAACAACTGAATTTTAGCTGAACATTTGGTGGTTTGAAAAAATACGTGATGCTAGAAATGCTGGCGCCTTTCAGAAAGTTACCACAGAACAGCACTGCAACAAAATGTAAAAAAAAGACACAGAACGTTGTGTACCCAAAACACGGCCAATATGTAATTAAATTTAGACAACAGACTGCTTACCAGGTTTTACGGAGTCTTACGGTGGTTTTTGTCAGTTTTTAGTCTTCCTGTGACCAGCAAACTCAAACTGGTTTCCCGTTGTTTAGCTTTGTCCAGGTGACGTGATCACAAAAGCCGGGAAACATACTCAATTTATTTAGTCGATGCAAAATACAAAAAAAATTATTGGAAGTAAGTAATCGTTTTGTTCTTTAGGACTAAGAATTTTAATTGCATCATTCTCAAATATTTCAATGTACCAAAAACATTAAATATATTTATAAAAATATAATTTGTTGGTTATATGCTTATGCTTATTTTCCTTAATAAAATATACTCAATTAATTAAAGCAACACCAAAGAGTTTTGGCTCTTTGCTCCCCCTACAGGTTAGAAGCGTAATTGTCCATTACCCACTGTCATAAATACTGAGGCATAGCTGGCTCTGATAGGATTGTAGGTCTGCCGTAAAGCAGGTTTTTGTAGTATTCACTCGGACTACAGGACCACTACCCGACGTTTGGAAACTTCTTTAGTGCGGTTTTGGCCGATAGAGGGCTGCAAAGCGAATGTGAAAGTGCTGTTCACCCTGTTTAGAGTGGATGAACGACTGAAACTGTTTTGGAAGCGTTATTTTAAGGTAAAAAAACTCTTTGGTGTTGCTTTAAGTAAATATTATTTTAAAAAATCTCTGGGATTTTTACTCATTAATTTTGGTGATTCCAATTTAAATAATTTCTTAAATTATATTTTGAGATTTTATTGAGTTAATACAAGTATTTATTTTTGTGATATTTACAAAGCCACTGAATTATTTTTTACAGTGTATTTGGAAGGGTCATTAATAATAATGTTGAGCTCTGTTCTGATTGCTCTGTGCCTCATCTCAGTAGCTCCCATAACATTTTAACAACTTTGTTTTTAATTTAATGTGTAATTTAACGTTGGGGCATACATCTTGTCTGTTACATCACAGTCTGTGTTATGTTGAGATTGGCCTGTTTTCCAGCAGTGTTTTGTGTGCACAAGATTTACATAAAAATGAGGAAACAAACAAGTTTAAGGCTCACAATATGTCATTACCATGTACAGAGGCCTTATTATTTTTTATTCTATGGCACCTTTAAACTTTTGGGTTATGCCTTATTGCTGGTCGTGTCCCCTTTTACTATGGGCGAGGTGAAGCCTTTGCTAAAAACGCAAAGTTTGTCAGGCCTGTTCACAAGATTGCTGCCACTCCAGAGCAAGTTTACAAGATGGCTACTTTGTCAGCCAAAACAGACAAGATGGCCTCTTAGCCAGTGTCAGCAGATAAGATGGCAGCTGTTTAGACACAATTAGACACACAGTTTGTTGTCTAAGTTAGCGTATACTCCATTAGTGTCTGTGCGAACGGCAGGTGTCTCAAAGATCTCAAGTCCGGGGGTCTCGAATCCGGTGGTCCCAGAAGCATCCGAAGTATGTGCCCTGTGGTCTGTTCTCTGTTCCTCCATCTCCTCAATGGTCCCTGCAAGCCATGAACATGAACTTTCTGTCTCAGACGAAATGGCTGAATCTGAGTTTCATAAACATGTCCCAGCCTCCGTCAGCTTTACTGCGCCCCCATCGGAGGAGTATCTGAGGGAATTGCAGGCATGTTGGAGGGATTCTAAAGCCCTCTCTCATGCAACGTCCGACGGCCGGACCCTGGCAGACATGCAGGATGCAGGATTCGCATTGATGTCTAGGAAATTGGGGCGGTTGATGTCCACTCTTGTGCAGGCTCGCCACCAGGTATGGTTGGCACAATCTCCTCTCACTGAGACCTGCAGGAGAACCCTCCGCAGTGTTCCGGTGGAACCAGGGGAGCTGTTTGGTTTCGCAGCCCTCTCATTCAGTCTCTCCCTCTCCCCTCAGGTGTTCACCAGGTGTGTGACGGCAGCCCTCTCGCACTTGCAGTCGAGGGGCATGAAGATTCTCCCATATCTGGACGACTGGCTCATCTGTGCGCCATCACAGTCTCAGGTGGCCCTGGACACAACGTGTCTTCTCTCTCATGTGGCCCGCCTGGGCCTCCAGGCGAATTTTACAAAGAGTTGCATGCTTTTTCTCTGGATGACTCTCGATGCAATCACCATGAAGGCTCGCCCATCACCACAGCGGGTGGATGACATTCTCCGCCTCCTCCTCCTGTTTCGGGAGGGAAGGCAGTTACGCTATATGGAGTTTTTGCGCCTCCTAGGGAAACTGACGGCTGCTGCTACCATGATTCCTCTAGGACTGCTGTCATTTCTCCTGCAGGGCATGCCCTTGGGTTCCATCGCATCTTGTTGGGAAATCCTCATAACAGATGCTTCCCTCTCGGAGTGGGGTGCTGTGTGGCAGAATCGAACAGCTCAGGGGCTGTGGTCTGTGCGGGAGCACTCACAGCACATCAACGTTCTGGAACTGCGGGCTGTGCACAGGGCATTGCAAGTTTTCCTTCCCTTTCTGGGAGGCCGGCATGTGCTTGTGCGATCAGACAATGTCTCGACTGTGTCTCACATAAACCACCAAGGAAGCACCAGGTCTGCAACGTTGCTGCAGGCATCCCAGGACCTCCTGCTGTGGGCAGGGCCACACCTGGCCGGCCTGAGGGCGATGTATTTGCCTGGGGAGCAGAATCAGGCGACAGACTTAAACCCCATTCACACAGACCTCTGGTCCCAGAAAATACCCGTAAAATTGCCAGACAAGCGTCTGTGTGAACAAAAACTCGTTCCGTTAATCTTCTGGGATCGTTGCCGGAAAGAGGACCTAGTAAGATACACGGGTAACCCTCTGTGTGAACAAGAATGCCGTAAAGGGCGTGTCGAAGTGAGAACGCGAGCGTCATCATCACAACACAAGTTATGGTTCAGCTCCTTACAACGACAGATAACATGAATATAAACATTCACCACGAGAAATGTTGCAAACTAGATTGAAGCAGTTATCAGGAAATGATATATGAGACGCATAAACAATGACGCACGTGCTGTAGTGAGGACGCGCGTGTCATGGCAACATGAAGTTGGTTAAACTCTTTAAAATGAGGGATTTACAACATTCACTACGAGAAATGTCAGCAAACTGGACTGAAGCAGATATCAGGTAAGTTAGCTCGTTACTTACTGCGTTGAAACGGAGATCATTCAGCAGCATAAAAGAATATCGCGTCACATGTTCATTTGAGCTATAATAAACGAAAATACCCACATGTTATCCCAACGAGATATATTGTTCAGCTCCTCAAAATACGGGTTTTAAATGCA
This sequence comes from Paramisgurnus dabryanus, assembly GCF_030506205.2. Taxonomy (NCBI): domain Eukaryota; kingdom Metazoa; phylum Chordata; class Actinopteri; order Cypriniformes; family Cobitidae; genus Paramisgurnus; species Paramisgurnus dabryanus. The sequence continues at coordinate 30,880,649 of NC_133347.1, forward strand.
TATAAACAATCACGATGAGAAATGTCTGAAAACTGTATCAAAGCAGAAATCAGGGAGCTCGTCAAATATCCACTCTGAAGCTGAGATCATTCACCAGCATAGAACTGTGCGTTCACGCGCTCCTTTGTAGTCTTATTATAAACAAAAATGCACGCAAGTTGTTTCTGGAGAGAGAAATAATATATAATATGCAAACTTCAGACGCTGCGTAGAAGAGAGGGCGGGACTTTCAACATGTCACGTGTCTTTCCGGGACCATCAGATGCCGTGTAATCTTGGCAGTGTGAACGAACAAAAACTCGAACTATTCCGAAAAAATCCAGGATGCATTTTACGTGTATTTTACGGAATTTCTGTGTGAAAAGGGCTTTACTCTCCCGTTGCAAGCCTCAGCCCCCCACGAGCACAATGCGCCCCAGCTTGGGATCTACACCTGGTGCTCGATTCTTTATGTTCACCTTCCTTTGAACCCCTGGCTCAGGCAGAGCTGAAGTGGGTCTCTATTAAGACTGCCTTTCTCCTCGCTATCACGTCAGCGAAGCGTGTTGGGGAACTTCATGCACTCTCTGTGAGTGATTCATGTTTGAGGTGGAAATCCAATTGCTCAGGGGTTACCCTGTGGCCAAATTCAGCTTTTCTCCCAAAGGTTTTGTCATCATAAAACCTTAACCAACCTATCCACCTGGCGCAATTTACTCCCCCAGAAGGGGAGGACAGATTACAGCTGCTGTGTCCTGTACGGGCTCTCAGAACCTACATGGTCGCGACTGCGAGTATAAGGCAGTCAAACCAGCTCTTCCTCTTCTATGGTGGTCCTAGGAGGGGCTGTGCTCTCTCCAAACAGCGGTTGTCTCATTGGGTGGTGGATGTAATCACCCAGGCATATAAACAAGGTGGTCACACCCTGCCATCTGGGGTGAGGTGCCACTCTACCAGGGCGGTCTCAACTTCATGGGCGGCCCTGCGCGGTGTGCCCCTGGAGCGCATCTGTGAGGTGGCATCATGGGCATCACCAAGTACCTTCTCCAGGTTCTACCGAGTGAATGTCGCCACTCCCCATTCACTGGAGGTGGTCCTGTTGCCGGACTCTGTGCTCTCCTCTCAATAAGGGACGTGCTTAATTCCTTTTTGGTATGTGTCATCCAGTGCTTAAGCACCACCTCTGGCGGTCAGTAGGTATGAAATAGAATGAGAGTTACGTATGTAACTACGGTTCTATGAATCCCGGATAACCGCCAGAGCGTTCTGTCACGCAGAATCCCTGTGCACTCACAAGAAGATTCTGTAGGAACAGATCCTCTGATGTCACCGGAAGTTATAGACTCTCCGTAGTCATCAGGGGTCACGGGTGACTTTCTTGGTATAAACACTCGACCTGCGCATGCGCGGGATTCATAGAACCGTAGTTACATACGTAACTCTCATTTCCATCATGTCTAATCAGCATCTTGATATGCCACACCTGTGAAGTGGATGGATTATCTTGGCAATGGATAATTGCTCACTAACACATATTTATATAACAAATTTGTGAACAATATTTGAGAGAAATAGGCCTGTTGTATACATAGAAAAAGTCTTAGATCTTAGAGTTTAGTTAATAAAAAATGGAAGAAAAACAAAAGTGTTGTGTTTATAATTTTGTTCATTGTGGTTAGAGAACAAAGGCATCTGCACCTAAGCTTGATCACACGGAATGCATTCCTCACTGGAAAAAAACTTTTCTGCCACCACTAAAGAGGTCTCATATGTAGAAGGCCAAAAGCGATATACAGATTTCCTGAAGTATCAATGGAGCAAGGGTCAAATCCATGCATTTTGTGAACGTGCATGGGAAAAGAGCAATATTGGTAAGTTTTGCCACCGAAAGTGAACCTCAGAAACTTCCGATGTTGCGAAAGTAAGCATCTTTCAGATCTATAGTGGTGAATCAGTCCTCGGATCTGATTACAGCCACAATGTCAGAGATAGTCCTTATTTGGCATTAAAATACTGGCTGTAAAACCCGGTTTGAATCTCGAGTGGGAGCACACTCTATGTGCCCTTTTCCAAAAGATTCAAAACCGCCTCCTTTAATACCCAAATCTATTAGGCAGGGGTGAGCATTCCTGGTCCTGGAAGGCCACTGTCCTGCAAAGTTTAGCTCCAACCCGAATCAAACAAACCTGAAAAATCTAATCAAAGGTTACAGGATGACTTGTAAATAGTATTCAGGGTTCAAGCTAAACTTTGCAGGACAGTGGCCCTCCAGGACCAGGAGTGTCCACCCCTGCTATAAGGGGTCCACCTCGGTGGATGAAACCCCTTTAAATCTGGTAGGACAAACAGCCAACTAAATCCTGTACCCTTTTTGCTGATTGCTTTTTTTGGACATAAATACACATATGCGCCAAAGTTCCCATCTTTGCAAGTATCCTCATTAACACAATCATTTAGGGCTTAAGAGAAAGTAAACAGCTGAAAGAGAAAACTCATGCGTAACATTAAATTGGGTCCGGACTTTGGTCTTAAAGGGGAAGTTACCTAATTTTTTTCCTGTCTGTCACTCGTGATAATCAAACAATATTGAGAGGAAATCTCTCATTGCTCTTCACTAAATCACTTTTCTACCTTTAATAAGATATACATTATTATTTATTATCCTTATTTCATCACTGACTGTTAATCTTCAGTGAGCTTGAGTTTTGTTTTTTATCTTTTTTATGCTTGTATAAGTTTTTTGTGAAAATTATGAAAATTCTATGGCTTAAAAACTCCACTTGTCGTTCCACCCTGATGATCCCACGGTTTCTGCCTGCATCTCGGCATGTCTGAGAGACATCTCACTCTGGATGAAGGATCACTATCTCCAGCTTAACCTTGCGAAGACAGAACTGTTTGTCATATCATCTGAACCAAAGATTCAGCACAACCTTTCCATTCAGCTAGGTTCCGCGACCAGTGGCGGTTCTAGACAAATTTCACTAGGGGGGCCAAGGAGGGGCCATTGTTTTACCAGAGGGGCACATAAAAAAATGGCAAGAAATTATATTTAAAGATTATAGGGGTGGTTACAGGAATTAGTTTAAGATAGGACTAGGCCTTAGTTTAATTAGGAAATATAACTAGTTTTAACATACATTATACATTACTTGTGTGCATTTTGAAGCAAAACAAAGACGTATTTTAAGATATGGCATTGCAAGTTGTTTTCAGTTTGGACACCTCTTACATTTACAAAAACAATCACCCACAAAGCAGGGGCTGGAGGGCTACGGCGTTCAAAACAGTATACAAAATGTCAAAAAATATATGTAAATCGAAGGTGCTCTTTGGCAAATAAGCTAAATTTCAAAAACAACAAAAGGAAACCAAGCCACTCTTCTAAATTATAAAACCGCTTTAATAAAGGTGCTAGTTCATAATGGAACTTAAAAAACCACCAACATGTTTCGGCCTACATCTAGGCCTTCATCAGGGGAAAAAAAAAAGGTCTTACATTTATTTTAGTCTAGGAAACTACCCCGTAAACTTTATTTTACTTTACAATCATATACTTTTTTATTTAATATAAGAGTGAGTGCAGGTGCAAAAGGGGAGCTGGGCTCTTTTCTAAAGCCCCCCAACCGAAAAGCATGCGAGCCTACTCAATAAACTTTATGAAATGCAAACTTTTATAAAGACAAACGTTTGTTTTAGTTTACATATAAACACACATTGCTAGACAGTTAGGGACCACAATCTAATCAACATTTAAAATAATATTTATTTTAAGTTGTAAACATTTTTATAAGTAACATTTAATTATATTCCTCCAATTTTATGCACAAATATGGAAGAGCATAATTACAGCGCTTTTTACAATGTGTAAACTTTAAAAAGTTAGCGAGATGTTGGTTTAGCCAGTTGTTGATGAGTAACAGCTGTAAATGATCACAACACGCAGCCACGTCACAGGAGAACAAGTGAACAGTGTCCCAATGTGAAGTGAGCTAGAGTCCTTACCAGTGCCCAAACCTGCATACACATTCTCAACATCGGGAGGTTGGGAACGAATTGAGACACTCGCCGAGCAGCACCCACAGGCGGCCACAGTGGTTGGGTGCGCCGCTCTAATTTGCCCGTATAGAACGTTGCGTCGCATTAGTTCCGCTTTTGGTGCTCGCGTGTAAAATCAAAATATAAGAGATTCATACTCTACAATATTAGGAAAATTAGACCTTTCCTAAATGAGCACGCTACGCAGGTCCTAGTCCAAGCTCTTGTCCTGTCCAGGCTGAACTACTGCAATCCGCTACTGGCATCTGCTACTGGCTGGGCTTCCAGCCTGCACAACCAAACCCCTACAGATGACTCAGAACGCAGGCAAGAGTGGTCTTCAATGAGCCAAAGAGGGCGCACATCACTCTTCTCTTTGTCAAGTTACACTGGCTTCCTTTAGCAGCTTGCATCAAATTTAAAGCTCTGCTCCTGGCTTTTAAAACCACCACTAGGTCAGCACCCCCTTACCTTCACTTATCTATAGAGCCTTATGTACCCTCTCAGTCCCTGCACTCTGCCACCGAGCGACGATCTCAAAAAGGGAAAAAACATTAGCACGTACCTTCTCAGGAGCTGTTCCACAACTGTGGAATGATCTGCTGGTCACCATACGAACTGCTGACTATGTAGCTGTCTTTAAGGATGTGCTAAAAACCCATCTCTTCCACCATTACCTCACTTCCTAATATAGGACTTACTATCTTTCTCTATTTTTTCTTTCTTTTTATCTGTACAATTCTTAAAAAAAAAATTACTAACAACCCTCGTCTATGTATACTGTGTTGGACTTGATGAGACTATTTCCGGTGCACTTATGTATTGCTGTTCTTATGTTGCTATAATTGCTTCTATTGTTTACCTCATTTGTAAGTCGATTTGGACAAAAGCGTCTGCTAAATGACTAAATGTAAATGAAAAATGTTTTAATAACATAGAAACCCTATTAAAAGATAACAAACTGTCCCCAACTGACCCCCAGGGTGGGAGCAGCCCCTCGGAAGGCAGAGTAACTGGACTTAGCTTAATTACAGACAGAACAGGCCGCCTCAAAATGACAGACATCGTGAGCCATACTAGGCCACCAAAAACACTCAGAGCCAGTATGCCCCTGACACCAGGATGAGTGGCGTGCTTAGAGGCGTGAGCCCAGCGAAGAACAGCGTGGTGGACAGACTTACAATACAAACAGTTACATTTGCAGACAGCCCTGTGAGACAGAGACATGAGTGAGTGCCCTCTTTACAGACAGCTAGTCCCCCTCCAACGAGCGTTCTACTATGTGGTCCCTGAGTAGAATGGACTCAGTGGAGAAACCCTACCTAGAGAAATTAAACTGATGAGAAAGCGCGTTCGGTTTTTAGAAACAAGGTCTAATTGAAATAGTAAGTCAAAACACCCAAAAAAGTGATCATTGTGCTTGCTATGAATTCAATCTCTTAGCTGAGCAGAGGTATTCAAGGTTTCTGTGGCCAGTCCACACAAAATACTGAAGGGGTGCCCATCGAACCAATGAGTGCGTTTACATGCACAGAATATGCGGATAACTATCAAAAATCTGCTTATTACAGAAAACTGTTTTCATGCGTTTACATGCAAATCAATAAGACGGCTATGCAGACAACTGCGTTTACATGGGACTTGAAGAATTATCAGTTTTCTCGCAGGCAGGGACATCACCACCTACAGTACACAATAGTCATTCAAAATGTCAACGGCATATCTGTCTTAAGCTGTACTGTTGTATCTCTTCTTGTGTGTGCAGAACCTGTAAATGTAACATGAGCTTCTATTTTCACAGTTTCTCTGCCAACTGCTTTTGTCGAGCAGAGACTTTTATGTGTTACTTTACGCTTACTTCGGCGTGTGACGTTTCTCTTTCATATGCGGAGACATGCGCACTTGGACAAAACCGTGAGAAAGCAGGTTAAGGTGTTTACATGCCACGCGAAATCGGCGTAATGAGCAGAAAACTACCTGTGCCGATCGGTTTTTGCTTAAGCCGTTTATGAGCTTTCTCCGATTAAAGAAAACCGTTTTACGCGTTTACATGACCCCACGTGTTATCAGTTTATTAAGCATAATCGACGTAAGACTGTGCATGTAAACGCACTCAATAGCTGCGTTTACATGGACACATGTAATCCGATCGTAATAGGACTAGAAGAACAATCAGATAAAAAAATTCACATGTAAATACATCAATCTGATTGATTTGGCCAGATCTGATTAAAATTTTGTTCGGATTGTAAGGGGTGGTTTAAACCTTTTGTAATCTGATGGAGAGGACATGTAAACACTTCATCGGATTAAAAATTCAAATAGAAAGTTTTGCGCATGTGCGAAGACGTCAGATCGCGTAATGACGTATGGATGGCGTGGCTGTTGTTGTCGAAGGCAAGATGGCGTGCGGTAAACAAAACTGGTTTGCAGCAGAAACAACGTTGTTGCTCAATATTTTGAAAGAAGAAAAAATAGTTGAACAACTAGACGGTCGCAAGTCACGCAACAACGAGCTCTTCAAGCAAGTTTTTGAAAAACTGAAAGAAGGCGGTATAAACCGTACAATTGACCAAATAAAAAATCGGTGGAAAGGTCTTAAGAGTGCGTACTACAAAGCGAAATCCCAGAACAACAAAAGTGCCGAATCGCCGTCGAGTTTTCCATTTTACAGTATTATGGACGAGATAATGGGAGGAAGACCACTGGTAAACGCTGCAGCTCATGGCGTAGAGGTCGGCTTCTCGGAAGAGGATTCACTTGATGCTTCTAACATCTCGGAAGACGCGTCTGGTAAGTTGTCATCATTTTAGCGAAGCGTTACTCGTGCAGAGATACACGCACTGCATGTACATTTGTTGGTGATAGGATTAGCAGATATTAATAGTAAATTTCATATGTAGATGTTGAGAGCAACTTTGAGGACGCGGCAACGAGCAGCTCTGCGCAGACCGAAGAGGAGACAGGTGAAGAAGGCACTGCCCATACTCTACCCAGCGCTACAAAAAAGAGTAAGATTCTTACAAAATCATTTATTATGAGTTAATATACAGTTTAGGGATGCATAATGCTTAATCGCGATTAATCTACAGCATAATAAGAGTTTTTGTTTACCCCATATGTGTGTCAACTGTGTATATAACTTTGTATACATGCATGCATAATGTGTATACATTTGTATATTTATGTATAATATTATATATACATAAATACTTAAAGGAATAGTCTACCCTTTTGCCATATTAAACTATGTTATTACCTCAACTTAGACTAATTAATACATATCTATCTTTTTTCAATGCGTGCACTGTACAGCGTGTTGTGAATGTGTTAGCATTTAGCCTAGCCCCATTCATTCCTATGGTACCAAACAGGGAAGCCACCAAACACTTCCGTCTTTTACCCTATTAAAAAAAGTTACATGATGAGTTATACCAGTAAGTATGGTGCCACAAAATAAAACTTTTTTTTGGTACCATAGGAATTAATGGGGCTAGGCTAAATGCTAACACATTCACAACGCGCTGTACAGTGCACGCATTGAAAAAAGATAGATATGTATTAATTCGTCTAGGTTGAGGTAATAACATAGTTTAATATGGCAAAAGGGTAGACTATTCCTTTAATATATAAATACATTTTTTGCCTTACAATTATACATGCATGTGTGCATATTTAAGCAATATCGCTCGAGTAGGAGTGTGATATAGCTCTATATCATCACGGCTGTGATTAGGTCAGAGGCACGAGGCCGTAGGCAATCACAGCTGTGATGATATAGAGCTATATCACACGACTCCGAGAGCGATATTGCTTTTATACAACAGTTCGACAGCACACGTTTAAAAAACGAAAACTAGAAAACAACAACGGAGTTATTTTAAAATCCTCTTTGTTTGAGAACTACTTCTTCCGCCACAGATTTGAGGGCGGCCAGAATGACAGGTAACACTTTCGGCTGCTTTGAATCTCATAATAACTCAATGGACGGATAGGCGTTTCTTTATATTAACGTTTCTTGGTCACAAAGTGTAGTTTTAAGATTAGTTCAGTCGAGAATATATATGTATTATATTTAAATCTACAGTCGATTAGTAAAGATAGCGCCTGTTTTAACGTTTGCTTAGTGAGATTCGGTACATATGAGAACCAAAGCATGAGCGGACGTCAGTGTTCACTCGCCCCGCTGACCACTCAGATTCGAGAACCAGAAAGAACTGTTGTATAAATATATATACATAATAATTATACACCGTTGACAGACATATATGATGTAAACAAAAACTCTTATTTTGCTATAGATTAATCGCGATTAAGCGATGTGCATCCCTAATTACAGTGCATTTACTTTATGGGGATTTACATATGTGCATTTGACAAATGCTATTATTAAAAGTTTCTCCAAGAACAACACAAAGTTAGAATGCTCCACTAAACTTCAATGGAAACTAATGTTTTATACATTAGTGTATTTAAAAAAGAATACATACACAGTTTTGGTTTTGTAACTTATTTAACTGTGATTTATACAATATTAACATCTTTTACTTTTGTAATTCATTCATTAAAAATATTATGTAAGTAATATAATCTACATATGGTTAACTGTGAATAATACATGTTTTGTTAATCTAGGACGTAAACCTTCATCTGGATATGCTAAACTTATGAACGTGTGGTCAGCTGAACAAAAATCCTTCTTGGATAGAATCGAACAACACCAAGAGAGGAATCAGCAACGGGATGAGATGCTACTTTCAAGGTTCCTGGAAGAAAGCACTCGCTCGACTGAACGTCTGTTAGGACAAATGTTTGAGGGTCTCAGAGGTCTTCTTCCACAACCCTATGAAGCAGCTCCTCACTTCCAGGGACATGCTCCACCACACAATTCTTATATGCAACCTCCGCAGCAGTACCCAGGTCAATTTTACAGTAGGCCGATGCTCTATACTCCTAATGTCCCAAATAGTAGTGGAGCCAGTACCTCTGACCACAACCTGCATGACATAGGTTAAATCAGAAAAAGTTAAGTATTAGTTGTGTAACTTTAAGTTAGATGTAAAGTTATGCAAGTCATTGATCTCTGCAAGTTTTATTGCCTTTTTTTTCATTTTAAATTTCACTCAGGTGAAGTGTTTTAGAACAAGTTGTATTTGCAATTTCATTTGTTAAGTGTTCATTGCACTTGTTAATGTTTACATTTTTTATCTGTTTTTGAAATTTGAATCTAACTTTCTATAACTTGAATTTATAACTTACTTGCAACAAGTATTGCACTGGCACCTTTAAGAGGTATTTTATGTTTGAAATGTTCAAATGTATGAACCAATTTCTTATTAAACGTTCCTTACATTTAAGAGATTTCTTTTGAAAGGCTTCATTTAGTGGAAATGACCTGTACGAAGAGGGAAATGGGTGGACATGTAAGTGGTCAGAGCAATTCTTGCATTGCTACCAGACACGTTGTTCTCTGTATTTACTAGCTGCCTAGGCTGCGGATAAATGGCGTTAAAGGTGACATAGAATGATTGAACGGGGTATTTATCCTTGTTCTGTGATGTGACATGTATACAAATTTTTTTTGTTTGGGTCTGTAATGCCTTAGAAGCTTCCTAAAAACCTCTCTCAGATAGCTCTATTAGGGTGGCGGATTTTAAACAAGTGGTTTAGCACCTTTTTGGCTCCCCCTACTGGTTTTCATTGCGATCTCATTAGTGATTGGCTGACTTTGCTGCCACTCAAAAAATACAGCCAATTATTTTAAAGTGTTAGATGCCTGTGATGTCATAACCATCAGTTTTTCAGATTGGGTCGTTTTCTGACTGACATTTCTAAAAGAGGAATTTCTATGAGACTGAGATGTTTAGCATGTCTAGCACTTTTTGTATGTTTGTGAATGTGGGTAGACTACCATTATTCAACAAAGACAAGGTAAAATTGGTTTTCCATTCTCTGTCCCCTTTAAGGTCACAAGCCTCTTCCAGCCACCTGGTGTTGGCATTGTCCTTCTCAGTCTGGCAAAAGTTATGCAGTGCACAACAGGTGGCTATCACAGTTGGTGTAAATGTGAAGTGAAAATCACTTCTTTTTAGCAGCACCCTCCACCGTGACTTCAAAATCCCGAATGTGTTCTCAACTCCCACCCGTACTGAGCTCAAGTAGGCATTAAAAGATTCTTGTTCAGGGGTCAAATGTGCGGAATTGATGTATCCTTTTAAGAGCCAGTCGAGGAGAGGGTATGCAGGGTCTCCAACTATTAAAAGTCTAGTATCTTGTCCCTCGATGTTCTTCACACCCTAAAAATGATTAAAGTAAAATGAATAAGAATTAAATTATTTAACGTGTTCTCTTTAAAAAGTAAAGCGGTCACAAGCCTCACCTTTGGCAGCAGGTGAGATCTTTGAAAGAGGTCAGACTGGCGTAGAACATTGGCATCATGAGCACTACCGGGCATTTTACAGCTGATGCTCCAAACGCTGTATGGACAAAGTTTATTATTTTTAGATGTTTGAAAAAAATCCTGTTTTAGTTTTCATAAAGTTTATTACTTGTATATAGTTTATTAACTTCATAAATGCAGTTTTTAAAACAAGTATGATATACTCTTTAATTATTTATTAAGAGGCTACATTTTAATAGTTTTTTAATAATTTTGAGTAAATACATTTAAAATAAATCATACAAAATATTGATTGACTTACCATAATTTGTGATCAACAACAGCTTGCAAAACGTAAGATGGCCAAGCCTTTGCGGTTAACAAAATCTTTGTACCCATCTGAAGAAGGAAGAATTGGAATGTGTGTGCCGTCAATAAGTCCCATTATTTGAGGAATGTTATGCAATTCTTCAAACCGCCTGGCGATCCCCAATGCTTCCTCCTCATTTGAAACTCGGATCAGCTGTTTTATCGGTCCTCTCACCATGCCCTTACAGAACATATACACATTTCTTAACGGTACTTTTGTGGACGCCAAATTGATTGGAGATTACCCGGTATTCTGCACAGCTGCCAAGTTTATACAGAACGATCGCGACTCGCATTGTAAGTGGTACTGGTGCCCTAACTATGACATTATCAGGTGCCATGTACCCTTCCACCATTGAGCACAGTGTCATAAATGACTGTCGTGTCATCCTAAAATTCTCCTTCCACTCCTCGTCTGTGAAGTGGTGCAAGACGACGTTGTCCCACCAGTCCTGGCTACGGACCCTCATCCACAGACGCCTTGTTCTGGGCTCGGGAAGAGGCATTGTAATTGCGTGGCAAATAAACGCAGCACAGCACAAATTATGCGCTCGTCGTCTCCTAATAAGCAGCTGTAATAAGTAAATATTAAGTCTGCTTTTAAAAACGATGAAAAGAAAAACGGACAAGAGAATGGCTGATAGTTTATCCATGGTGAAACGGCGGGAAACTGGTATTCGTGCACTTTGCGCATGTCAAAAGATAAAATCCGATCTGTCATGTAAACGCGCATATCCACCCGATTAGATTATTCAGCGTTCATGTAAACAGTGCGTTCGGATTTTTCAATCTGATTGATTTTAATCTGATTGAAAGAAAAAGTGTCCATGTAAACGTAGCTAATGATGCCACTTCCCCAGAGCCAGCCAAATGGCCAAAAGGTTGCAGTCTCCCACATCAAAATTATGTTCCATAAGTGAAAGCTGGTGGAAGAATGCACACAGATGGACCTTATTATTATGGTACGCCCAGTAGTTGATAAAAGTTGATGGTGCTTTTCTGGGATCTCATAGTCTGGTATGTACCTCTGAAGAGTGGAGACCTGCCTGGAATCCTTATTTACCTGTGAGAAATGTTCAATTTGTGCTGTCATTTCTTTATTTACCTCAGTTTGAGCCCTTCAATAGTTGTGATATTAAATGCTCTGAGGTGTTAATTGGAGGCTACTGCCCAACTTATATGGTCAGACCAATTGACCTATGGCTAAGCCTTGCCCCCTCCAATCACTTGGACAAACAATCAACATTCGGTGACAGGCAGCTGTCACAGTAGGAGACATTTCACAGGAGGCAATTGATGATTTTTGGAGACAGAAAGACTACACTGTGAAAAAATTTTTCTTTCTTACTTAGTATTTTTGTCTTGTTTTCAGTAGAAATATCAAAAATTCTTAAATCAAGATATATTTTCTTGATGACCCAAAAAAATAAGTCTAGTTTTTAGACAACACATATCAAATTTAAGCAAATTTGTGCTTAAAACAAGCAAAAAAATCTGCCAATGGAATAAGACATTTTTGTTAAATTTTTCTTGTATTAAGTTAATTCAAGATAAAAAATTCTTATTTCATTAGCAGATTTTTTTTGCTTGTTTTAAGCACAAATTCACTTAAATTTGATATGTTTTGTCTAAAAACTAGACTTATTTTCTTAGGTCATTTGCTCATCAAGAAAATACATCTTGATTTAAAGGCGCTCTAAGCGAATCTGTGTGACGTTACTTTTTATTGATGTTTGAACTGTTTTCAAACAAACGGATCGTAGCTAACTCCTCCCCCTCTCCCTCCCTTCTGTGCTTTCATGAACGCGCCTATGGTCTAAAACGTGTGAATTCGCTTGGAGCACCTTTAAGAATTTTTTAGGAGAGTCATTTTTTGGAGTGTACATCCTGTGAGTTTGGTGGTTCTTCAAGAGCAGCTCGAATTTTTTTACCAGGTACGTAGCATTCCTTCTGACTTTGTTGGAATGTGTGATCTATTAGTGTTTTCCCAACAATTTTAAGCAAGGCATGTTAGATTTCTTTAGAAATCAAATTTGAATTCTTTTAGAAACCAACAACTGTATCTGTCAACACTAAATAATCCCATGAATGAGAAAGGCAATTCTAATTTACTTTTCTTTGTTTGTATGCCAGCATCCAATATCGGTAGGTCACAGAGAGCAAGAGTGTTTTCCCAAATATCAACAAGATTGTAAATGTGACATAGATTTTTTATAAGAGTTTAATAAACAAAATGTTCATAAAGACATTATCTGAATTCCACAATATAAATGTATGGTACCAGTAGTAAAAGTAGCGTTTTTGAATATTCCAATTTTATCCAGTTAATTGCTTAATTCCTGAAACAAATCAGTCAATCAAGGAGTTGGTTAAATGAATAACTCAATGACTGACTTGTTAAAATTTTGCAGACACTTACTGGCAGTTTAAGTTTCATAATTAAAGTATATTTCCATTCAAAATATTTCACATTTCAAGTAAAAAGTAATTTACACATTAATTGCAATATTTATGCAATTGTAATTGGAGGATACAGCAATTACAAAGGGGCACCATCTCTGCTTGAAACAGTCAAACGTTCACGTTTGTTTACGGCACCCATTTGCTCAGCAGCAGCCCTGCCTGCATCCCCTAACTTCAGCCTTGCTATGTTACATGTTACGCCCAAAACACATCCATTACTCATTACGAGTATAGTAACAACCATTTTAAACTGTGGGCCTGGTGCAATGCCCTTAGCTCTTTAAAATAGGGCCCCAAGAGTTTGTGATGGATTTAAAGGAACAATATGTAGGATTGTGGCCAAAACTGATATTGCAATCACAAAACTTGTGGCTAAAACTGGTACTGCAATCACACAACTGGTGGCCAATACACAAAATGACAACATAAACATCAGTTGAGGGCTGCAACTCCACTTTTTAAATGACAATATCCTAGCCAGACCGCTGTTGTGAGTGATATGAGTATTTGAAATAAAAATGATTTCTTAATGTCTAGTGACATATCAGAGCCATTTTATGATTAATTGATATACATTTCTGACATACTGTTCCTTTAAATGTTTAGCCAATGGCCTTTATGGGATGTTTAAAATTAAATTAGCTTTTAACTGGGCTTTGGGCCAACAAACACCCTGTCCTTGTTTAGGAACAACCATTCCAATGCTATGTTTAAAGGGGAGTCCCTTAGATGCCAAGTCTCTCTTGGCATTAATGATAAGATGTCTGTAAGGTACAAGATGTCACAATGACTCTAGTGATTCAAATGGAAATACTTTATCCGCCAGCTGGCTTTAGAATCATTGGGAACAATAGGTTACATTCACACTGCACCAAAAAATGACAACAACAAAATGACTTTATGTGTGGCTGTGTGCCTTTAAAGACGACAATGGAATTTATTAACACTTAATATAAACTGAAATAAAGTATGAGGCATTATTATTCCCTTAAATTAGCAGAAATCGAATAGGGTGATGTTGTGAAACACTTGTGGGTGATTCTCGCAAAATTAGACATATGAGGTATCATGAAACATTTTGATAAAAAAGTAAATGCAAAGTAAAAGTATCAAAATAAGAAACATATGGTTACAAACATCTCTTCATGTACTATGTACTAAACGGCACATCTTTTGTTGTCGTTTTATTTATTGGTTTCTCAATTTTTGTTCTGTTTTTTAAAACATTTTCGCTTGGGTTTAGGGTTAGATTTCAGATTTTCTTAAGGAGGCTATTATAGGTTTCTCCATGTTTTTGTATTTAGCCATGGTCGCTTGGAGTTGGGGTTAGAATTGTGGTTTGGATGTCATTTTTATATAACAAAAAGTAGTTCTAACCCTAAACCCAAGCAAAAATGGTAAAAATAGCAAAAAATTAAGGAACCAATAAATAAAACGACAAAAAAGATGCGCCGTTTAAGTGAATGGGAAGGACTGGCGTATCATATGCACACCAAATTGGAATTTGGAAAATTGGAAAATGAAAATTTTCATTACCGCAATGTGTCCATGACTGGATTTGGGTTATTTGACATGAAATATTTATAATTAAAAAATCTAAAAAATAAAAAGCTTCAGTGCATGTTATACTATAAACATTTACAGAAAAGAAACATGTTGTATTTGGTGATCATTGGTAAATGTAGAGACAATAATAAGGAAAATAAATGTGTCCAAAAAAAATTCTCATCCTCTTCAACAATTTTCAATCTTTGTTTAAGCCCTCAAGAAACTAACATTTTCAAAAAAAAAAAAAAAAACTTATTGGAAGGGACATAATGGACTGTGACACTCAAGATGGCTACCACGTAAGCAGTTCTGATTTTTTATCTCCAGATAAAAATTTACATTATGTTTGTCATAGTACCTAGACAACCTTTTAGTTCTCATTACCGAAACATGAGTTTGTAAATGCATATATTTAATGTAATATCATGTTGCGGTAATGATGATTTTTTTATAAAGATAATCTAAAAAATGTAAATTATTTTATAGTCAATATGTTCAAAATCCTCTAAAAAATAATGGTTATAGTAAGTAAAAAAATTGGCTTCAAGTTTTTTTATTCTAATGCTGGACACAGATTTTGTGAAAATGGACACTGGATTTTGTAAGAGTCACCCTTGTATGTTTGCTCCAGAAATCTACTGTACATTTGCTCCATCCACACACATCAATTTACTATGAAGTTGACAAGGATGCTTACCTCATCGTCATGGCAATGGTCCATGATCACATCTGATTAAAGCTGGGGACACCTAACCACTTGCTGAAACATTGTAAGATTGGACTTAGCAAACATAAAGAGTGTTTCTTGCAAAAATTATGTTAATCTGTGATTGACCATGCCAAGTCTTTTGTTTACAGTCATTACGATCAAATTACATTCATAATCGGTGCGAACATCATTAGGTGTGTCCCCAGCTTTAGTCTGCGTTTGTCAGACTGGTTGAACATTTCACTTTCACTTTTGAATGCAAAAGCGACATACACTGACAAGACAAAATCCAACAAACGTGAAGAGAACCACACTGAAATCCTTATGTCATTCATGTGTCATAATGCTGTCACCCACAGTCATTAAAATGGCCAATCTTTTAGTTAAATTGAATGTATTTGAACATAAATAGTAATACATTAACTTGTAATGGTCTAGATTTCTAATAATTAATCCTTTGTTTTCACTGTGCATATTTATTATCGGTGTGCCAAGATTTTTGCTTTGGGTTGGTGGTTCCTATAGATGAAGGATCTGTTGATGCCCCCGTCTCCTTGGAAAAGTCTGAGTTAGAGATGCCAGGGACCCATTGGATCCTCAGGGTAATGGATCAGGGTATATTGTGTTCCTAGTCTCTAAGTAACGGCGCTACCCATTGTGCCTATAAATCTCTATAGAGTAAGGTCTCAGAGAAGGTGCTGCTGATAATTAGCTATGGGTTTGAGACGGCCTCACCTTACCCCTCCCTCAGATGTTTTGGTAGTCCCTTGTCTCGCTGCCTTCCCTTTGTTCTCTTTATTTTTTAGAACAGGCCTTACATGTAGACATTTGCTTGACTCTTCAGCTTTAGACCAGAGGGATTTGGTCTCAGCGAGTGTTGTTGAGAGAACATCTAGTCAACAAAAACAAGTGCTGTGTTGGCTGCTTATGAGACAGTTCAGTTGTGTGTATGATGCAACGTACATGCTGAGACATGGCTGTCATTTCTTCACCTGGCTTGCTGAGACGGCAGAGCTTCTCTGATCTACTTCACAATGATTTCAACCAAGCCATGGTTTAGGGAAGATTATTTCATTTGTAAACCACTGAAAACAGGAGGAAAAGCTCATTTTCAGTTTACATTGCACTGACATAAAACTTTCTCACTTCATCCAAGTCAATTAGTGCATTTGAGGATGGGTGGCTATGGAAATTTACATATTGATTTATTACTGTATTTATTAAATGAACTCTTTATTCCAAACACATCTGACAATGCATAAAGTCTTAAGTGTTTTAATTAGTTATTTTTTATTCTTATAGTAAGCAGGTTTGGTACAATATTTCACATATGAATCTCCATTGAGATTAAAGCAATCAATGTGGACCCTGCATTTAAATAAATCATTAAATAAAAATATTATCCATTCAAATAGTTGACAATTATTAAAAAGCTGTTGATTGAATCCAGTAATGTATGATGCTCTTAAGAGTAGAAAAGAGCAAACATATACAGTACCATATTGTTTGTTTCCCTTTTAACAGTGAAGTTATTTTTTACAAATTAAACAAACTCAGAAGAGACTTTAACCTCAGTTTTATCTCTGAATCTGAGACCTGTATTTAGTTTCAAACCCTGTCAGTCAAGTATGTCATTCATTGTTCTAGTAAACTGTTGCATAACTCTACCCATATGATCAACACACATTATAAAGTGTGCATCCTAACTGAGAAGTGGACTTTACAGGGTACAGAGAGAGATACATTTACTCACTGGTCATTACATGAAGTTTAAACAGTGGGCCTTATTTATGAAACACAAACAGTACGATTTTGTGTGTAAATTGTTTGTAAAGTAGTTTTGACGTAAATTTTCGGATTCATGAAATGTTTTTTTTTTTGTTTTTTTACTCTGCTGGAAACTGCTGGAAAAACGCAGAGCTTGCACTGTCCTTTTTTACACAGCCGTCTAATCACAGTAGATGAGGGGCGAGACAAATACTACATTGACCAACCATCATACTTGTACAACTCAACAATGGTCAAGTTAATATTAATGGGTACTACATTTTTATATTCAGGAATATTCTTCAAAATAAAATACTAGTAACATGTTGTGGATATTCCAAATCACAGCAACAAATGCGTCTCCAGAATAACATGCAGTGCTTCCGAAGTGCTCTCAAGTGCCTCCATCCTGGTCGTTTTCAGCACCAGGTATTATTTCAGCTTGCTTAAAATGCTTTAATGGACACAGCTTAAATTATTAATTTATTTGTAGGCATGTAGCCTAATAGTCTCTTTTGAATTTATGCAATATAATGTAGCCAAACCAAAAAATTGAGTTCAGAGGATAACAGCATTAGATAGATACCTAATTTTGTGTAGCTGTTGTGTATAGGTGGGGATTATGCTAATTGTGAATGAGCGTGCATGTGCAGCCTGTTTACGAATAACTGTAGTCAATTTTATTATAAATCTGGAAGCGTCTGAAGCAGTCTGTATTTTGACATGACACGTGATGCACACATGACGTACCGAACACATATTTTGACATCAAAAGCCACACAAATGACGGTCTAAATTCATGTTTTGATCTCCAGTCTGATCCAGTCAATGGAACAAAAAGTGTAGTGTGACCGCCCCATTATATGCAGGAACATGCACTGTAAAAAATAAATAGTTGAGAAAACCTAATAAACTTAAAAAAACTTAAAGGCGCTCTACGTGAATCTGTGTGATGACACTTCTTGTTGACGTTCGAAGTGTTGTCAAACAAAATGGAGCGTAGCTAACTCCTCCCCCTCCCTTCAGTGCTTTCTGAAAAAGTCATGAACGTGCCCAACCCCCACTCCCAAATCCTTCTTTTCGTTTATTCGCTGAAACACTTTGTTATGTTTTGTGGTGGTAGGTTGTTTTTGATGCAGTTTGCGAAGCCTGGGCTGTCTACAGAGACCGCGTTTTTTACAGTGTGTTCAGAGGACAGGCAGCTAGCAGATAGTGAGGAGATGTTTAACTGTAAGCCCATACAGGTTGATTGAACTTAAAACATTTATGGAAACTCGTTGCCCTAAAAAAGTTGATTTTGCCTGGTTGAAATAACAATTAATTTTAAGTTTAATGTACTTAATGTTTTAATTTCTTCCAATATTCCTGCACTCTTAACCCAGTTTAGATGACATTACTAGAAATGTGTGAGGAAACCTGTTGCATATAACTTTAGTTTTTATCACTTTGTATTACTTTTGATGTTATAAATGGTATAATAACAAAAATTAATGACTGATTTTAAGTCAATCATTGAATAAATGTGATTCTCCACAGAAACACACAAAAATGTGTTTTAACATACATTGTAAGTACAGTGGAGAGAAATACAATAAAATGTTCTGAACAGTGTTCATGTACGGAAACACTGATCACCTGAACGGTGACTTCACAAAATTATTATTTACAACAAAACAACATCAATAATATAAGAGCTTGAACCTATATGACATTTTATTAACAAATATTTGAATAGAGAAAGTTCTTATCAGTTTTTAATTTGTGAAAAAGCAGAAAATAATCAAAATATTCAAGCGCAAAGGATTATGGGTATTCCTCACAACATGAACTAATAATTTTAAGTTAATTTTACTTGAATGTTTTAGTTTAATAGATTTTGTAAGGTTAACAGTTAAATCAACAAATCAATTTAAGCTTTGGCTTCAAAACAGAAAATATTAATGATTTTTCCTTGATTGTTTGAGTAAAGACAATTTCTGGGTTAACAGAAATGTTACAAAAAATGTTTTATGGCCTAATACGTGTGAATTCACTTAGATCACCTTTAAAAAACAAAGCAACCTGAAGCAGTAAATCTCAACCAGCCAGTGCCAGCATTTTTATGATTTTCACAAATGTTTAATGCCTTCCAAAACATTTTCTTCTTTAGATATATAAACACATATCAAATGACAGAACAGACCCCCGCTTTCAAACTTTATTTGTTTTCTTTTTAGTGCTGGGAAAAGATTAATCGCGATTAATCACATTCAAAATAAAAGTGATTTTTTGCATAATATATGAGTGTGTGCTGTGTGTAATTATTATGTATTTATAAATACACACAAATTCATGTATGTATTTGAGAAACAATTACATGTGTATATATATTTATGTATATTTTTATCCTATATCATATATACAGTATTGTTCAAAATAATAGCAGTACAATGTGACTAACCAGAATAATCAAGGTTTTTAGTATATTTTTTATTGCTACGTGGCAAACAAGTTACCAGTAGGTTCAGTAGATTCTCAGAAAACAAACAAGACCCAGCATTCATGATATGCACGCTCTTAAGGCTGTGCAATTGGGGTATTAGTTGAAAGGGGTGTGTTCAAAAAAATAGCAGTGTCTACCTTTGACTGTACAAACTCAAAACTATTTTGTACAAACATTTTTTTTTTTCTGGGATTTAGCAATCCTGTGAATCACTAAACTAATATTTAGTTGTATGACCACAGTTTTTTAAAACTGCTTGACATCTGTGTGGCATGGAGTCAACCAACTTGTGGCACCTCTCAGCTGTTATTCCACTCCATGATTCTTTAACAACATTCCACAATTCATTCACATTTCGGGTTTTGCTTCAGAAACAGCATTTTTGATATCACCCCACAAGTTCTCAATTGGATTAAGGTCTGGAGATTGGGCTGGCCACTCCATAACATTAATTTTGTTGGTTTGGAACCAAGACTTTGCCCGTTTACTAGTGTGTTTTGGGTCATTGTCTTGTTGAAACAACCATTTCAAGGGCATGTCCTCTTAAGCATAGGGCAACATGACCTCTTCAAGTATTTTAACATATGCAAACTGATCCATGATCCCTGGTATGCGATAAATAGGCCCAACACCATAGTAGGAGAAACATGCCCATATCATGCTCCATGCTTCACTGTCTTCACTGTGGCTTGAATTCAGAGTTTGGGGGTCGTCTCACAAACTGCCTGTGGCCCTTGGACCCAAAAAGAAAAATTTTACTCTCATCAGTCCACAAAATGTTCCTCCATTTCTCTTTAGGCCAGTTGATGTGTTCTTTGGCAAATTGTAACCTCTTCTGCAAATGCCTTTTTTTTAACAGAGGGACTTTGCGGGGGATTCTTGAAAATAGATTAGCTTCACACAGACGTCTTCTAACTGTCACAGTACTTACAGGTAACTCCAGACTGTCTTTGATCATCCTGGAGGTGATCATTGGCTGAGCCTTTGCCATTCTGGTTATTCTTCTATCCATTTTGATGGTTGTCTTCCATTTTCTTCCACGTCTCTCTGGTTTTGCTCTCCATTTTAAGGCATTGGAGATCATTTTAGCTGAACAGCCTATCATTTTTTGCACCTCTTTATAGGTTTTCCCCTCTCCAATCAACTTTTTAATCAAAGTACGCTGTTCTTCTGAACAATGTCTTGAACGACCCATTTTCCTCAGCTTTCAAATGCATGTTCAACAAGTGTTGGCTTCATCCTTAAATAGGGGCCACCTGATTCACACCTGTTTCTTCACAAAATTGATGACCTCAGTTATTGAATGCCACACTGCTATTTTTTTTAACACACCCCTTTCAACTAATTCAACTACTTGCCCAATTGCACAGCCTTAAGAGCGTGCATATCATGAATGCTGGGTCTCATTTGTTTTCTGAGAATCTACTGAACCTACTGGTAACTTGTTTGCCACGTAGCAATAAAAAAATATACTAAAAACCTTGATTATTCTGGTTAGTCACATTGTACTGCTATTATTTTGAACAAGACTGTATATAAATAAAATATATATATATAAATTAAAAAATCTGAAATGTGTGTGTTGTTAAATATACATAATAATTACAATCAGTACACACACACATATTATGCAAAAAATCACTTTTATTTTAAATGTGATTTATCGTGATTAATCTTTTCCCAGCACTATTTCTTTTATCACCTCTCAATTATGGGTAGGTTTCTTCAAAAATACAAAATTTTAAGCAAAAAGCTGAGATAATTAAATTTTTGTGAAGAACTTTTAATAGAGATCAGATTCACAGCGATCCTTAAAACAGACACTGAGGGCGTTTTCACATTAGCACTTTTGGTGCGCACCCGGGTTCGATTGACATCAGAGTTCGGTACATTTGGATGATGTGAACGCTGTCTTCCGAACTCGGGTGCGCACCCGGGAAACGTACTCGAGTCCGCTTAAAAAGGGTGGTCTGGGGTTCGTTTCATGTGAACTCCAGATCGGTTCGCTGCTAATGTGAGCGCAATCGTACCAAATCGCGAAAGTGAACCGCTGTTAATTGCGTATTATATGGAATGTCCCACCAAAACAGACGTGTGTGTTTGTGTGCGTGCACTTACCTTGACAACAAAATGCATAGAATGCTTGCTTGAGTTTTGTTCTTATTTTTTTAAACCTTTGGTTTTGTTTTCAAAGAAATAATACAGAAACGCACTTTCATCTGTCTGCCGCAAACATACTAAAGTCGTTTCGATGACAACGCGGTCTGTCCGCCGACGTCAATTTTTGCGGAGGCATTCAGAAATCATCTCTCTGCTTGGAGTTCGTCAATCACGCTTGTCGTCTTCTCGTTTACAGCGGTTGCCAAGCAACATGAGAACGCGCCGGCTGCAGCTTGATGATGCAAGCGTACCGCGGTTCGGATGCAAAATAATATGTGAACACAGTCCATGGGGGGCATGGGGAGGGGGAAGCAATCGAACTCGGGTTCGGACCAGGCAATCGCACCAAATGTGAAACCGTCCTGAGTTTAAACATTTTGCCCTAATGCCGAGTTCAGACTGCATGATTTTCCAACTAGTTGGGTTGCAGATGTTTTCACACTTCGTGACTATCTGGGGTAGCATTCAATCGCTGCTGTTTCATTCAGACTGCATGATGGATTGGCGACAGGGGTTTTCACACTGCATGACTTTACCTTTGGAAGAATCACCGAAAACTTTGTCCCAGTCCACAAACTACATCTCACAAACAAATGCACGCGAGAAGTGACGCGAAGGAAACAATGCGAGGTCACGCGTGCAAGATCGGTGTTCTTATGTGAGACTGGAATTATTATTAAAAATGGTAATACAAATTACGTGTGCACTCATTTGCAGCAGAAAGAAGAAGAAATAAAGATTATGAAGGAGGAAATGGTTGGGGAGACTCCTCCCCGAACTTCCAGCTGTCCTGTATGTTACATTGTCTCATTGTCTGTAGGTCATGGGCGATGTTATTTTCAGTCAAAACACGTTTCACACGGCATGATTTTTAGCATGCCAAATATCTCACGGGGGTCGGCAACTCGTCTGCGATTCTCTCAGATCACGTCTTTGATAATTCACACTGTGTGATTGTCACTCGCGTGGACAAGCATCGATTTGCCTGTGATTTCAGGCATTTGTCTGCGATTTCTCAAAACCTGTCGGCGAGTCAAAATCACGTCTAAAATCGTGCAGTCTGAACTCGGCAAAAGGGAATAGTTCCAGGTTTTATAAGTTGGCTAAGAGTACCACCTGGTGGATAACAGCGGAAATATGAATTTCCGGAAAAACTTGGGATTGGCGGGGAAATGTTTTCTCTTAATTGACTAGTTAAATTGAGCAAAACACATCTAGACCAGTCCACGGTTAAACAAAAAAAAATCATGTTTTCAGTTGGTTTTAACTGTAGTAACGTTGTGCTGTTTATCACTGTGTTGATGGAAAATGATTGTTATAATTGACTAATGTCAATGTTTGTAAAGCGAATTTACTGCCCTCAAGCCCATGGTAGTCAATTTGTGTGCGTTGGTGTGTGTCTAAGTGTATTCACGACCTACAGTCGCTACTCATAGGCTGCGTCCGAAAGCTAAAGCCGAAGGTAAACTCAGGACGTCCACGTATGCGCGTTGTCCGCATGACGTCATTTTCGTCATCAGGAGGGTCCGCGTACAAACAGCGAACGCGTGTGAAAATATTTAGACAGGACACTCCACTACAATTAGGTGACCAGACGTCCCCGTTTTCCGGGGACAGTGTCGTTTTCGGTGTTCTGTCCCTGACTGGAGCTGTCCCAGTCAAAGAAGAAGGATATGAAAACAGTCAAAGTTATTGGGTTAGGGTTAAAACCCAATAACTTAAGGTAACTTCTCATGTTAAATTAAAGTAATAAACCAATGAAGTGAACTGAACACAGCATGGTACTGAGCATTTGTTTTGTGTAGGCTAAATATGTTTACATTTTGCATTATTCCTTCTGTTCTTCACGTTTACAATGCTAGGAAATCAGCTGAAGTAGTACCTTAGACGTAAGTTTTGATACCAGTTTTTAGACCAAAAATATCAAATTCATATCAAAAATCATACCCTATTGGCAGATTTCTTGCTTGTTTTAAGCACAAATTCACTTCAGTTTAATATTTTTGTCTTAAAGCAACACTATGTAGTTTTTTTACCTTTAAATAATGTCTCTAAAATTATTTCAGTGATAGAACAACTTGTAACTCGACAAATTGTACTGTTGCTGCAACCTGAGCAGCCTCTTAGCTGCTACAAGCACACTCTGAAAGTGGCGGTGGAGGGTAGGAAACACAGCCCCACCCCTCCCCCTGCCTGCAGAAGAGTGTCTGATATCAGGCACTGTTGCGCTTTTCAACCACATGGGGGAGCTGTAAGTCATTTTTACATGGAAACTATTGTTGATAGATTTTAGCTAGATTTTTTTCTTAGGGGATTTTGCTTATAAAGAAAATCCATCCTGATTTAAGAATTTTTAGATATTTGTACTGAAAACAAGACAAAAATAATAAGTAAGAAAGTCATTTTTGCAGAAAATGTTTTGTCCCCATTTTTTTAATTAATAGATAACAACAAATTAAATTTAAATGATATTTTGACCATTGAACTAGGAAATGTCCCCGGTTTTCATAAAAAAATATGGTCACCTTACAGTACAAACAATTATACAAAGGAAATAGACAGCATTTGCACACATACTATCGTTTTTCTTCTTTAATTTTTACTTCTTCCAGGAACAGAAAGCTGTGGAGCATGTTCCTTACCATAATGTTTGATTCCTGTTCTTTGTTTTCTTGTTGTTTGTTCTAAACTGTGTTTGCAATGGTGGATCGGCTACTTTTCTTCATCTATCCTAATGTTTTAATGTACTGTAAATGTCGCCAAATCAGTGGTGCCCTGATAGAGTAATAATTTGAATAAGAAATCATATGTATTGTGTATAGTATCGAACGCGGCCATCCGTGTATAGCCCAGGGTGAGTATACTTTGAAAGCTGCGCGGACGTGTGCGCGCGCGAGCCAGACACGAAAAAGGTATACCCCGGCCGGCCTTTAGGCAGCTGACTTGTTACCTCTTGAGGCAATGACTCCTATGAGGCAGCTCTGGGCAGCTCTGAGGCAGCTCTGGGTGACGCATTCGGACAGCCTTTATAGCAGTGTAATGGAATTCTGTTTAAAATGTAAACAGAGAACCTTTGTGATAACTAATCCCATATTTGAAAACTATATTAATAATGTCTTGCTAGAAATGCAATCAAAAGGTGTATAAAGTGAAAATATAACTTTATTTAAATTTTTTTCGCACTCGACCCAGCTCGACCAATAACATTCCCTGCGCACGTGGGCGCATACCATTGTGGGACAGGACCATAGACTGTAAAAAAAGATGGACGACGCGACGTCGGCTCCCACCATTGTAATGAATTGAAACCAAAAATGTCCGACCACGGTCGCCGCCATGTTACGTAAAAACGTCAGTTTGGAGCCAAGGCATGCGCAGAAGGAATCGTCCGTGGAGCCAGAGGCGGAGCCGTGGTATCAAACTTCCGCCCAAACGCCCTCGCGACCAATTCAACCACGCCAATCATAACGTCACGCCCCGTTTCTATTGCATCAAATTACATGCTAAAATGAAACTTACCACAATAATGAAGACTTGAACATATACCAGCGTGATAAAAACTACTTAAAAGGACCAAAACCATCTTTCGGAAACTTTTATTGGAAGTGTAAATCATTTTTTAATTTAGAGCAGAGTCCCATTCGTTTGAATGGAGAGGGCGGGGTTTATGACTTGTACTGCAGCCAGCCACCAGGGGGCGATCAAAGAGCCAGAGGCTTCACTTTTCAAGGCTTATGAGGCACACCCGGACAGGACAATGAATGTATCTCAGGATACAGGAAGTAAAGCAAACATTGTCTGCGTCCGAAAACTCTAAATTGCTGCCTTCTGAGGCAGGTTTCCAAGGCAGGAAGGCATCAAGGCATGTCCGAATTCAATGTTTGGTTTACTTCCTGTCTCCTGAGATACCTATGCGTGGACGTTAGTGATGGCGAAGTGAAGCTTTCTTGAAGCAGTGAAGCTTTCAACCCAATTGTATCGGAAAAAGGTTCATTACTCGAAGCTTTTCAAATCAGAGCTCAATGAGGACCTCTGCTGGTGAAAGTGCTGTTTCACAACATGTTCCACAACCAAACAACGTATTAATTTAATTATAAAAGGAAAACTTAATGGATTGACACATTAAGGATATATTCATAAATAAATGTTACAATATATTAAATACATGACCAAAGCATGTTCCATTTCATGCGGATGGTACTCCAAACAAAAATAACAAATTAAGGATAGAACTTGTCTCAAAAGTATAAAGTGTGAACCAATTAAAATTATATCATGGTTTTAAGTGGTGCAGAAAAGTCTTTTTACTACTATATATATATATCTCATAAACTCACCGATAATGCAATACTCCAATACAACCCATGATTGCGCGCCGCGCATTGCACAATTTAGTGATGTTACGTTCGTGAACGAATCGTTCTTTTTGAACGAATCTTTTATGTGAACGAATCGTTCTCGTTCACGCCATCCATTGACTCATATTTCTCGTTCACTGAAATTTCCCTCCCTTCTTGAGGAGCACGGACAAATGATGCGCGGCTTTCTTTCCGCTTTCAAAGAGTGACAAAACTACGAGCCAATGGCAATCGAGTATAAGCTGTGGCCGAGCATATGATTGGCTCAACGTACTGAATGAATACGCCCTTCACTGACCGAGCCGCTGTTTTGAGTCTGAACGAACGAGAGAGAGATAGAGAGATCGCGTTCTTAAACAAACTGAATGACTGGTACAGGTTACAACCTAATGAATGAGAGAGATCGTATAGATAGCGAGTGCAACGTAAACAATCTTGTGAAAGAATCATGTGGTTTTATTTTAATAAAGTTATAGTAACCATGTTTAGGCGGACTATTTACCTTAATACAAATGATAAGCAAGGTAATTACTGTTGAAAAAATTGGTATTTCTGTTTAATATAGTTTTATATGTCTAACGTTATATAGTTTAATCCACCCTTTCACCGAACTTAAATCAGTCATCTGCGTCTGAACGAAGTCTTGAACGACATGACCGAAATTATATGATTCGTGAACGAGGATCTGATGACTGACTGAACCAGAGGAGGCATGCACGGGAGTCTTTATTTACAACAAATCCAGATTAGATGTACTATGAATGTACGTGTGTCTTAAAGGGGACATTTCACAAAACATTTTTAAGATGTGAAATAAATCTGTGTTGTCCCCAGGGTGCCTATGTGAAGTTCTAGCTCAAAATACCATATAGATAATTTATTAAAGCATGTTAAATTTGCCAATTTGTTGGTTTGAGCAAAAATGTGCCATTTTGGGTATGTCCTTTGAAATGCAAATGAGCTGATCTCCGCACTAAATGGTAGTGCTGCGGTTGGATAATGCAGATTAAGGGGCAGCATTATCCTCTTCTGACATCACAGGGGGAGCCAAATTTCAATTACCTATTTACTCACATGCTTGCGAAGAATGGTTTACCAAAACAAGTTACTAGGTTGATCTTTTTCACATTTTCTAGGTTGATAGAAGCACTGGAGACGGAATCTTAGCACTTAAACACGGAAAAAGTCAGATTTTTATGATATGTCCCCTTTAATATATTCGGTAACTTGATAAAATTATGCTTAGTATTTCACAATTTGAGCTTTATTAAAAACTAATGAGTTTTTGCAAAAAGTCATTCATTGTCTTATAACACATAATGACACACATATTCGCCACCTATTGGCGTATTTTTGTAAAATTAAGAAATGGTCACTGAACGAATCAGTGAACGAGTCTGAACGAATCATTTTGGTGAACGAACTGAAAATGAACGAGTCACCTAAATGAACGAAAATTTCCATCACTAGCACAATTCTAAACCTTTGAATCAGATAACGAAGCAGTCACGTGGTTGTGTGTGAAACGAAGCTTCGGACGTCATTGGTCACGTGATTTTGCCAGAACGAATCAAGCTTCGATACAAAGCTTCAATGAAAATCGGTTCGTTTTTTTGATACACGCTTCGGAGCTTCGGTGTCACTGGTAACATCACTAGTGGACGTACATTAAGAATGTGATTGGTCGAGCTCGAAATAATAAAATGGCGGCCAAGGACGCGACTGGACCACCAATTTAGTGTAAATAAAGGTAAATGTTCACTTTTTACACCTTTTAATTGCATTTCTAGCGAGAAATTAGTATTGTAGTTTTCAAATATGTGATTAGTTATCACAAAGGCGCTCTCTGTTTGAATTTCAAACACGCTGCCTTTGAAGTGTGTCCGAAAGTCTTTCTCTGAGCTGCCTTCATGCCTCCGAAGTCATTTCCTCATGAGGCAGCGAGGCAACGAGTCACTGCCTTGAGTTTTTGGACGCAGCGATTGGATTCGTACTTGCCTTGATGCCTTCCTGTCTAAGAATGCTGCCTTTTTAGAAATTTCAGAGTTATTGAAATTCAGATGCAGACACAATTTCACTAGCACTTTTTGACCTGCAAATAAAAGCAAAACAGGGTGTGTGTCATAACAAGTTTCAGTGCAGTTTTATTGTCAATTACATTGCTGTTATTTTACAAGTCTTTCTTTTTTATATTGGAATATAAGTTTAGTTTGGCCCTCAAATACATTTCGATGCATTGCATAAAAAGAACTCGTACAATTGCATTAAACCGCTGTAAACAGGATAAACATACATTTACATCGCAATGTAAATACAGACACCACTGGATCAAGATTCAAACATATGATTTGGCGCGCATCTGCGTGCGTGATGACGCAGGCACAGCGTGGGGTTTCCCAGGCTCGAGAACAGGGTCACCGCACCCATCTTCCGTTTGACGGGCGGCCGGAGCTCTCGATCATCATCATCAGCGCGTCTCGTTACAACAGTAGTAGTAGATTTGACTGAAGCAGCTGTCTCTTGATTTGCATCGACGGTTGTGCAGCGGTCGCGGGTTTAGGGAGTGCCGCTGATCTAACGGACCGTCCGCCGGCCCTTAACGGCAGCTGTGGATCTCCGTTCGCTGTTTACAGTCAATGAGAGGAACACAACAAACTGCGGCGACTGAACACAGGTCAGTGATTATCTGCTGTGTTAAAAACTGCTGGCCTTTCCTTAACCTAGGCTCTGCTTAAACACATCTGTGCAGTATAACTTACATTTACTAAATATAAGCTGTTTCTAAAGCCGACTAGGCCACAAAACTGGTTTAGTGTGTTAACTTCCTCAAATCACGGTCATGTGCCGGAGATGGGCTGTTCGAGATGAGCTTTTATTAGTAGACAATTTGTGTTGTCGTTAAATACGACAAAAGCAAAGTGATGTTTATAAACGAGTGTTAAACGCGGTCGCTTAATGTGTGATTCACTAAATGCTGCCGTTTCATTAACACGAACTATAGTTGTGCATTATTCAATGCATAGTGAATATGGATGATATTAAATTATTAGCTCAATTCATGAAGAACACGCGCTGTTTTTGTATTTATATGTCATATATCAACAGCGATGTGTGATTTTGCGGCGGTATTTTTTGCGGTCGTCTATGTAAATCGCTCGCCTGCAACGACGGTCTCTCGCACACACGAAATGTTTATGTCTAGATTGTTTGTTTGTGTGTTTAATGGACTTACACACAAGTCTGGACTTAAATTAACCTTGTTATCTCAAACCTGAGTTAAAGAGGTTTGTGTGTGTGTGTCTGTATGTATGTGTGTGTGTATGTCTGATTTAGCGATGTGAACAAGGAAGAGCAACCGGACAGATCCGCCTCGTGCTGTTTATTACTGTGTCGTCGGAAAATTATTGTTATAATCGACTAATGTCAATGTTTGTAAAGCGATTTTACTGACCTCAAGCCCATGGTAGTCGCGTGTGTGTGCGTTGGTGTGTGTGTGTGTGTGTGTGTGTGTCAGTGAAAGAGTGTATTCACGGCCTACAGTCGCTACTGCAGCCAACAAGATGGCGACTGATGAAGACACAGCCCTGCATCAACACATCTGATATATGCAGTTAAACCTCTGAAAATACATCTGATGTACAGTTTAACCTGAGAAAAAACATCTGATTCTTACTCCAGGTGCAATCTCATGTGAATATATCACAGGTTGTCCATCTCAAGACCTTTGAAGATCACACAGTGAAAATGAGTAAATTAAATCTCAGCAGAGTCTGACTGAAAGCAACCGAAAACCCATTTATATTAAAGATGGCAATCTAACTCATTATAATTACATACATTTAAAATAATGTGTGTGTTCACCCCGCGTCATGTCCATGAGGAATAGTTGACTTATTTTCTTTGGTTTTGCCGGTCTTTAGGGAGTATATTAGATGCGGCCTGTGATGTTCCTGTACATTGTTATGTGTTGATCCGTATGCTGAAGACACACACATCTCTAGCAGAAACATTAATAAACTGTTCAGAGTATTATATACTTTTCCCAATTGAATCAAGTGAAATTGATGAATTTATGTAATGTACATAGCTGTGTAATCTTGAATTTCTCTAGTTTTTATGTATAAATGAGCATTCATTCAGTAGATGTGAACATGATTTTAGTAATACTTGTTGTGCTTTTATCTGAATGAGTTTTTTTTTTCTGATCTTTTTATCCCTCCTCAAAACAGGATTAAGTTCTTTCCATCTGTAGATGGCAGCTGTCAGGATTATGGGTTTGGTCAGTGATATAGCTGATTTGATTTCTGATGTTTTTTCCAGCTGTCCCATCAGTTAACATGGCTTTACAGCACAAGCCTTGGATATTGTGCTGTTTTATTGCCATTCTCACTGTGGTATTTGATTCAAGGGGTGTCTTTAAGTGGCCGCTTATTCTGAACATATTTTTTTTCTCTGTGTTTGCATTTTTAATAGGGTTAAATATTTATTAGACTAATAGAGCTTTATTTGCTGTATTTGAAGTATTACATCACTTACACTACATATAAAATGCTGTGTAGATTAGGGTAGGGTACCGTGCCTGGTAATTTCAAGAGCACCGACCGAATTATGTCGGTACTACCAAGTTTCGATTCACATTGAATCTGGTACCTGATTATGCATCTGGGTGCAGCGTGAGGGTAAGCTACGAAAGTTAGGTAGAGAAAGAGAGAGAGACGCTGTGATGTGATGTCACGCCTGCAACTTGTTCATATGCAACAAACAGTGCAATGTGCTGCATCGTCACAAACGTTTATAATTTCACATGCTTTTTTGTCTTGGGAATTTAAATAGACATCACGCAAATGCTGACTGAGCTCATGCTTTATTACACTTAAACGGACATTTTACCTCTTAAGTGAATATTAGTAGTTAAGAAATAAAATGCTGGTGTAACGGTATATTGGATCCATGTACTCTTACTGTGCGTTTACAACGCCACCAGTGTAAAAAAAGAGGCCCGAAGTCATTTATTTTCAATGAGAGCCGCCGGTGAGCACCGGCGTGTCTTGGACAGTGTGAGCGTAAAAGAAAGTTGGAGTCAACTCAACTTCATGGTAATGAGCTATGACGCGGTTTGGCAGCAACCAATTGGAAGGCATAAAAGAATTCCAGAGAATGCCACTACTAATTTTTTTTATTATAGCGTCATTGGCAGGGCAGCATTTTTTGTCTCCCCTCTCTAACTCTATCTCGCTCTCTCTTGCTCTCTTTCGCTCGCTCTCTCTGTGTGTGTGTGTGTGAACGTACAGTTAAATTAGGGCTGTTTACACCTGGTATTAAGATGCGTTTTTGGTTGATCGGATCACAAGTGGGCACCAGAGACGCATTCATGTTTACACCCGGTTAGTGTTGGACTATATGTCCCATAGTGAGATCGTCTTATCGTCAGCCTGTGAGATCGCCGATACACAATAGTATCGGGGCAGGTCAATAGTTCACTTACTTATTTGTACATTTTTGTACTCATTTATGAAAAGCCACTGGATTGGTGGACGAAAAACTGAAGCTAAAGGACAGCTGGCAACACTGTCACTACTGCAACCTTCTTAAACATGATTTGCATCAGTGTTGTTTTCGTCAACGGTGATGATAACAAAGTGATTTCATTGATGCACCCATTTTTATGACGCTAACGCGACTGACTAGCTTAACTCTTTCACCGCCAGCGTTTAAAAAAAAGTTGCCAGCCAGCGCCAGCGTTTTTTTATATGTTTTTCACAAAGTTTAATGCCTTCCAGAAAATGTTCTTCTTTAAATAAACATACAATATACCAAATGAAAGAACAGACCCTCTGCTTTCAAACAAAAAAAACCGTTTCATCCTACCTTTAGTGGTTCTTTTGCAATCAGCTTTTGAATATGTGTAGGTTTTTGCAAAAACACCATATTTTGAGCAAAAAGCAGAGATAATTCCATTTTTATGACGGACTTTTCATACAGATCCCATTCAGAGCGATCTTTAAAACAGACACGGACATGCAGCAGCTTGCCATAGAGCAATACTTCCAGTTTTAAAAAGTTGCGGAAGGGCGCCACCTGGTGGATAATAGCGGTATTGCGGAAAGACGGAAAATCTCGTCATTGGCGGGGAAGCGTTTTCTCTTAATTGACCAGATATCTCGTCAATGGCAGGGAAAGAGTTAAAATGTCTCTAAGGTGACGAAAACTTGACGAGACGCTTTCGAGTTTTCCTTGACAAGAATAAAACGTTTTTGCGTTTTCATCGAATAAAACTTGACTAAAACCTTTTTTGTGTTTTCGTCGACTAAAACTTGACTTAAACTAACAATTTTATAAGTGACTAAAATGTGACTAAAACTAAAAGCATTTTCGTCCAAAAAACTAAAACTAAAAGGGCTGCCAAAAACAACACTGGATTGCATAAATCCGAGCGTGTCATTGTGTGCGTTTACATGCACAGTCTTACGCCGATTATGCTCAATAAACTGATAACGTGTGGGGTCATGTAAACGGGTAAAACGGTTTTCCTTTATCGGGGAAAGCCCATAAATGGCATAAGCAAAAACTGATCGGCACAGGTAGTTTTTTGCTCATTACGCTGATTTCGCGTGGCATGTAAACACCTTAACCCGCTTTCTCACGGTTTTGTCCATGTGCGCATGTACCCGTGTATGAAAGATGAACGTCACACGCGGAAGTAAGTGCAAAGTAACGCATAAAAGTCTCCGCCCGACTAAAGCAGTTGGCAGAGAAACTGTGAAAATAGAAGCTCATGTTACATTTACAGGTTCTGAAGACCTGAGAAGAGATACAACAGTAAAGCTTAAGACAGATATGCCGTTGGCTTTTTGATCGACTACTATGTACTATAGGCGGTGACGTCAATAACTGCGAGAAAACTGATAATTCTCCAAGTCTCATGTAAACGCAGTTGTCTGCATAGCCGGTTTATTGATTTGCATGTAAACGCATGAAAACAGTTTTCTATAATAAGCAGATTTTTGATAGTTATCCGCTTATTCTGTGCATGTAAAAGTACTCACTGATGCCCAGGTGCTCTGAAATTTGTTACATGCCAGGAAGCGAGAACTACACACTCACGAAAACGTAACGTTTGTTCATATTTAAGCACCGCAGTTCTAAAACAACTGATTCTAAGCCATTAAAACACAAACCACAGTGCTAAGTGGGCGCGCTGTTTCTGTGTAAGAGGATAGGCGCAAACCGTGCATCCGCTGCTCATTAAGCTCGTAGGCACTTTATTGGTCTTAAATAAACACATGCGTCAAAATTTCTTTCTTTGTAAGTATCCTCATATACACAACCATACATGTAAACTTGTGTATAACAGCATTGAGAGAAAATCTATCGCTGGTCTTGACCAAATCACTTTTGTACCTTTAATAAAATTATTTATACAGCGCAAGCATTTTTTATGTATGTGCGACTTGCAAATTTGGAATGGTGTCTTTTATGTTATTTTGTATTGAAAAACGAGTAGATCGCGAGCCCACCTGTGTGCAGTTGCGGATTTTGGCATATGTAGCTAGGGTGGCACGGGGTAGCCGGGACATAAAACAGAATGCACCACCAAATTTTTACTGCTCATTTGAACGACGTGTCAATTGTTTTTTGTCACCACGAGTTCATTTAATTTAATGATATATGCAGCCCCGTGTGAAGTCGCAAACAGAATCACCCACAAGAAGGTGCAGGGTAGGCATGTTGCGATAGTCGGTGTAACCAGTGAAACCTGGTGCTTTAGCCTCTCACCAATTAGATAATTTCCCCCATTGTTGCATCGTCGTCTTTTGATTTTTTTTGTAATAAAATTATTTAGTTTTGTTAGAGAGCCAGACACTTAAATCTGAATGTATTTGCTGCCTGAATTCAGTGCGAGCTGAATGCGCTTCACATCACAGAGCAACAGGTGTCAGATTTAATTTACTTATTACTGTTAATTTTTCTGTATTAGTCTTAAATACTGCCAAATGGCAGACATACAGCTAGCGCATTTTAATTTCTTCGAAGAAGAAAGGAGTTCCGATTTGCAGGGGTGTGACGGTCATTATATAACCGTGAGACCGACGGTTATAGTTGAACACCGCCATTAGAACTCTATAACCGCCAAAACCGTGTTATTAAAATATTTTTAAAAAAATTTTTTATCATAAAGAATTTTTAAATACTAATTAAAAACAATTGTGTTAACAGTCTGTGTTATAACGCCCCCACGTTCTCACGCAGTGAAAAATACAGAGCGGAGCAGACACTGACAACGCGCTGACATACAGGACAGACCAGGTTACTTTTCGGTTACATTTGAGATTTAACATATTAAACAAAGTCTCACCTTTCCAATCATCTCTTCCTTCTAGTTAATTTATAGCATCAAATAAACATGAATGACCATGAGAAGGAATGTTGTTTTAACCGCGGAAAGGCGTCAGTACACTCCGCTTTTCAAGTTCAAATCCTCCCATGCTAATCTACTAACTCTCTTGAACGCACATTCACTGCTAGTTGTCTTGCTGTTAATTTTAAAGAAACGTAGAGCAAGTAGCTAATCAGTGTCTAGTTTATTCAAACGCCGGGTGAGCACTGTGCAGCGTGTCTGCGGAGAGCGTTTGCTGCGCGTGGCCATTGTGCTTTTACACCGGCTGCGTTTAATAACAATCTCAAGTTCACATTACTTTCTTTTACCTCTTCAATACGCTTTAAATCCACATTGTTTTCGTGCTGTTCTGGTCCGTGTTATGACAGATATAGACACAATTACAGACATAAAAAGCCCAATGCACAAATCTGTTTCTCTGAAGATTATTAAGATAGATGATAGATAGAGGATTAATTTATGCTGGGCAGAGAGTGACAGCAGTCTTCTGGAAACAGTGTGTTTTTTTTTTAAATATTTCATTGCTTTCTGTTAAATTGTTCAAAGTTATTACTGTTTAAAACACATTTGGCATCACATTCATGATTTTATGGTAAAATGACACTTTCCCGTCAATCCACGAGCATTTAAACGAGCAAAACGCCCCCCCCCCCCCTGCCGATTTGCAGAGTTAGCTATTGCGGGCATAAAGGTTTTGTTTACGAAAATATTGTATCGGTATGTGGGTTCAAGTACTTGCCGATACTAGAATCGGAAGAACCCTATATCCCACCCTCCCATACTGGTATCACTGGGTTTGTCACACGCTTATTAACCTTTGGGAAAATTGTCACCGCAACATCCCTAGTGTAAGAGCATTGATTAGACATTGCAAAGATGAGAGACCGAGAGCAGGTGAAATTATACATGACACAAAAATCTCATATCCAGTGTTATCTTGTTAGCATATTGTAACAACTTGTATGTAGTTTATTAAAGTAATGTATGTTACCTGCAACAAATCAATTACATCCTAGCTAGTAATTGTATTTGCTGCTAGCTGCTGACCTAAGATCAGCTTAGGGAATCTCTAAAGACAAATATATTTTGCTGTTGTACTGTGTAGTTTATCTGGGCTTGATCTTGAAAGATTAGTATTATTAATGCAAGTTGCACACCTTTTCTATTTATTTGTTTAATTATTAAGTATGCAAGTTGCCTTTGTATACTAGTCAGTTGTTAAAGTAATCTAA
Organism: Paramisgurnus dabryanus; assembly: GCF_030506205.2. Lineage (NCBI taxonomy): Eukaryota > Metazoa > Chordata > Actinopteri > Cypriniformes > Cobitidae > Paramisgurnus > Paramisgurnus dabryanus. The sequence goes on from NC_133347.1 coordinate 30,916,531, forward strand.
ACTTTGCCATTAAAGGGGAAGGCGATTGTTTATTTTAAGTTGCTTGTGAAGATTGCACAATATATATAAAGGGTTTTTTATTTTGACTTATAATTACTTTACTTATAATTACTTTACTGCGTTGGAATTACAGTGTCATTTTATAATTCATTGGTGTCATTTTTCTACAACATTCACTCATCATGACGGTAAAATAGGACATTCAGTCTAAAAATGGATTGATATACCAGTTTACCGATATTTTCCGCAATATTTAAGCATTTTCCCATTTTCGAGTATCAGTTTTGTAATATAAGATTGACTGATAAACGACCGATTTGAGATTTGCTGCCATTTCATTACAGCATCTGAGTATAGGAGACAACAACCGCAACAGTGTGCACAGCAAATATGAAGGCGGAGTAATGCAAAAGGACTTTGAGTATTCTTTTCTTAAATAGTCAACTTTATTTAACATAACAGCCATTAACTCACAGATGAGATGTTATAAATGCCTAATATGCAATTTATGGTTTGTTCATACTGCTCAGCACTAAATAGTAGCTATTTTATTTTTAACAACATGTCCCATGCCTAAAATTATTCAGACCCTTTCTCAATAATCAATGGCGAAGCCTTTTACTTTTCATCACAGCTGTCAAACTGTTTTTAAGATTTGTGACACTTTTTTCCCCACATTTTCATTAGGATTTTGGACAACTCCTCTTTTGCATACATCTCCTGGTCATTGAAGTTGTAATGCTTTCTTGCCATTTCTTTAGTTCTCTACACAAATTCTTAAATTAATTTAGGTCGGGACTCTGGCGTGGCCACTCCAAAACGTTGATATTTTTCTTTGCCAACCATTTCTTGACCACTTTTGCTATGTGCTTTGAATCGTTTTCTTGTTTGAAGGGCTACTGCGTGCCCGGGTCAAGTCTTTCTGCACACTGTTGAATGTTTTTCTTCAGAATCTTAATATAGTCTCTTCTTTTTTTTTTATGATGCCATTAACTTTTACAATGTTGCCTGGCCTATTGGCTGAAACACACACCCAAAGCATTATGTTCTCACCACCATGCTTGACCGTAGGGATGGTGTTCTTAGGGTTGAATGCTTCCCCTTTATTCTCCAAACCAAAATCGCATCCCTATGTCAAAATTCAATTTTGTCTCATCAAACTATAGAATCAATGACACAAAGGCTTCTTCCTTGTGCAGGCAAGCTTTTGCAAAGGCTAGAAGAGCTTTTCTGTGCCTGTCTTGAAGAAGCAGAGCCCTCCTTGGTTGGAGTCCATGGTGGCCAGCCTTGTGCAGTGTCCTCGGGAGTGTCTGCATACCCTCTATTGACCAAAACCTGACTATCAAACAGGTGTATCAGCTGGTCTCAATTTATAGTTGATTAGATTGCTCCAGAACAGTGGGTCCCCATCCTGGTCCTAGAGGCCCACTGCTCTGCACATTTTGTATGTCTCTCATAATTAACACAGCTGATTCAAATCATCAGCTCATTAGAAGAGATCTCCTTGAATTGAACGTCTGTCAGGTAAGAGAGACATACAAAATGTGCAGAGCAGTGGGCCGCCAGGACCAGGATTGAGAACCTCTTTGTTGAAATAAATGGTTTTATTACACAGAGAGAAAAGTAGCAGGAAAAGGTTACCAATGGGTTTTGCTGTACCGGTACGTAGTTTTCGATACAGAACCGTTAATGACCGCGTTTACATGCACCCTAATAATGCGATTATAATGGGATTTTGTCAATACTGCGATTATACTTTACCTCATGTAAACGCAATAATTCGATAAAAATAATGCGATTAATCTCATAATCGCAATAAGTAAAGTCGCATTAAAAGAGGTGGCGTACGCCGTTTATAATCGCAGTATGCGTCCATGTAAACGCTTTAATCGCATTTATACCGCACTAATTAAGTGCACGTGTGTTTTAGTCACGCACCTTAAGCACAAATTCGTTTTAATCTTGACATTAGGAAGTTTTACATGAACTCTGCCAACACGACTCGCTGTCAGCAGTCTGCCTTCATTCAGAAACAGCTCAAATAACACGACAGCAGTGTATAAAACCTTTAAATGACATTATAACGATAATTATAACGATAAATATATTAGTGACCACATCATAATAATAACTTCATGCTAATTCGATAAAACGAGCGCGGCATTACCTAATATTGGATATTTCTTGTAATAAAAACTTTTTTTGCAATTGTTTACATGTCACTGAATATGTACATATGCTGTTCTTGTTGCATTTACACAGCGGGAAACCAGCAGATGTCCTCAACTGAATGAATGTACAGTGTTTCCCAAAGGATTTTGAGGAGACTGTGGTGGTGATGACGTCACCCGCTTATTAGCATATATGTGACGTCATCATGTTGTGTTTGAGTTTGATCTAGTGTTGGCACCTGAAATATGTTTCACTTCTACTCTTTGATCTGTATCTGTATTTGATCTGTATTATATATCAAATTATATTTTAAGCCGAATTAAGCTGTTTTAAATGGTGAAATAAAAATGTAAATTGGAATCATGAAAATTCTATTTGTGGGGGCCAGTGTTGATTCTGTGGTGGGCCACCACAAATAAATCAATGTATGGGAAACACTGATGTAGTAGTTTGTGTAATAATATCATACCTTTTGGCGTAGTCAGTGTGGTAGAAAAATTTCACAGCATCAGCGCTGGATACCTGAGGTAATTTTATGTTATAAACCTCAGCAATGAATGAGCTTTCTGCTGCATTTTAAGTGCGCGTGCACTTCAAGTTCAAATAGATTTGATTGGCTGTCAATGGTTTATCGTTCATCATGTGCCAAAATCGCTATCGTTATAGTTGTTGTGTGAGCTCTGCTATTATCTTTAATATAAAACGATTTTTAAAACTATATTTTTATATCATGTGAACGCCCTTTACAGGCACTGTCATATTTATATCTTCATCACGGCACCGGATAATGAAATACATCTATAACAACGTGTTTGTCATTTAACGTAAGTAAATTAAAACAGTGGACCATATATGTGAGTTCATCATTTGTGCTCTGCATTGAACTTTGTGTGAATAATCCGAAAATAAAAACTGCATGTAAACCGGAGTGAAGAGGTTAGCTCCAGTCATGTAAACATCTTACTGCGATTAAGACCTTACTCGCATTATTGGAAATAATCGCATTTTTGGTGTGCATGTAAACGTGGTCAATGTTAAATGTGAACAGTACCAAATCCTATTGTACGTGCAGTAAGAGATTCTTACCTCAACTGTCCCTGTCTAAAATATCATTGTATCCTTCATTTGCCAAGTCAATTCACTTATGCAGGAATGTCTACAGTTTAAAATATACTTATACTAATATAGAGCAGCTTTTGAGTAAGCAGTCAACAACCAATTGAGAAAACCAGGGGATGAAGTTAACACCTGTCAAGCACTGCTCATTTTTGTCCATTGGTGCATCTGAACTGTGCTTTGATACAAAGTTGTGCACTTGAATTATTCCCTGAACATTTTTAAAAAGGTAAAACCACCTACTTACAATAGATTTTTTTTTTACCGGTAGGGTGTGCTGTTGCCAAATTGATATGATGCTGTCAGGATCAGTGTTGGGGAAAGTTACTTTTAAAAGTAATGCATTACAATATTAAGTTACTCCTAAAAAAAGTAACTAATTGCGTTACTTAGTTACTTTTCATGGAAAGTAATGCTTACGTTACTTTTTAGTTACTTTTGCGTTACTTTTTCTTGGCTGAGGCTTGATCTCTTTCAGGCCTTGCAGGTTTTTATGACTGAAAAGTTCTGCATTCAGAAATTGCATTTTTCATTACAAAATAGCATAGAGTGCATAATGTGACTACGTTTAGTTTAATTCAGTACATATATTTTTTTAATCGAATCAATTAAACAAAAAAAGTAACTTGCATTACTTTTTTGAAAAAGTAAATCAAATATTAATGTGTACATTACAGTAAAAAAGAGGGTGACATCTTATGAAAAATAAATATGAAAGAAAATTTGATTCTGCTCTTTGAGAATCAATTTCGAATCGACCACGTAAAAAACATGATTAATCAAAAAATCAACTTATGTGAAGGTGGCATCAACGTCGATGAAGTACCTGGAACTGCCATTTTAAGCACTGAATGAATGAATGACAGGCTTGCCTCTCGCTTCTTGGTAACATCGCGCAAGGCAAAAAAGTGGGTGACATCTAGTGAAGAAGACTAGTAATTAAATTAACGTTAATCTTACGTTCAATGTTTGCGAAAAATAAATATGAAAGAAAAAAATCCATTTCGAATCGACCACGTAAAAAACATGATTAATCGAAAAATTTATTTTTTGCCCACCCCTATTCTCTTGTCAATAAAAGTCATGTGGGAACTGCTCGCAACTGAGGGCTTAGGGTCAAATTTCCTAATTTTTCACTGATGAAAGCAGAGTCGTGGAGAGCCATGGTTCGCATGGTTTCAGTGCTTTGGAGGGGGTCTAAAAGGATGGGAGGGGGGTGTGTCGCCCAGATTTGCATTTCCCCCAGATTTGCATTTCCCCCAGACATACGTTTTTCTCCCACACAAAGATAGAATTTTATTCAAAATATGTAAAATTCCACGTTAACACTAGATTCCGTGTTAATTAGGTGATCGCGGAAATTATAGGGCCCTAAAACTGCAGTTGGTTTGTTTTGATTTAAGCCTTCATAACTTAAAAATTGCAGCTAAGTAGCACAATAAAATATAACAACATAATAATAAACGTTTGAACAAAAATTTAAAAACGGAGTTATTTTGTTTTGGAACCAAACTCTTCATACATAACATGAACATTTAATTAAACTCTTTGAAAATGGCACAATTGCTGTCCCAATAGGCTTTAGACCCAGCTGCACTACTTCCTGAACTTCAGCCTGCTCCTTAGCTGTGTCCCAATTCAAGGGCTGCAACCTTATAAGCATGAGACCTTAAAAGGTGAGCACTCGGTCTTTCAAGGTGGAAGCCTCAGAAGTTTGCGAAGAAAACTAAAATGAGACGGTCTAACCTTCGGTGGACCCATAATTGGCGTCACTGTGTCAGTAGGACACAGCGGACGTTTCTGACTTATTAAAATAAATATGAAATCAGAAAAATATTAATTTATTTTAGAAAATATGACGATGTTGATGTAGATTAAACTATTCAACTGTATATCAAATTAATCAACCTTAGAAATAAACGCAACATAAAAATAATAATATTTAATAATATTAAAACATAACTTATAATACGGTGACAAGAAAAAAATGTTTTCTGATAAATACACTTTTATTTAATAAAGGTTTTAATTGTTTATTTTAGAATATCCAGCCATTATATTCAGGGACACAGCCTTTGTTTCCTGTCTGCCATTATTGGACAAACTGATTAATCCAGGTGTGTATGATTATTGTTGTTGTGACTACTGAGGTCAGGCACACCTGGATTAATCAGTTTGTTTGTGACTACTGAGATCAGGCACACCTGGATTAATCAGTTTGTCCAATAATGGCAGAAAGGAAACAAGGAGCTAGCTGAAGTTCGGGAAGTAGTGCAGCTGGCCATAAAGCCTATTGAAACATTTACAACAACAAACTAACAAAATAGTACACATTTTTTTTTTATAAAGAAAAATAAATAATAAGGGGCTACGCTACATGTCAAATAAAATCAAGCTTATGATGGCAACAGTCTTTCAGTATTTTGTGCCAAAATGTGCAATCGTGACAATCATGGAGGTAAAAATAAATTAATATAAAAATAAAGCTGGTAAACTTAAGCATTTGATTTGTTTCCAATGTGTTGTTGAATCTTTGTCACAAAGGGTTATAGCAATTCTGAGGGCAAAACGAGGTCCAACCCAGTACTAGCAAGCTATAACTAATAAAGTGTCCGGTGAGTGTATATATGGAGTGATTGTGAAATAGAAATAACAGCATGCGAGTATGAAGGCGGAATGTCTGAAAGGACTTAATGAGGTCACAGAATAAGAGATTTTAAGACATACCTTCCAGCATCATCTGTACGCTCTATATCACAAACATGTTACTGGTGTGTTTGAGTACAGACCTTCATCTGTGGCTGCAGGCACATGTATTCACACACATACACACTTTAAAGTTCTGTTCAGCAAATGTATTACTCTTTTTATAGTAATACTGTCCTAGACCTGTGTGTGTGTGTTCACATTGTCACTATTGGCCTCAAGCTGAAACTAAATATATAATGATTTCTGCGATGTGAAAAATGTGAACAAAATCACAGAATCCAAGCATAAGTGGAATTTACTGGAGAGTATAACAGAATTTGGCAAATTTTGGAATCAGTCATTTTTAAAACCCCTTTTCAAATGCAAGTTCTTTTGGCAGGGTTTCATTAATAGGCAAATAAAATGACAGAAATGCGCAGAAGCATTTTCCTTTAGTGTAATGTTGGATGTAAAGAAAGGTAGATCCGTTTCTCATCATGCATTGCAAACTAGGGGTGTGCCGGTTTCAGAATTGGTGATGACGGTTATGACATGAGTCAAATGTGACGGTTCATAACATAACCGTCTGTGGGGGGCGTTTTGCTCGTTTAAATGCTTGTGGATTGACGCGAAAGTGTCATTTTACCATAAAATCATGAATGTGATGCCAAGTGTGTTTTAAACAGTAATGACTTTAAGCAATTTAACAGAGAGCAATGAAATATTAAAAAAAACACACACACTGTTAACAGAAGACTGCGCTGTCACTCTCTGCTCAGCATAAATGAATCCTCTCTCATCTATTTTGATAATCTTCAGAGAAACAGATTTAATTGTGTCTATATCTGTCATTACATGGACCGGAATGTGGATTAAAAAGCGTCTTGAAGAGGTTTTGCTCATAAATGCATGTAAAGTAAAGTAATATGAACTTGAGATTTTTATACTGTTATTAAACTGCAAAGTATGCGCTGCAAACGCAGCCGACAATGGCCACGCGTGGCAAACGCTCTCCACATACAGTACGCGCTGTTCAGTGCTCACACTTGCGAAGACAACCGGCGTTTTGAATAAACAAGACACTGATTAGCTACTTACTCTACGTTTATTTAAAATTAACAGCAAGACAAGCAGTGAATGTGCTTTCAGGAGAGTTAGTAGATTAGCACGGGAGGATTTGAACTTGAAAAGCGGAGTGTACTGACGCCTTTCCGCGGTTAAAACAACATCCTTCTTATGGTCATTCATGTTTATTTGATGCTATAAATTAACTAGAAGGAAGAGATGATTTGAAAGGTGAGACTTTGTTTAATATGTTAAACCTCAAAAGTAACTGAAAAGTAACCTGGTCTGTCCTGTATGTCAGCGCGTTGTCAGTGTCTGCCCCGCTCTGTATTTTTCACTGCGTGAGAACATGGTGGGGCGTATAACACAGAACAACTGTTTTTAATTAGTATTTAAACATTCTTTATGATAAAAATGTTTTTTAAATATGTTAATAACACGGTTTTGCCGGTTATAGAGTTCTAATGACGGTGTTCAACTATAACCGTCGGTCTCACGGTTATATAATGACCGTCACAGCCCTATTGCAAACCATGACAAGCGTTGCTTCATCAGAGCGCAAGTAGGTTAAGTCAAAGCCCGGGACCCAGCTGTACCTGCTTTCTCTTAAATACTTTCTTCCCGCGTTCGCCTTGCCCGCACACATGTCCACACAACGTGACGCTCTTTACATCTATTTACCAGCGTGTATAGCTCGTATATGTTCCTCAGACAGGAAAGATCACATCCGTAGCACGCAGCCACGCACACAGGAGCAATGCGTGATCACTGAACTTTTTTCACTGAAGTTTTCTTTCTTGTTTAGGTCAACATAAACAACTGAATGCTTATCAGTATATTGCAGCAGTGCAGTCTTAAAGCTGTATTGGGTCTTAAAATGACAGCAGCCTACTGCTTTCTGTGTCAGAATTCATTACACACCAAAAATAAAAATCACTCACTACTCTTAACCGAACAACTTTTGCAGCTGTACGTTTAATTCATACAGTGAGCACTGTGCAGTGTTTTATTTGTGGATGAGTATAGTTCAAATTAATTTTATTTATATAGCGCTTTTGACAATTGTACAAAAGCAGCTTTACATGAGTAGATGTAGGGAAGAACACAGAAAATAAATAGATAATATAAGAAGTAGAATATAGCGGCTAAGGTTAAACCGTTCAAGCAAGCGTATTAATAATGTAACGTATACAGTAAAGTTGGCTGACTCTCCCGGGGACAAAAAACCCCCTAGGAGAAAACCCGGTGGGGAAAACTCCTAGAAGGACAAAACCCTTGGGAGAAATTAATATATATTTATATATATAAACACGGTAGGGATAGGAAACGGGTAAGCGGAGTAAACTGGTTCAGCCGGTGGTCGTTGGTCGCGTATCGGCTGGGCATCACGTTGAAGGACAGCCAGTAGATCAGTGGTGTGATGACCTTCACAGCATCAGGTACTGGGTCTGTTTGTCTCATTGTCCTCGGGGTCGAGGACGAGACACGGAGACAAAAACAGAATTCTATTAGCGTAGGGGCCGTTCAGATGTAATGCAAGTGTCAAACATTATAGTGGTTTAAGTCAGCTCTGTTCCAGACAGGCTAACTATTGCGGCAATAGTATATTACCCATATGAGGTATGTGAGTGCTTTGTTCTAGACAAAATAACTATTGCGGGATAAGTTCATTTACTGGACATTTTATGTTAATGCTTTGTTAAAGAAGAATGTCTTTAGTTTAGATTTGAATTGATCAACTGTGTCTGATACTTGAACATTATTTGGTAAATCATTCCAGAGCTTAGGGGCTAAGTAGGAAAAGGATCTACCACCTTTAGACACTATTGATATTCTAGGGATAATTAAGTTACCAGAATTTTGTGATCCCAGTTTACGTGGTGGATTGTATTCTGATAGTAATTCTTTAATATACGAGGGCGCTAGGCCATTTATGGCTTTGTAGGTGATTAGTAATAGTTTAAATTTTATGCGACGTTTAACTGGTAGCCAGTGTAAAGATGTGTAAACTAATGTGGTCATACTTTTTAGATCGAGTAAGCACTCTTGCGCCGGCATTTTGAACTAGCGGGTATCGGCCTCGATACCACATTTTCTAAAGTACTTGTACTAGTTAAAAGTCCCCCGATACCAGGGATCGATACCACGGTCTGAGAAATGTCTATGTTTGAGTGGCGTGTAAGGGGTTAATGCCTCTTGTGTTGTCCAAAGAGGCAGAGTTTACAACAAACTGGAAAACTAGTCCCTTGTTTTTTTGTTAAATTATATGACTGAAGCTGTAACCTGTAAATTTAAATCATGTTTTTTATCAAGTACTCAGTATCGGTATCGGCAAGTACTGAAATGCAAGTACTCGTATTTCAAAAAAGTGGTATCGGTGCATCCCTAAGCTGAAGCTTGTTTACCTGATTTGCATGGCATTCCCCGAGTAATGAGTTACAATAGTCTATTCTAGAGGTCCTAAAAGCATGGATAAGCTTTTCTGCATCTGATGCAGACAGCATATGACGTATTTTTGAGATATTTCCAAGATGGAAGAAGGCTGTGCGACAGACGTTGGAGATATGACTATCGAAAGATAGGTTGCTGTCAAACATTACGCCTAAATTCTTAACCGTAGTCTTATGATTAAAAGAAAAACTAAACATTTGATTGCTTGTCAGTAGCATGGTTTGAAGTATATTGTGGTTTTTATGAGCGCTAACACATCAGCCTGTCCACCTTATTTTTTAGGTAAATGTGGGCCCTGGCATCTTTGAGCTCTTTTGTGTAAGACTTCTGGTGAGCCACTTAAGCTAATATTTGATGGAACGGGTGGCATAAAATAATGTGTCATTTAAGGTGCGGATGTTGGTCAAGAGTTAAAGGATTACTCCACTTTCTTCAAAAAAATGCAGATTAATTTATTCACCCCCATTGCATCAAAGATGTTGCTCTTTCTTTGTTCAGTCGAGAAGAAATTAAATTTTTTTCAATTAACGGGAATATATGGGAATTAACAGGAATTAATGAAAATAAACTGAAAATTGCAGAGTTGCCTATAACAGGAAACTTAAATGTAGTTTAAAAATAATCTTGAAGAATAATTTTGTTTAAAACGACAAGATTTAATGCATTTTCAGTTGAATTTCTACCCTGTCACATGCACAAAGCACTGCTTACGGAAGGGCCATTGAGGCCACACCCCCTGCATCTACTTGCATTCTTCTATAACAGATCATTTCTTGAATCCTGCACAGTGCACACAAAATAAAATCAAAATGTCTATCTTAGCATGTATTCACACAAATTACATAAATTCGTTTTAAACTTCTATGTAAGCTAGTGTGCATAAACATAATACCATTGTAAAGGCAAATACACTGTTTGACAAAAGTGTAAGTGATCTAATTAAAAAAAGTAGTGTCTAAAAATGCCCCCTCCAAACACACACTTGCTCCCCAAAATTAAAAAATACATATATCACTACAGGGGGATTCCCCTCTATTTCCCAGCCTTGACTACCACAGAAGCCACACTGCATTGTTACAGTTTAACTAGCAAATACCTAAATTTGTTTATACCCTAGCTAGCTAGCTAGCTAGCCAGTGAATCAGATATCTAAATGTAAGCTAGCACTGTTATAATAAATATAATAATGTTTATAATTTCCCAGATTAAAATCCCATGGAAAATTTACGGAAATTTACCGTGAACTTTCCGCCTTTGCAACCCTAGTGCTATAGAGGTGCTTTCACTTGTGTTAGCACACTGTCATGTGTCGTATAGTTTAAAAAGTTAATGTTTTAAAAGCACACTTTGGGTTATGTAGTTAATTTATTGTGGTAGTGTGTTATTGAATGTTTATTGTTAAAGTATGTAAAAGTTATGTTATGATTTATGTTGAAGTCAATGTTTCTACAGTAATGATGAGAATCAATCGCTTATCAACTCAACATAATGTAAGATTATATTGTTGAAAAGTGCTTGTGCAGTTTGAGAGAGCAGCATTATTCAGGTGAATATCCACTTACCTTGTATTAGCAATATCAGCGTGGCACTTTCTCAGCAGGATTATATACGGCTTAAACCGGGTCTCTGCTGTGTCTGAATGCAGAAGCATTCGCTGGTGTTCAGGTGTAGAGATCTGCTGCTTATAAGTGAGAGAGAGAGAATATACAGCAGTCAGGTAAGAATATCATTCTCACTAGACCACTCTCCTGAGACAATCATAACATTACAAGTGTAGTTTTATAGTGACACAAGGGTTTTGGGGTAGTTAGAGAAATTGTATAGATGTTGAGAGGTTATACAGTTAAACAGATTTTCATGTAGGTTCAGTCCCTCACTTAAGTATGTTCAGATGTTTTAGTGAGTAAAGGTGTTGAGCACTGGATTTAGGTCAGCAGGATTGATGTTAACCGGATTATAGTGACTGAATTAACTCTGTCCCTGGATTATAGGAGTGACATTGGCATCAGGAAGAGGTGTCTGTCCTCTCACACTTTATTTAAATGGGTTGGACTGACTAAAAATACAAATAGTTTTTACTGTTTTAGTTTCTTCAATAGGTTTTAGACCTTTTTTCATCGACCTTTGTTGCAGTGTTCAAATTTTCATTTATATGAAATGAAATACTAAAAACACTATAAAGACATTTTAAAATGTGCAGAATGCAACCAAAAGGGATAATTTAGGAAATGTTTAGAAATCAGTTAGTAACAGACCACAGGATTCACAAAAATTAAATCAATTTATCAACACTGTTGAGGGGGCATGTTTCACTGTGGAGGCATAACTTATTCACATTATTATTTTATGATTAGTAGTAGATTATTATTATTACATGGCACTCTAAAATGCTTGGTTCTGATTGGCCGGTCGCAACATTCCAAGGTACTTTATTTCGAGATAACTAACACAGCCTCACCCGGGTACTGCGAGCGAGTCATCTTAAGAGGGACGGTTTAATACCTACAAATTAACAGTATAAATAAGCAATATGGCTGGAGTAGGAGTGTGATATAGCTCTTTATTATCACGGCTGTGATTGGGTCAGAGGTACGAGGCCGCATGTAGAGAAAGCAATCAGTGCAGTGATGATATAGATTTATATCACAGGACTCGGAGAGCGATATTGCTTTTAAACAACAATTCGAAAAAAGAAAACAACAACGGAGTGATTTTAAAATCCGTTGTTGTGACTATCGGTCGACGTTGTGTGTGTGACTTTCTGCTCTGGTGGCAGCTTTTTCCTGTCAGAGAGGAGCGTTTGGCTTAAGTGTTTAAAGAAGCATCCCTCATTGATTCTAAAATGACCAGTAGCTGGCAGAATGATACAAAAGGTGAAGCGGTTACTGTTATGTTATCAGTAGAATATTGCACGTCTGGGATAGGCTCTTAGCCAATCAGATTCGAGAACCAGAAAGAACTGTTGTATATGGTTTGTATTTCTTAGAAATTAGCTAGTAAACGATATCAAATCAAAATGTTATGTCTATATATTTACTCGTATAGCAACTAGCCGTTTAGTTAGCGGGATTGTACAAATACGTTGAACCGCTGCTGTGCTTGTGTGTAGTAGAGATTTGCTGTACATTTTCATGCTCCGCTTGGTGATGGGCTTTACACTATAATGCTGTGTACACACCAGAAGAGAAGCAGATATTTGTATCTAGATTACGCGCCATTACAACTTTTTTGTTCGCATTACTTTCAGCACCATCCGGAGGTGAACACAACTCTGTGTATTTCATGGTCTTCTTGAAGAACTGAATGTCAATGCCCAGTTAAAACCAAACATGACAATCACACAGCCCAGTTCGCATCTATTTGCGTCTTTACCTTGAGTTTGCATGTAATCTACTGGCTCAAATAATTATATTCACTTCTGGTGTGTACACACCATAACACTGACAGATATCTCTGGCAATTCTGTTGCTTGCCCATCATAAAAACATGCACATTTTTAATAAGTAATCATTGTGCTCTTGAACTGTAATGATGTTTGGTTTGTTGTTTATTTCCAGATCCGTGCGAGAGCCAGTGAGTGGACGGAGTAAAGCCCATCGTCTAGAGGAAAATGAGCGAACTCGACCAGTTGCGTCAGGAGGCTGAACAGCTGAAGAACCAGATCAGAGTCAGTTGCCACACCTATCACACCTCATGCATACTGTTGACTACCTTACCTCAGGCATATGATACACTGCATGTTACATTTATCATCTGTTGGGACGCAGGCAGCCCTACATTTTTACTTTTTTTCTAGAGGTTAATTTAAGACATTTGACGGGTCCGGTGTGCGGTAATCATAAAGTAACGCATACCTGTGGAAGATTTCGTTGTAGCTTTGTCCACAGTGAAATTACATACACTTGACTATATACAGGATTTCTTTGTCCTGGTTCTTAAAGGACCACCTGGAGGTGTTGCTTGTTACATACACAGATATCCTACCTAAGTAAATGGTCAGAAAAAAGCAATATTACAAATAAATACAATAGATCTAACACACAAATTAAATAAACAGTCCAGTTTTCAGGTTGGTCTGTAGTTTTCAGGTAAAAAACCTAAACTGAAGAAAGTAATCGGATAATACTGTAAAGTCTTAACTGTGTAAATTGGATAGTAGCACTTTATTTTTCTGTACGTGTACTTACCTTGTGTGTGTATATATACAGGGCTCCAGACTAACATTTGAGAGGGGTGGCACTGGCCACAAAACATTAAAACTAAGTCCAAACATGTTTAAAGCATTAATCATTTTTTTTACAAATACAGATAATTTTCTTCTTCATATACATACTTTTTTTACTTTACCATATTTAACATATATTTTTCTTACTGTAAACCATTAAACTTACAATCAACTTTTTCTAACTTTGTTGGAAAAGCTTTAGGCTACTTTAACGCAGACTTGAGTAAAGAAATCACGTTCTTGTACTGTAATCACTACGAAATGTCTCCATGCACTCTGAAGATATAATTTGGCCAGGACTTGTTAACTCTAATCTGAGGTACTGAGCACCATGTTTTACGTCTTTTCTGACTTCTAGCGTGAATATGCAGTGTAGAGCGCTATCTTTAGGCTTTCATTGATAAAACCAAAGTGGCTGATCTCCGCATATTTTATTAGTTTTATTTTGCAAGCGTGTGGAAGTTGCGCAAGTTTATTTCATCAATTGCGCTGAAATATCAGAGAAAGCTCTTAAATTATGGAGCTTAAAATATGGCAAAACGATCTGAATTTGAAATCCATAAACTTGAATTATAGACAAGCGTAATTTAATAAAACTGAATAATTTGATGCCGTATTTGTAAAGATATGTATTTTCAAAGAGTGAACTTACAGTTTTGAAAAATACAGCTTCAGGTTTTCAAGATAAAGAGGATATTCAAAACACCAAGTTCAAATTCAATTTTCAAAAATGCAACCGCAGAAATTCAGATCGTACAGAAAGTGGGTCATATGTCAAGCTTCCTGTGTGCACAGGGAAGAGTAGTACATCTCGGAAAAGTCCAACAGACAGCTACATGCAGACAAATGCTAATATGCTTTGACTTTTATACCCTTCTGCTATCACTCCAGGAAAATTAATTAAGTTTTAAAAGGCATTTGTTCAAATGGATCTCTTATGCATGATTAACACGTTCAGAGGATTTGTCGCATTTAACTCTTTTTTTTTTTCCACCATTGATGAGTTATCTCGTTAATTAAGAGAAAATGCTTCCCTGCCTTTTATCCACCAGGTGGTGCTTTTACCCAGTAAAACAGTATTCAATTAATTTCAGTAATAAACAGGGTAACGCTTTAGATTACAGAATTTACAGCATACCAATTCCAGAAATGCGCCGATGGGAGTGGTAATATCTGCGGGTTATTAACTTAAAAAAAAATGCAAATTAAATAACACAGGCGCAACAGCTGATTTTCATAATGACCAACACAATCTACTAAGGGCAGCGCAAATTAGTTCAGGCATTCGTCTGCATGTAGCTCTCCGTTGGATTTTTCCGAGATCTACTACTCTTCCCTGTGCACACAGGAAGCTTGACCTATGACCCACTTTCTGTACGATCTGATTTCTGCGCTTTGAATTTTAGAAAATTGAATCTGAATTTGGTGTTTTGCATTTCCTCTTTATCTTGAAACCTGAAGCTGTATTTTTCAAAACTGTAAGTTCACTCTTTGAAAATACATTTCTGTACAAATAAGGCATCAAATTATTCAGTTTTATTAAATTACACTTGTCTATCATTCAAGTTTATGGATTTCAAATTCAAATTGTTTTGTCATATGTAAAGCTCCATATTAAATGTACAAAACACTTTCAGCATGTTTTCTTACAACACAAGCAGCGGACTCTGACATAGAAATGTTCACAAAAAAAAAAAACCATAAGAATACCGTTAAATCACCAGACCCATAAGCAGTATCAGTAAGATCTAACCATCTAAAGAGGCAGATGCACATTGCATCTGCTACAAAATTTAATCGCAAATCGAATCGCAATCGCAATTCCTGGCAGAAAAAGTGCAATTAGATTTTTTCCCTAAATCGCACAGCCCTACTTGTCATTATTCTCGCTGGCGTTTAAATGAAAGCAGGTGGACTTTGCCCACAGTCTATACAGACATCCCCTCAAAGTAATCAGGACAGAAGCGGTCGAAAGTGGACAAAAGAGATGGATGGATTGAGTGGTGATATGCACCTGAGATATGATAGAAAGGCAAGGGAGGGGCAGGGACTAGGGAGAGTGACTGGATGCACTGTAGACATAATTGCCTGTGCATTATATTAATATAATCATATTTTCATTTCGCAGTCGCACCAGACTATTAACAAAAAAGTTGCATAGGCAGGAAAAATACTTGCAATATGCGACACTTTACTCACAGTCTGGAGCCCTAAATATATGGCAAATATGTTGTACTTTTAGACAAATGTGTGGTACTTACTTTTGAGGATCTACATTGTAAATAAACTGGTATCATTACTGCACTTGCCAGTGGTATTATTTGGTAGTTATTTGTTTACTCTAGATAAGTGAGTACTGTAAGTACCACACACTTACCATGTACATACACTACTGTACTTACAAATTGTTTGTTATTAGTTATCAAATACTTACACTATGTGCCTTTCATTAACCCACATTTGCCAGTAAGTACTAAATACTTATATGGTACCTTCGTTTGTAAGTACAGTGTTTCTTGTTTGTTATTGTTGTATATCTACACTATAAGGGACGAAAGTAAAAGGCTCGTTATAGTTGTGAGTAGGTCATACGGCGTAGCCGCGACGCCGTAGGTTCCGCATTGGTTTCCATTTATATTTTTGCGTCCTCGTCCGCGTCGACATGCAAACACGCGCAGACCGCTGGGAGGCAGTATCCACACGTGTAACCACAGTAGCAGCTTGACCGCCAAAGAAGAAGCAGCTTGGCAAGTTAACCCACAAACGAAGAAGAAACAGCAACTTGTTGTGTAGGATTTGAGAAGACCAGCAATGATGAAAGTAAATAAACAGCGACTTTTGTTGCAGTGTGAGTTAAATTACTCCTCAACTTGGCTCATCTTTGTTTTCACCATCGCAAACGGAAATACCTATGACGCAGTTTTTTTTACCTGACGGGAGGGGTTCTGGTGGACCAATCACAGCGCTTGCGGTCCGTGTAGTACTGACGCACTGTTAAAAATTTTGCGAGGTGTACGTCAGGCTACGCACAGGCTATGAATAACCTACGGCGTAGAGTTTACGCACGAATATAAATCGGGCTTAAAGTATTGAGATCTGTTTAGCGCCTTTTTGTGCTTAAATATTTAAATTGGCCAATCGGGCCAGTGACCGTTGCATTGCTGCTAACAACACATTAATTTGAACACATTTGTAATAATTATCTTACCAATGATGCACAGAGAAATCCCTTAAGTTGCAGTAAACCTGGTAACTATGTAACAAACTTCCAGGGACGTTGGTATAAAAAAGCACCTTTTAGAGCAGTGTCTGGTGCACATTTCTGATTTTAATCGCACATGCATACCTGCGTACCAGTTATGTGCACCCCTGACTTTACTGACGGTTTAGCAGCAACAGCGTGATCATAAAGCTTTTGTGGACGAAATGCAATGTTTATTTCTGATAACATGGGAAATAAATATGGGAAATAAACCGGTATTACACATCTAACAGGTATCTACTATTACATTGAGCTAATGTGTAAACTGTGTAAAATAAATGTATACAATAAGTAGCTACAGGTTTTTGAAATCGTGCCTGGCTGCCTAACCTCTCCATGCTTGTCGTTTTGTTTTTGACAAGGTATTTGTTTCAGAGATCAGTTTAGCCAGATCGATAAATTAATACAGACTGGAAGTTTAGTTCAGTTTAGGGGTGTAACTACGACAACTTGTGTGCGGCAAATTAAACAGTCTATAGGTGAATGTTGGGGGAAAACATGTTTAAAAGTTAACACACTTTTATTCTTAATGTCTCTATAATGTTGAAATATTCCTCTGATCGTTTGTCCAAGCAAATCTATGGGTGTAGTTGGTGCCATTTTATAAAAATTTTGATGTGAAACGGTTTGATGTGATAGCATCGTACTTTAGTTATTCAGCTACCGGAAGCACAGAGCAAGACCAAATACGAAACTTTTTGAACAAGATCGGTTAGTTGTATCGTACTGTAAGTCATTGATTTTTATCTAGGAGTGTTTAAATAAACAAAGGGTTTGGTGAGATTCACCTGAATACTTATTGTTCTGATTTCACTGATGTTGGTCTGAATGCAGTTCATCTGATGTCTTTGTGTTTGAGAATGTACTCTGATGTGAGTTTCTCTTTTTAAGGATGCGCGGAAAGCATGCGCAGACGCCACCCTCTCCCAGGTAAACGTCACAAACCTTACTCACAGTTTGAGCTAATTTTGTGAGTTACTCGGATCATATTTGTGTAGGTTGAGTGTAATGTAGATGTTATTTGTGTTTGTCAGATCACAGCAAACATTGATCCTGTGGGCCGGATTCAGATGCGCACTAGACGGACACTAAGGGGACATTTGGCAAAGATCTACGCCATGCACTGGGGCACTGACTCGAGGTGAGCATATTCATCACAGAAAAACAGAAATTTATGGCATCACATGAAAGCGTTATCAATCATTTAGGGTTATAATTTACAGAATAATTATAATTTTGATGGAGGTTTAGTGCTTTATTATATTACCTACTTTTTCCATCCAAGTAAATTTTGACTCTTTTTAGTAATTTTTATTTAATGAATGATGATAATTTTTCCATCTCCCCAAGTCTGTATTTTAAAACGCATTTAGGGCCCTATTTTAACGATCTAAGCGCATTGTCTAAAGCGCACAGCGCAACGTCTAAATGGGCGTGTCCGAATCCACTTTTGCTAATTTAACGACGGGAAAAATGTTTTTTGCGCCAAACACATGGTCGAAAAGGGTAGGTCCTATTGTAATGGGAGTATTTTGGGCGTAACGTGCAGTAAACCAATGAGAGTCACAGCTCTCATCCCCTTTAAAAGCAAGTTGCGCTGGCGCTATGTCTAATCCCTATTTAGATGACGGACTTTGTAAACTGAAAAACTAAGCGGAGGAAGAAGATCCCCAGTTTAAGGTTAATGTTAAATAATTGTGTTGTTTTTCACTTGTATTGAAATTGTTATTTTTTTTATTAAAACCTTTAAAACCCGTTTTCTTTTAGTCATGGAAGTAAAAAAGCAGGCTTTTAATTGCTTTAAATGTATGGCTATCCAATATCATCAAAAAATAATTTACAAGTATGTAAGATAAGGTTTGTACTCTAAAAATACTTTATTTGTAACAAACAGGAGATAAAGAATTTACAAAGGCTCTCCTCACTTTGGACAGCGTTTTTTTAGCAAAGAGTTTTTTTGAGCATTACTTAAAAATGTTTCTCATCCCACCATATCCACAGGTACAGAGTAATCATATACAATAAATCCGTGAGGTAGCATTAAAAAAAAACATTTAAAAACAGATGCATTTGTTTAAAGCAAAGCGAAGCAGCTCTTTTTGTCTTCTAACGTCTTATAATAAGTCCTCATTTATGTCCAAGATACTCAATAATAATCTTTTACATTCAATCCTTTAATCTATCATATTTAAAACCATTTTTGTGCTGCTGCGCATTATGTACCTTGTGATAAGCAAACCCGCGTTGTCCTCCCGTGTATAGGCGCATTTTACTAATGCGCTCTTTAAATAACATAAAAGACATTGCGCCATTGACTTTAGACTTTAGACCAGGTTTTTGTTGGTCAATGGCGTAGTCTATTTTAGTTGCCTCAAAATAGCAACGCGCCAACAATGCGCCTAAACACACCTCGTTTTCAGACCAGAACGCCCAAGGGGGCGCAAATGCATTTGCTATTTAAACAACGCGGCACTAAACGTGAAAATTAGGGTGGAAACTAGCGAAAGACACTTGCGTCGCGCATTGCGCCGGGTGTAAGATAGAGCCCTTAAAGTGCAAAAACCTTCACATTTGATTTCTTTTCCTCAGACAATTAAACATCAGTGGTTACGTTATGCTAACTTAATTTTTTTTAGTAATTGTGCAATCTGAGTTATGATAAGTCTTAAGTTGTGTGTCCACCCCATCGTGTCATGATACTGCCCCTTTTTACTTGAAGATATGTTCAGTGTAATAAAATCCCACATGTACCATCACACATTTATTAGCAAAACAGCACTGGAAGGTCAGTGTGAAACTGCTTTTCTATTAGTTTAATGTTTTTGTCAAGCATGACCATTGGTTCTGTTTTAAGATGTAAAAATGTACTTTTTATATTTAAAAGGACAAAATTACCTTTAATAAATTATTTAATAAAATGCCCTTCACATACGTTTTACCTTGAAGTCTGCTAGAAACAGATTTATGAATGTAAGGAATCGTGATGCATTTCCACATTAAATACATGAGTGTTCCTGAACATGATTGTTATTGTACTTGCTTTATTTTTACGAGAGGTTTTTATAGTGTTGTTATCTTATCCCATAGAAATGTTTCAGATGTGTTCTTCTAAAATCCATCATTAAATTCTCATCATGTGTCCTCTCTTGTGTTGATCTCTGTAGGCTGCTTGTCAGTGCTTCCCAGGATGGAAAACTGATTATCTGGGACAGCTATACTACAAACAAGGTAAAGTGAAAGGAAAAATGTTTTGTTATTGCACATCATCAGCTTTAAGACACTCTTTGCCATTCACCCCATGCTTGAGGTTTTATAATGTGAGGTCTGTTGACGTGTAGGTCCATGCGATTCCTCTGCGCTCCTCTTGGGTCATGACGTGTGCTTATGCTCCATCTGGAAACTACGTGGCCTGCGGAGGTCTAGATAACATTTGTTCAATCTACAACCTAAAGACCCGCGAGGGGAACGTTCGCGTCAGCCGGGAGTTGGCCGGACACACAGGTCGGTCATTATCACAAAACTGTTTTTTGTAACATGCTTTTATGAAATCTATGCCTAACTGAGAGTGACTTATGTTTTAGTTTCATTTGAACTTTTGTTAAACTGCTATTTTCCTGCAGGTTATCTGTCCTGTTGCCGTTTCCTGGATGATAATCAGATTGTCACAAGCTCGGGTGACACCACCTGGTGAGTTTGTTCACTGTACCAAAACTAACCAAGTTTACCATATTCCTTATTTATTAGTTGGTGCCGTTGGAGTCAAGGCATGTGCACGTTATTTTTCAGACAAGTAAAGACCAGTAGAAACAACTAACTATTGTTAACTCGATGACAAAAAGGTCTTTCCTTTTGATAAAAGCGTCTGCTAAATGAAATATTATTCTGATGTATGTGTTTTGTTTTTAGTGCCCTCTGGGATATTGAGACCGGGCAGCAGACGACCACATTTGCAGGTCACACGGGTGATGTGATGTCACTGTCTTTGGCCCCAGACACTCGTTTGTTTGTGTCAGGGGCATGCGATGCTTCAGCTAAGCTTTGGGACGTTAGAGAAGGCATGTGCAGACAAACCTTTACAGGCCACGAGTCCGACATCAATGCCATCTGCGTAAGTCTCCCGCTGAAATATATACTGACTCGTATCTTTAGCGCACATTTAATCTCATCACAACATCTTCTCGCAGTTCTTCCCCAACGGCAACGCGTTTGCAACAGGCTCAGACGACGCCACCTGCAGGCTGTTTGATCTGCGTGCCGATCAGGAGCTGATGGTTTATTCTCATGACAACATCATCTGTGGGATCACATCTGTGGCTTTCTCTAAGAGCGGACGCCTGCTGCTGGCGGGTTATGATGATTTTAACTGTAATGTGTGGGACGCTCTGAAAGCTGACCGCGCAGGTAAGTGTAAATGAGAACACACAGATTGGCTCTGTAACATTAGTAAAGGCACTGCTTATAATGAGGAAACTTTAAACTCTGCAAGTAACATCAGAATTAACGATTAATTTACATAAACATATCCTGATAAAGAATTATGTGTGAGTGAAATATCTGATATTTTTCAATTGCCATATAAATTGTATTAGTGTGCTTCAAATGAATGATGATAAAACCATAGACTTCTACACTGTACAACATTTATTTATTTTAAATCCATCTAAGAGGTCATCTAAGAGGCTGTTTACACTTGTCATTAACATGCGTTTTCGTCGATCGGATCACAAGTGGACGACGTTAATGCCAGGTGTAAACGGTGTTCAAAACGTTTTGAGCTCGTCCACTTTCGACCACTTTCAAACACATCCAGACGTAGTCGAAACCACTTTCGATCGGATCGCTTTGGAGTTGCGGAACGCATATGTGGTTGAACGTGTTCGAACAGCCACACGCGACCGCCTTCTCTCTGCCCATTTATCTAATCTGAGGTATTAAACGCAAGTTTTACGTCTTTTTTTGACTTCTGGCGTGAACATACGCTATTTTTAGCCTTTCATTGATAAAACTAAAGCGGAGGATCTCCGTAGTTTCGTTTTGAAAGCGTGTGAAAGTTGCTCGATCCTATTTCATCAATTGCGCTGAAAATTCAGAGAAAGCCCTAACATACACACGTAAAAATGTGCAGCATGTTTACTTGCTAAACAAGCAGTGGATTAATTTGTGTCCATATAAACTCAAAATTACTCCCGCTCGCGTTTGAATGAAAGCAGAGAGACTCGCCCACCGTCTCACAGACCACCCCCTCACAGTATTCAGGACAGAAGCGGTCGAAAGTGGACAAAAGAGACTGATTTAAATACCAGGTGTAAACGTAATGTGTCTCTCTCGTCCACTTATGATCCGATCGATGAAAACACATCTGAATACGAAGTGTAAACAGCCCCTAAAATGACCCCGCTCCCCTCCTATCCAACTCGAGCCCCCCCCGTGAATTTCTTTCATCTCCAGCCCTAATGATAAGAGTCTTGTTGTTTTTGTTTATGTTCTCAGGTGTTTTGGCGGGTCATGATAATCGCGTCAGCTGCTTGGGAGTAACTGATGATGGTATGGCTGTGGCTACAGGATCCTGGGACAGTTTCCTAAAGATCTGGAATTAAAACTGTAAGGTTAACACCTCAACTCTCCTAAAACCTCAATAGTTTTATTGATGCGCTGTAATGCTGTATATATTCACTTATCAATAGTTCAGTCAAATGTACTCAACCCAAATTTACCCGAATCACTTTTTACACGAACCTGAGGTGCATAAAATTTCATATAAAACTCCGGTGGCCTTGCAACCAATGCGGCCTGCTGCTCCATTTATTTTCATTTGTTGTCTGACGACGACACCAAGGTAACACAGAATGTGCATTCAAAATTGATTGACAGGTGTGTCTCAACGAAAATTAACCTACCACCAGCCGCACAATGTCACACGTGCTCTTGGAAAACAGATAAGGGGTTGGAAAAGGACTTGATGCACACACACAAGATAGTTTTGGTCGTCTCTGGTCCATTAGGCAAAAACAAAATCACTTAAATTACCCGAGACCTGAGTCTGCTAATATTATACCCAACTTTTACACCCAAAGCCGCTTGGGTGTCAGGTCGGACCTCAGGTTTTCAGCTCTATGTGGACCCATGAAGACCTCTAGACAGAGGATTGTGAAGTAATGGTTTAGCATGTAGTCAGACTTTAATGCAAGAATAAATTGAACAGACTCGAGTCAAGAAAGTTTGATATTTACACACACACCTGAACATGTTATCACCCCAGCTGTGTTTTGTCTTCAGCTTTACAAATGCCCCCCTAGTGCCACCTGCTGTTGTGTACAGAAGAGATGTTTGTGTTTTAATGTTGTCATCTTTTCTTCTTTACAGATGACGGCAAGACTCTACGGTTGACTGGAAGACCGTTCCAATATTGAAATGTTCAGTTTTATTGTCCTTTCTGCTCCTCTTCACACACACACACACACACAACAGAACTGACCCCAACATCTCTAAATGATAAGAAAAATCTCTTCTTTGGGAAAAAAACAAGAGCACAATTGTATCACTCAGCTAGATTGTAGTTAAGTGGATAAAGGTTGGTAATTGTGCGGATTCCTTCTGGGACCATTTGATCTGAAAGACACTCATTCATTCCACTGCTGTTATCATTACGCTAACATCCACGGCATCATTAGAAAGTCTTTTTAAAACAAACTAGCTCGATATCTTTCTGGGCCTTTTTATTTTTTGGACCCCTTCCCAAGATTTAAAATTGAGAAGCACAGGCGTGCTTTTGACTCCTAGGTTTTTTTATGTATTTTAGGATCAGGGTCGTAGTTGGAATATTAAACAAGCATGACATCATTAATGTTGTGGAAATCTGTCAAAGCTTCACTGCGGATTTGATCAGGGGTCCACTAGCTGCTATCAGGCCTCTGTATATTTAGTCCAGGAATTTTGTTTTCTGGTCTTGTTGCAAACATTAACGTTTGTAAACGAGTACGGTTGTTTTGCATATATGTAATATTGTTAAAATATGTTAACTAAGCACGTGCTGTTCATGATAACAAATGCTCGAATTTCGAAGATGATGACCATGTCAATTTTATCCATGTTTCTCCTTATGCTTTTTTGTAGAGTTCAATGAAGATTAACCAATCATTAAATTTTTTATGTTGTTTTTTTCTTACCTGTTTGCTGTAGAGGATGTTGACAGTAGGATTGGGGCAGTTTCATTTTTCAACAGAGGTGCCCATCTTGTGCTTGGAAAACAGTTACTGCTCTGTGAATGACATGTTGTATAAATCAATGTTTGAAAATAATGATATTGAAAACTTTTTAAGTTAAAAATGGAAACGAATCTTCTTTTGGTTGTCTGCCATGGGTGGGAAACTCGTAGACTTGCATGCTGTAGAATTGCTTAAAAGAGGTGCATATGAAACTAAGTCCTTGATGTTTTTCTTTTCTTAAAAAAATAACCTGTTGAATAGATCATCACAGTATTTATTTCTTTTTCTTTTATTTCTGTTTGTTTTGTGTTTGCTACTCTGTGCATACATGCTTCAGTTTCAACGCTTCAGAGCTATGCACTTAAGAGAAGCAAAGATAACAGAAGACACGACGGTTCTGTCCCATACACATGCACACAGAGACACACACACACTGACCCTGTAAAAACACACACACACACACACACACACACTCGAAGAACAAAGACAGTCTCATTCTCTCTCTGTAGCAAAACAACATTTCTGATACAAAGATGATGCTAGAAACATTTTGTAACAAACAGGTTTTTGTTCTTTAATATAAAAAGCAGAATTGAATGGGAGAATCTGTTGTTTCCACTTGACGCGTATCTAAGAGATGCTCTCTTTTCTCGGCTGTAGTGAGATTTCGTTTCATCCTCCGTAACATTCTGTACAGAAACGCGACACCTCCTGTCATTGTATGTTAGGCCTGGAGTTGGCAACACAAATAAAGATTAAAAATGAACTAAGTTTTCTCTTTCCCTCTCTTCATACCAGTAACTTGCTCTGCATTCTCTACTGTAATCTTATTCATCTTTTGTATTTAATTTTAAAGTCAGTGTACAACAGAAAGCTGGATGCAAGATAGAAACTATATTAAAACGTACTGTTATTTAAAATATAATAAAAGCAGTTTGAGACGATTTCGTGTTGTTTCTCGTGTGTTTTCTCATACTACTTCAACTTAAGTCCACTATAGGGGCTGTTGTTTTTAATGTGAACAAAATCATTTCATGTATAGCTCATATTTTACACCCTTATTTCCTATGTACAACTCTCTTTGATGTTTCACATAGTGTGTTTTGCTTTTGCAGTCTTTATTTCATGCTGATACCCTGGCAGTAAATGTAAGCAATATTTAACAGTTCAGCTTTAGTATGCTTGTGTCAGGTATGCTTGAAATGACCCATAATGTGTTTATATTCTCACTAATATCATAAAGGTCTGTATGTCGAGAACTGTGAGAAACCGGGACCGTGTAAAAATTAAAACGACACTGAGTGCTGTTGGTATTATTATATTTATATATATTTTATGTAATTTATATTTATGCATATGTACCTTTATCAAAAGCAACTCTCACTGCAATAAAAAGTATACATTTTACTAATGGGTTCAAACCCATGACTTTATGCAGATCACTATGCTCTACCACTGAGCTATAAAGGAGCACAAGCACAAAAAAAGGGAAAAGCTAAACAAATCCTTGACATATGAACAATCCAGAAAGACAAGCAAATGAACACTGATAATGTCTGGCAATGATACTCACACTGTCTGTGTTAAAAACAAAAACAAATTATGTACACCTCACATTTGTCATATTTCACCAATTGCAGAACATCAAAATTAAATAAATAATCAACCAAAACAATTAAAAACAAAACCTAAATACATGTGTGTTAAGATCCTTGATGTGTCATGATAGCAACAATTGAATTTTAATCTCGTACCACTGCGATTTCTACTGTATAAAAAATACTGCGGGATAATGATAAAATATTTATATTAACTATCTTATAAACCGTGCACTTATACAAACAATAATAATAATACGGACAAAAACCTGAGAAATATGACGACTCCTGTGGTGAGATGACGTCTTTATTTTTATTTTGCCTCTTGACCACAAATGGCGCCAAAACTCACTACATTTATGATTTGTGCTCATTTATATTCGCATTTCATCTCGAGTAATTATATTTATGAGGGTATTATCACATGCGAACACTTCTGAGGTAAGTTGAGCTAATTTTATGATATTTGAAAATTGTGAATTGTGTGTTAAATTACTAAATATTTAAATGGGTATGTATATTTCCTTTATTAGAGGCTTAAGGGCGGAAAAACAGTTAATCAACTTAGATCTGAGGAAAAAACATAATTTAATTTTTCTATTTCTAAAGTGTCTACCTTTGTGTTAAGACAACCCCCTAAAAGTTTGACGAAAGGTACCCATCTGGCCCCAAATTACTAAGTTACAAAATATTTTCAAAGAGTTAAAGAGCTTTGAGAATGACTTGCGAATGTAACTTTAACTTTACCTCCACCTCCGAAGGAAATATACTAGTCAACATTTGAAGTGGATCAAAAACGTTCATCAATTTTGTCCCAAGACAAAAACGGGTATTGGGTATTGGTTTTGAGACAACTTTTAGAAAAGGTTTTGATCCACTTCAAATGTTGACTAGTGTAGTTGGACTGAGGTAAAAATTGTGCGTGTAAAAAACTGTTAAGTGTTTTTGTAAGAACGTTAATGTCAATAATATTTCTTATGATGTGGGATCTTTTTTACTGTACGTATCTAACTTTGTGATGAGTTAGATTGAAGGATAGATTTTAATTTGAACATGAAAAACAATGAAAAGTTAAGTGAAATGAATGAATTTGCATTTGTATGAACAATTAAATTTTAGTACATTTCTTCAAATTAAATTGCCACGATTTACAATTTGATCAATTTAGTTACATTAACACAATTTTTCAAAAATATAATGATTAACATTATAGTAAATTTGGCCTGTTGATAACCTGTAGGTTCTTTAATCAGAAGACAGTTGTGCCAGATGAACGTTTTAACTTCAGTTTTTCCATTAGATTCTTATAATAGTATGTTCGATGATGCATAATGATTCTCTGATAAACTCATTTACAAATTTCTTGGAATTTGTAAGTAAATTAAATTTACACTGTTCTTAAGAGGGGCTTCTTGTCCTACACATTTTCTCAATTAAAGGGGACATACCATGAAAATCTGACTTTTTCCATGTTTAAGTGCTATAAATGGGTCCCCAGTGCTTCTATTAGAAAATGTGAAAAAGTAACTCAGTAACTTAATTTTGGTAAACCATTTTCTGCAAGCACCTGAAAAATTAGATCACTAAAATTTGGCTCTCCTTATGATGTCATAGGAGGATCTTATAATAATACTACCCCTTAATCGGCACTATTCAACCACGGCACTGCCATTTAGTGCAGAGAGAAATAGCATTTTTGCTGCATGGCACCTACAAAGTGGCAATTTTAAAATGCTAAAATAAATGATCTGTGGGGTATTTTTTAGCTAAAACTTCACATATGTACTCTGGGGACACCAAAGATTTATTTTACATCTTAAAAAAATCTTGTGAAATATCCCCTTTAAACTTAAACTCTAAATCAACCCAAAACATTTTCAATGAAAGTTCTGTCATTTTTATTGAAACACTTAAAAATATATTACCAGTTGAAAAAGCGCTCTAATACCATTTGCATGATTTTGTGTGAAACATGTTTTCATTTGTTATTGACAGATAATGTATCCAATATCCTTTATAGAGCAAAACATTTCTGCACAATATTGATCAACTTATTGTAAGATCTACCGTGAGCCACAGGGTTTTTAGTCGATTTTATATGCTACAAATATTTTTACCTTATAAAACATCAATCTAATAACTCTAAACAAATCGTTTCATATGTCTCTTTCGTTTTCATTTTAATTACGCCATTCTCCAGTAATACTCCATAGGATTGTAGTGGTGTACTGATCAGTAATGCTGTGTTACAGACAACTCGGATTTCGGATATTTCCCACCTCAAAACCGGAAATAATTTCTGTGTTGAGGTGCGAAATATCCTATATTCGAGTTGTCTGGAAATTAATTTTAGTAATATTGTGATTCATCTTGGAGCCAACAGATTTTTTTCATGCACTACAAATTTTGATGTCGATATTTTTTACATTTCCATGTTAAAATGAACGAGAAAGTCAAACAATATAGTCAATGTAGGCGGGGATTGATAAGCACGCCCTGGCGTCACGCATGCACGCGGATGACATCATCGGCGTGCGCCTGACCTGCCTGTCGTCTCTGGGTCATGACGTGTTTAGTGGTCGCCATCATAAAGTTGCTGCACATTGCTGAATACAGACACGAGTGACATGAGCGTCTAAATGCTGCTATTCATGCTTTTATAACACCGTGTGACGCGCGTCAGCTGCTTTTAACGCGAAACTGAGCGATTCTGCCGCGGAGCGTTTGTGTTCGCTGAAGGTGAGACGCTAGCGTTACCACACATGAGCACATGGACTGTAAACAGTGTTTGTGTACTGGTTTTGTCTTGTATATTTGTCTTTCTAAGTGTACCTGTGAATAGGGTGACACATTCACATGTCGTATATGTATATACATTCACGTTCATGATCGCTGTGAATATTCGCGTCTTCTATAGATAACATATATTGCAATCGCTGGTGTGTAAATATTTATATTGTATGTTTGTTATTTTTAATGCACAATCCACTGGAAAGTTGTACATTTTGTGTTGTGTTCTGGTGTAAACACGTTTTCTTTCACGCTTTGACAGCTGTTCTGCTTTCACAGCGTCTAGCGAATGAGCGTCTTGACGCTTGTCTAACTAGCATTGTCACGATAAAAGATATGTATGTAACGTTCATTGCTGATTTAAAGATAAATATCTGCAAACGTTTCAATTAACTTGGAAGCGTGAAATAAACATTTGCAAATGCAGTTAAAGACCCAATTCACACTTGCGCATTGTCACAAACACAGAAAATCAACTTTAAACATAAACAACACATACATGACAGAAGCAGATGAATATAGACAGAAAACATTTCTTTCCGAACGTTATGTTTACAGTGCTCTTGAGTGCAACTGTATAATTGAAAATGTTTTTCAGAAAAGGCACTTAAAGTCCCCATGAAATAAAAATGGACAATTCTCTTTTTTAATATTGGGGTGTCATAAATATTTTATCCCTGTAGGTCATTATTTTTTGTTTTTAAAATGTGTGTGCCCTCATAAACTTGCCATTAAAATATGAAAATGTATTTCTGCATTCTTGTGGCAACAGAGATATTTAATATTATCAAGATATGTCACAATACGGATGTAAAGTCGATTGCGACTTCCTGTCAATGAGGACTTTAATGGGTAAATTTGGTATTGCAGCTTGTGCTCATTTCCATGCGTTTTGACAGGTGTGTTGTTGAGGTGTGTTGTGCCAAACCAGAGGCCTTGAAGTTAGTATGGGGTTTTTAATAAGTTCTGATGTGTAACCAATTCATTATGCTTTAACAGTAGACGCATCAGGAGACCGCAAGCTGTGCGTTTATAGTAGGGATGCAGCATGTGTTTTGTGTGTTTGTTTTGTAGTATGTAGATGGGCATTGTTGACCATTGTGTTTGTTTATTAGATGGCGTCTGCTGGCAGCGAGGCCAGCGTGGACTCTAAAGCGGAGTTGAGCTCTCTACTGGAGCAATGGGAACGAGACCAACAGGCCGGGACAAGTGAACTGCTCAACATACTGACCAAGTGAGATTTTTCAACATTCACTAACCAGAACCATACACAGTCACAGCCTCATACCTACCCGAGAAACACACAGACTACCGTTTAACTGCAAGTCTTATGCTGTGTTCAGACCAGCCGCGGTAGAGGGCGTCAAGCGCGAGTGATTTTAATGCGGCTTTCACGTGTGAATGAAGCGAGTAAACTCAAAATGTTTAAGCGGCAAACTAGATGTGGTAGACGTGAATTTGACGACTCAAATGCGACTGGTGTGAACCCACAGTTATTGCTTACATAAGTAAGAGCGAGGTAAAGACACAGAAACTGATGAGAATATAGAGTCTGTATCAGTCTGCCTTGATGTCTCTATTAAGTACAGGCAAGCACTAAGTTCAAGTCATTAAGGATCAGTAAGAAGGTTTAGGATCAGGCAGATAGATTTTTTTTTTCATGTGTTTTGTCCACATTTTATTCATAGCTTTGTTCTTTATATTTGCTTATTCTGGCACAAATGTGGCATGTTTTATCTATCACTGCTATCTAAAGGGATGGACAGTCTCTGTTAATCTATTCTCTTACAAATAATCAAGGGATGCACCGAAAGGAAAATTCTTGGCCGAAGCTGACTAAATGAAACACTCAGCCGAATACCGAACAACCAAACATTATTTTTTTTTCATTTTCCTTATTATTTTGCCAATATTATCACTATTTCATTAGTTACATTTTCAGATTTTCCTTTTCACTATATTTATTTCATATTATTTAACAACATTTAAAAAAAATTCCAGCAGTCTTTATAGAACCTTTTTAACCTCTTCAACCCTGAGGACCCTGTCCCGGGTCCAAAATTTCGTATTTTGACTTAATATATAAAAGATAATTTTAATCTTTAATGCTCCGTCATGGACCCCAGTAACACATATGAGATACTGTTTGAAATAGGCTTGGGCCGTAATACGGTAATATGGTATACCGCGGGATCTAAAAATAGCAAAGGTATCAATTTCTATACCGCCATACCGGCCTTTAAAAAATAACAATTAACTTATATAGCAGACAAGGATTAAATTAGGGATGGCGAAAACTAAACATTTTCTTCACCGACCACCGAGCCATTAACTGATTAGTTTAAAACAAGTTACGCTGTTTGAAATAACAGCCATTTCGAGCCGCGCCTGCAATTTCGCAACTCTGTCGCATCTCTCTGCTGCTCTGCCTCCGGCTCATGCGAAACATGATTCCCGCAAACGCGTCGCTGAGGAGCTTGTATGCTGCTTGTATGTAATCAGAAGACAAATGTTTCCTTAGTTTCAAAATGGTTTTGGTAAGGTGATCGCTCGGAAAATAAAGGCGTTTGTCTTATTAGAAGCTCATTTGAAACACTGCCATGGCTTATTTAAGAAAATGACAGCTCTGAAGAGACGGCGCTTAAGTTTGAGGTAGTGCTCAAAATAATAAAGAAAGATGATGATCATCATCACCTTATCAGTTAGCACTAAAATGTAGATGTAATGTAATTCCAAATCTAAACCTATCTTATGCGGAATGTTGCCTAATAGACTGCAACAAGATAAAACGGGCACCTTCAGAATGCATTAAAGACGCACCGCCAAGGCAGTTCTAACTGCCTTCTAGTAACGACTAGAACAACTCTTTTGTATAATTATTATTACTTTTTTATTTTTCAAAAAGACAAGTGTTAACTTCTGTTAAGTGCAACATGGACGATGCAATGCTTTGCTGATGCGAGCCGCGAGAAAGCCCTTGTCTGTTTTAGAAAAATGCAGCAAAGATATTAAATGCTAATGTATGAGTTTTTTATTTATGATGAGGTCCGTGCGTTCTAGTTAACAATGCAATGCAAGCGAACGCGCCGTGCCAGCGCCTCCATGTCACGGTTATTATATTGTCTACTATATTTGCTTTTAATTTATTAAATACGTGCAATTGGTTGATAAAACATTTATTAAAATTAAGACACAGTTTATACAAAACGAAATTCACTTTAAAGAAAGGCTTTCTACAAAGCAAAACCTAATTAAGTGGTAAAAATGTCTAATGATTTACAAAAACAAAACTTAATCTGCACTTTACTGTTAAAAGACGTGAATGTTAATAATTCTGAATACAACCAGGAAAGACTTTCATTTTAATTATTTTATTGCTGGATTTTCCAAAAACTATTTTTATTTTATATGCTGGAATATGCAGAAATAAAAGTTAACAGAAAGAGGACTTTATTTCATTAAAATATGGTGGAATGTGCAGAAAATAGGTTTAAATGTTCAGCAATTTTCTTCAAGTCTGAGACTGTTGCTTTGATTAAATTTTAGCTTGATGCAACGCGATTGCACGAAACGCTGTGACCTTGCGCCAGAACCCAAATGCCGTGACCTTGCGCCAAATGTTTTTATTGGTTTATAAGTACAAACAGGCGAGTTGTGAAAAATTGAGTGTGAGGGATTTGTTCACTTCACACAAAAATATCCTGGAAATTGGAATGAGATGGCTAACTGTAGTCGCGTTTAGTCCACTGTCTATAATAGCCTAATTTAGAGATCACTTTTTTAACCGACAACTGGTTAATTCTGTTTGACCTTTGTATTTAACTTTTTTTATAAACTGCTAGTTGTTGCTAATAAAAGTTGTTAATATTGTTGTGCATGTTATTTTGTTATTGTTTCAGTATTAGTGTTTGGTATTCAGTTTCTAAAGGGTTTAGGCACAAGCCAACATTATAGTGACGGCGTCTGATTACGTCATAATTATTTTATTATTTTATACGGTAATACCGTATACCGGGGTAAAATAGGGAGGCGGTTTGATGGTATCAAAATTTGGATACCGCCCAAGCCTAGTTTGAAAGCTTAGAGTCTCTAGTTTCTGCAGATATGCATCACTTTGACATATCTTTTACTGTAAGAAAGTTATTTACACTTAATTTACACTATCACCCCCCCAATATTTTTTGATATCATATAATATTCACATATTTCATATTTTTCACAAATGACAAACATGGGCAAGTCTTATATCAAATGAAAGCTCTCACTCTCAGGAATAAGGCTACAGCATTATTTTTGTTCTAATGTCAACACATATCCAACAATCATCGAATGAATAATAAGGTAAAAAATGGTCTTTTGTAAACATATGTGAAACTTGAGTGTGAACTGCCTCAGATAGCACATATAGCCACAAATGATACACCATCTTTTATCTTAGGTCCTACTCTAAACAATGAGTCCATTCACAGCATTTTCTTTGGTTGTTTGCATAATTAATCCCTAGCTTTTTATTATATGTGCAAAACAAAAAATTAATATTTTTATGAAAAATGTATTTCCGCACCCTTCAGTAAAATAAGAATATCTTTTGAGTGCGACATGCTAAAGAGTTCATTCTTTTTTTGGGGTGTTTACTCTCTGCTGCTGCTAACAACCAAAACTGTCTGCAGTCTGCTAGAGCACCCAGAACCAGAGTTATACACTATCAAAGACAGTGTTTACAACATAAAAAATAAAATTTGGTGTTTCATCATATGAAAAACAACATAAATAACAAAATTTGTCACAAACAGCAGCTTTTTATGTAACTTCAAAGGGTTTTCTTTAAAATGATATAAAGAAATTGCATTTATTCCACTGTATGTGGTTATGGGAGCAATTCAAATGTTTTTAGGCAGAAATTGTATACAAAAAGGGTATTATTCCTCCCTTCAGTTGGAGTAAAATAACTTTTGCATAGATTATGATAGAGAAAAATTCCTTTTTCCTCTGTAAGCTGACAATAGCTGGAATCAAACAAAACTGTCTGCAGGGACCTGAGATACCCAGGACCAGAGTTATATACTTTCAAATAAAAACTTTAGAAAAAAAACGCCTATTTATTTTTGTGTTTATTAGAGGCCTGACATCACATACAACCATGTTTAGCACTTTCAACAGTGTTTTATGTAATTTCAAAGGGTTTCCTGTAAAATGATACCAAACTTTTGTATGTAAACCTCTGCATGTGGGTATGGGAAGCTTTTGAAATTGGGTAGGCCAAATCCAGGCGAAAATCCCCAAAATAGCTTCAGGGTGGAAGAAGTTAAAAGGATAGTTTGGCCAAAAATGATATTAAACCCATGATTTACTCACCCCGAAGACGTCCGAGATGCATATGTCCATCATTTTTCAGAATAACAGATTTTCAGTTATTTTAGAAAATGTCTTATATCTTTCAGCTGCTAAACAGTAAAGTTATGGGGTCCACGTCCTTCAAGTCCAAAAAAAGTGCAGATATCCTTCCCCAAAGAAATCAAAACGGCTCCACGATCATAAACAAACGTCTACCCTTCTGAGGGTAATCCGCGCTGTGTTGTAGAAATATCCACATTTAAAACTAGAGATGCACCGATACTGGTATCGGGTATCGGCCTCGTTACCACATTTTCTAAATTATTCGTACTCGTTAAAAGTCCCCCGATACCAGGGATCGATACCACGGTCTGAGAAATGTCTATGTTTGAGCGGCGTGTAAGGGGTTAATGCCTCTTGTGTTGTCCAAAGAGGCAGAGTTTACAACAAACTGGAAAACTAGTCCCTTGTTTTTTTTGTTAAATTATATGACTAAAGCTGTTACCTGTAAATTTAAATCATGTTTTTAAGTACTCGGTATCGGTATCGGCAAGTACTGAAATGCAAGTACTCGTACTCGTATTCCAAAAAAGTGGTATCGGCGCATCCCTATTTAAAACTTTATAAACGAAAATAACTACCTTCCTGTAGCGCCGCCATCTTAGACTCCTCTGTATTCAGGAGAGAGTATACGTGTAATGTACGCACTTTTCTTAGTGACGTATGACAAATTCTGAGGGCGGGGGCACAGAGCAGCAGCAGAGAAACCTCCGTAAGCTGCGTAAAGCTCTCATCTTGAATGCGGACGTGACTAAGATGGCGGCATTACCGGAAGCTAGTTATTTTTGTTTATAAAGTTTTAAATATGGATATTTCTACAACAAAACCACACGGACTACCCTCAGAAGACCTTTGTTTATCATCATGGAGCCGTTTGGATTTCTTTTGTGAAGGGTAGATGCACAATCTATGGAAGGTTATCATTGTGACACATTTTACACTTCGCAAATGTTAACTTCTCGGAATGTCATGAGGTTTCTCCTACCTTATATTGGTTGTTGTAAACAACAACGTGTGTTGCTTGGTATGTCAGCCGGCAAAAAACTAATATATTTAAAGGGACACTTTTTTTACATTTTCTAGCTCCCCAGGAGTTAAACATTAGATTTTTACCATTTTGGAATCCATTCAGCTGATCTCCGGGTCTGGCGGTACCACTTTTAGCATAGCTTAGCACAATCCATTGAATCTGATTAGACTATTAGCATCGCTCTAAAAAATAGCCAAAGTTTCATTATTTAAAACTTGACTCTTCTGTAGTTACATTGTGTACTAAGACAAACAGAAAATTTAAAGTTGCAATTTTTCCAGGCAGATATGGCTAGGATCTATACTCTCTTTCTGGCGTAATAATCAAGGACTTTGCTGCCCGAAAATACCCTCCTTGGTGACTTTCAATAGCAGGAGACTATTTTCAATTTTTTTATTATGTGACAGTCAGTGAAATCTTTTTTTTTTGTGTTTGACCAGTGAAAACCTAAACCACTGGGCCAGTATAAAGAAATATTTGCTTTGAGCCCTTCAGGATTTATCCTTTTAGGAAATTCAAAGATGAACAGGAATTGAAAGTCAAGAGTTGTTAAGACATGAGACAGGCCAATAGGAGACTACAGGCATTTCATCTGACTCATCGGCGTATATTTCTACAGTGTGATTTATGGTTTTAAATGATTTATCAACACACTTTTTCAATTCCTTAAGGATTTCTGATCTAGTTGAACGGGAGACAGAGGAATATCACAAGGCTGATCCTGATCCGTTTGATGACCGACATCCAGGTAATGTTTCTCATTCAAACCTGGAAAAAACTAATTGATATTTACACTTTTCAACACTGAGAATTTTTGACTTGTAATACTTTTATAAAGTCTGAATTTTTTAATTTGTGGTCATTTTTAAAGTCTATGGTCAGTATTGATAAAGGTAGAGAGCCTGGAGCTTTGTTATTGTCTCGATATTCAAATGAATCTTTTTCTTATTTTGAAGGACGGGCAGACCCGGAGTGCATGCTGGGACACCTGTTGAAAATCTTATTCAAGAATGATGATTTTATGAATGCGGTAAGGTGTCATTGCAACCTTCCACGTGAAACCGAGTTTATAAACTCAGATGTGTGGAGGGTTTTATTAAACCTTAATGTTTTTTTTTTATAGCTGGTGAATACGTACGTGATGAGCAGCAGGGAGGTGTCGATGAACACCGCTGCATGCAGACTGCTACTGAACATCATGCCTGGCCTTGAGACTGCTGTTGTCTTTCAGGAAAAGGTACCTTTTTATTTTATGTGTCCCATTGTCTTAAGATTAGTTTGAGTTCTGTAGCTTCCTTTGTATTTGGGCTTATTATAGATGTGTATTTGTTGCAGGATGGGATTGTGGAGCGATTGTTTAAATGGGCACGGGAAGCTGAACAGCCTCTCAGGATCTACGCCACAGGACTGCTGGCAGGGGCCATGGAGAACCAGGACATTGCTGCCAACTATCGTGAGGAGAACTCCGTACTAGTGAGTCCAGTAATGCTCATCTGATGTTTTCACAGCCACAGGGCAAATGAAAGAGAATTTTACCTGCTCCACCACCAGCAATGTAGCCTGTTAAAATGACAATATTGGAGATCAGAGCCTGACCTATATATATATTTTTGTGGGGGTGCAGAGGTTGATAAAGATATTGAGAGTAAAAAAGTCAGATTTCTACAAGTTCCCCAAAAGCTAATGAATGAATAGAAAAATCACAACTGTTACAAAACTTCTTATTCAATGTACAATAAACAGATAATAGTAATAATGTTACTAAATTCTAAACCGGGATACATATATTGGGAAACTGCTGGCGATGCACAGCCCTATCACAAACTGTAATGTTGCAAGATGGATTTCAATAGCAATATGGCAAAGCATCTGTGTTTGGTTCATACTATCGAATTAGAAGAATGCACCCTGTATAATGCATTGCGCATTTTGAGTGCCGACTATTCCCAGTGCTCTTTATTAGCAGCTGCCGACAGTAGCCGGCATATGCTACACGTAGGACCCCCTTCTCCCTCGCTTCGAAAAGAAGGCTCACACAGGAAAAAACTTAGGAGTCTAATAGATCGATCACAACATTTATAGTGAAAGGGCTGCATGCATTTTCTTTTGTTATGTTACAAGGAAAAATTACTTAAAAACCTTTTTAGGAGCTGCTAAACTTAAAAAAAAAAAACATGGCTATGCTAGCTCAAAATGATTTTTATGTACCCTCCGTTTTTGTGTTCAGCTGTAAGTAATGGCACAAAATAAATATTTTTGATCTGTAATGCTCTGTTCAGACCAGCTACGGTAGAGGCGTCAAGCGCGAATTTCAATGTTAATTGAAATGTAAGGACGCGTTGACACTTGTCTGGAGGTCTCGCGCGCGAATGAGGCGTTTAAGTGCGGCACGTTAGACGCGATTCGGTCACATTTGCGCGTCTAGTTCCCACAAGTTGAGCATTGATGCGGACCGCAGGAGTTGAAAAATTTGAACTTTGGCGGAAAAATGCGCCACGTTAACCAATCTGAAGCTTGCTCTGGTAGTATTGTGATTACATGAAGCGAGCGGAGTCGCAGAAGCCCCTCCCATAACGCGAATTTCCACGTGAATGTCTGGATGACTATAATTTCATGCACAGCTTTCACGCGTGAATGAAGCGAGTAAACTCAAAATGTTCAAGCAGCAAACTAGACACGAATTTAATGCCTAAAACGTGACTGGTGTGAACCCACGGTTAAGGCTCAACTGTTATTGCTTTTCACCTCTTTGGAATCAAAACCAAGAATCGTTAGGAATCAGAATCGAATTTGGAATTGGAATCAATCAATTTAAAACGATGTCCAACACTACTACTGCTGCCTGATGGAAAATTAGTTTCTTTTGTGTAGTGAATGCCAAAGACAGGCAGGTAATGTTATATAATAGCAGAGAAACTGATGCTACTTGATTTGAGTGACATAAGAGAATAAGGTTTTGACCTTGTTATTGATGTTGTTAATTTTTCATGTGTTTATGATGACTTAACAGTTTGTTTATAAGGATGTATTTATAAATGCATGTTACAGGTTCCTCTGATGCTGCAGAGGCTACGAGAACTTCAGGATAAGGATGCAGAGAACAGGAGGGACAGCAAACGTCCGGTCAAGAGTCTCGCTCCTCTTCTGCCTGTGGACGAGGAAGCCGTGGACACAGAGTTTGCCAACAGCATTCCTCACGTTGAAGAGAAAAACTCTGAAGCTGAGCTTCCCGTTCAGCCCTGTTCTGCTGTGAGGACCGTGGGCAGGTGTGCACTGATGAAGGGTCAAATGAAGCCCGCCGTAGCGCTGGCGTTAGACTCCAGTAATACAGATGTTCCTGAAGAAGGCATGAAGAACTGGAGGAAGAAAGAGAACGGAGGCAAAGTGAAGCAGAAGCTCAACTTCTCCATGCCAGATCCAGAACGAAGCTTCAGTGAGCTGTCTAACAGCAGCTGGTCAGAGATGAGCCCGTGGGTCATAGGAAACAATTACCATCTGTACCCGCTCACACCCGGCATAGAGCAGCGTCTTATTCTGCAGTATCTTACCCCACTGGGAGAATACCAGGAGGTAATTTAGCTGTTAAACATGCAGGTCATGGGTTTGATTTCATATAAAGTCTATACATTGAATGCATTTGTATGTTGCTTTGGATCAAACCTTCTGCCAACTGCAAGAATATACTTTTAACTTGGAAAATTTTAATGGGATAGTTCACACAAATATGAAAATGACCCCATGATTTACTCACCATGGCTAAAAGTTGTGACTGAGTTAGCGCTATATGCTAGTTGATGCTAAATGCTAGCGTTTATGCTGAAGTTCTACTATTGACGTTACAGTTACGTTTTGCAGGTCCATAGAAAAAAAAACATAAACTTACTACTCAGAAATGTCCATTAACAATCTCCAAATAATTATTCCTCAAAGTCTGTGTCTTCATCTGATACAGACTCAAACATAAGGTCTGTTTACACACACACAGAGCTACTGAAGGAGCTGCTCTGAGAAACAGCCAATCAGAGCAGAGCTCAACATTATTATTCATGACCCTTTCAAATAAGGTAATAATAGACCATTTCATTCTAAGGGCAAATCCTTGTAGGGTTGTAATGGACATTTAAAACAATCTCTGGGTAATTTTTGCACTTAATAAAGCCTCAAACCTTCTGTGTAGATATCAGAGGACAATTTAACAGATTATTTCAAGGTATTCTTTGGCACCTTTAAATATCTATTGCATGCTTAACCGTTTCCAGAGAACAGAACTGAGTTTAACAGGACATTCACAAACATAAGTAAAGTGACACAGTTTCCTCTCTCTATGTCTCTTTGTGTGTAGTTGTTGGCTGTTTTCATGCAGCTAGGCGCTCGTGAGCTTCTGATGCACTATGTGGACCTCAAACAGACAAACGATGTCCAGCTCACTTTTGAAGCCCTGAAGGTACCTGAGAAATATCACATACGCTACCAGTTAAACGTTTGGACACAATAAATTCTAAGATTCTAAGGTTTTCACACATGAGCACGGTTTATGTTTCTACTATGTTGTTGATTCTGATATGATGTTTACTCATCACAGCTCTGACGATGAAAATGCCACCAATACTTTTATGAATGCTATAATGATTTGTATGTCGTTTGATGGTTGTTTGAAGGATTTTTTCTGTTTACAGTACTTGGCGTCTCTCCTCCTCCATAAAAAGTTTGCAGCCGAGTTTGTGGCTCACGGTGGAGTGCAGAAGTTACTGGAGATCCCGCGCCCCTCCATGGCCGCCACGGGCGTCTCTCTGTGTCTCTATTATCTTGCCTACAACCAGGACGCCATGGAGAGGGTATAACCACAATCACACAAACACTTTTTCTTCTCGTATGTTTATTTTTTGTTGCGTTAATGAGCGTCCTTGGCTCTCTTCAGGTTTGCATGTTGCCACATTCTCTGCTGTCTGAGGTGGTGAACTACACATTGTGGCTGCTGGAGTGCTCGCACGCGTCCGGCTGCTGTCACGCCACCATGTTCTTCTCCATCTGCTTCTCCTTCAGAGCCGTCCTCGATCTCTTCGACAAACAGGACGGCCTGCGGCGCCTGGTTAATCTGGTATGCACTTGACACCCAGAAACATGCAGGGTTAAAGGTCAGGGTTGAAGACTTTTTGCTTGGGTTTGTTTTTAACTCTTTCCCCACCATTGACGAGTTATCTCGTCAATCCGCAAAACCGCTATAACCACTTCCGCAACTTTTAAAAGCAAACAGCTGTATGTCCGTCTAAGTTTTGAGGATCACTCTGCTTCTGATCTTTATCAAAAGTCCTTTACAAAAATGGAATTATCTCAGCTTTTTGCTCAAAATTTGGTGTTTTTGAAGAAACCTATCCATATTTGAGAGGTGATAAAAAGAGAACTGATGAAGGTAGGATGAAACGCAGAGGAGGGTCTGTTCTTTCATTTAATATATTGCATGTTTATATGTTTAAAGATTTCACTTTTGTGAAAATCATGAAAAATGGTGGCGGGGAAATTATAGTTAATTATATTGTCAAGAACAGACTTGAACTCTCTTGAACCTATACACACACATTTTAAATGCACACATAAATTTATTGATGTTTTATCACCAGACAAAAATATAATTCTTACAGCTGGCAGAGTGAATATCCGCAAAGTTCATTGTATTTGAAAATCCTCTGTGTGTGTATTATTAAAGGTTTGGTGGTTTTGTCTGTATGATGTAGATCAGCACTCTGGAGATTCTTAATCCTGAGGACCAGGGGGCGCTGTTGAGTGACGATGAGATTTTCTCCAGTAGACAGACGGCCAAACACACCTGCATGGCTCTGCGCAGGTATTTTGAGGCTCACCTGGGCATTAAAGTGGAGCAGGTGAAACAATCACTTCATCGCACTGAGGGAGGCGTAGCTGTACACTCGCAGCCCTATTACAAGGTACACATGTCAAACAAATCACCAGGTTTAACAAAATAAAAAATATATTAAAAGTGTGCTTCACATGATCTGTGTGCCTTGAATTTGAGATCATCTGTTTGTGGGTGTATTTCTACACGTCTTCTGGGTAAATATTTGTGAGCAGTAACATTAACAAAATATTTTGTAGTGCAGCGATCGATTGACAGTAATTCGGTGCAATGATGTGGACGGATCAGCATTTATTCTGCAAATGAAATGTCCCGTGCAGCATACTAAACTCTTCTGCACAACATCTGCATATTATTTTTGCTCTGACTGGACAATGTGAAATGCATTTTAATGTCAGTTTTAATTGCTGATATTAGATGCTAACTCTGCATTATTGTTTAAATCAATCGAGTGTTTAAATATCTTGTAGGCATGCTCATACACCCATGATCAGGTGGTGGAGATGGTGGAGTTTTTGGTTGAATATGGACCGGTTCGTTTATACTGGGAGCCTGCGGAGGTCTTCCATAAACTCTCCTGTGTCCAGTTACTCCTGCAGCTAATTTCTATTGCCTGCGACTGGAGGACCTACTACGGCAGGTGATCAGTTATTCTGTCTGCTACTGAAAATTAAAGGGTAAATGGGTGGTTTTTAAATCTTGTGTGATTTTCTTGCATGTCAGAGCTGACACAGTTAGGTATGCTTTGGACATCTTGAGCATTTTGACAGTTATTCCTAAAACCCAGTTGCTGTTAGCTGAGAATGTTCCTGTGTTGGATGAAAGTGGATCCACCATCTCTACCGTTGGTGAGTTATTCCTCTTTACTTGCAGTACGATGTTCAATTTCATACAGATTTGTGTCTGTGCAATTTATTGCATGTATTTTATGATGATTTCAATCGATATAGCGCATAATTTTTTTGCAAGCGTGCTGTATATAGAGGAAAATATCTTAAAAGCTTGATCTGTATATCACAGAGAGTGATCTATTCAATTCAATTCAATTCAATTTTATTTATATAGCCCTTTTCACAATAGTTGATTGTTTCAAAGCAGCTTTACATTAATAGGAGCAGTGAAAAGCAAAGAAGAACGACTAGGGGAAAAAAACCCGGGCTTTTTAGCCGGGGAAATAAAAAAAGTCTTAGGAGGAAAAACCCTTGGGAGATTCTTAGTAGGAAAAGGATCTTCCACCTTCAGACACTTTTGATATTCTAGGGATAATCAAGTGACCAGAATTTTGCGACCGTAGTGTTCTTGATGGATTGTATTCTGATAGTAATTCTCTAAGATATTAGGGTGCTAGTATGGAGCGAATTTTGTGCCAAAATTTTACAAACAAATACAGCATTTTGCAAACAAACTCAATCTGCTTTGCAAAGGGAAAACTTGACTCGCAAACAAACAGAAAACGCTTTGCAAATAATAAAGGCAATTTGAGAGAAAATGCAGATGTGTTACAAATATGTACTGTGTTTTGTAAATGTGACCATGATTTTTTCACAAATGTGACCATGATTTTTTCACAAATGTGACCATGATTTTCTCACAAATGGGACCATGATTTTCTCACAAATGTGACCATGATTTTCTCACAAATGGGACCATGATTTTCTCACAAATGGGACCATGATTTTCTCTCAAATGGGACCATGCAATCCAGAACAGCAGATGGCGCTGTTTCAACTTTTTCAGGCATTGGAAAAAAGCCCAGGGGAAAAGCCCTGAATTTTAACATACATATCACCCCTGACAGTGGCAGCAACTGAATAAAGACATTTCATTTGTCGGGCTTCATTCTGTTAATCTCACTGATTTTATTGTAAGTGTTAATAATAATAAATGTTTGTTAATAGTAAACAAATTCTGTGTGTCAAGACAATGAATTCAACTTACAATGCTTATCAAAAGATGCAGGATAATAAATGAAACTCTTTGGAGAAAGAGTGTGGTAGGGACATAATAAACCCAACATCGGCTGTCTGGACAGAGTGGCCAGTTCAAGCAACAGTAACCAACCAACCAGGATCATAGTCATTTGAGCACTCTGAACAAGATAAACTTCTACAAAATGTTAATCCTTTTAAAGTTGGTCTTATCTTGTCAGGCTAGGAGGACCAGTTTAAACCAGCTTCTTTCACAATAGCCAAGCTGGCAAAGCTTCCAGCCTAGTCAAGCTGGTTTGGGCTGGTGTGATCAGCCTGACCAGCTACAGTATAAAAGCAAAAATCCTTCTAATACTAGCTTAAGCTAAAACCAGGCTGGAACACCATCTTAACACTCTGGGGTCGGCTGCGGCGCGGGCGCCGCAAACTCTTTATTTTTCAATCACTCCCCAAAGAGACTTAGATAACTCTGCTGATTTTGGACATACAGATATGATTTATACATCATTTAAAACGTTAAAGTGTCTAGTTTTTTTCTGTCCACTCCCAATAAAAACAGAATGTTGTGCTTTTCGCAAAATTAAGAAAATAAACATGATGCGCGTTTTGTTCTCTCTCCCTAAGTGAAGTCCTTTCAGAAACACGTCAGAAAAATGAACTGTAACTTAACGAATACTTGTCATACAAACAAAAGATAAATGTCTACATAATGCTTGGAATGTCTGCTTTTAAATGATGTAAGTGAAATCGAAAACAAATATTGTAATTCGTTGTTAACTGTATTAGAAGAGAGAGATGTACCGTCTTTCTTCTGTTGCTTCATTATCTATAATGAGCCACGCCCCGCTCCATTGAAGAGAAGAGCAGAGATCATCCATATTCATTAATCAACCCCACAGTCAATGGACATTCCGTCTCTGCAGCCATTCAGTGATGTGTTCAGTTTTAATCCGTGGGCTGGAAACATGACATCTACTTGTTTAGTCGTGACTGTAACTAAAGTTATCTCCAGACGCGAGTGTGACTCGATCGACGTCCAAACGCACACACAAACACACAATGCCTCATATTTGAAGCGCTTTGTGGTATCATTATAAAAGATGCGATTGCACACACCACATAACTGTTTACTCGCGCCTAAATCTCCAGACAGACGCGAGTGTGTGTGCTTCGTCAGTGTGATGGGATCGATGTTCAAACTCACACACACACGATGCCTCATTTTTGACGCGCTTTGTGGTATTCTTAAGATGCAAGTGTGTGTGCTTCGTCTGTGTGACGCGATGTCCAAACTCACACACAAACATACGATGCCTCATATTTGACGCACTTTGTGGTGTTCTTATAAAAGATGCAAGTGTGTGTGCTTCGACGGTGTGACGCGATGTACAAATGCACACACAAAGACACGATGCCTCATTTGACGCGCTTTTTGGTATTCTTATAAAAGACGATTGCAAACATCACATCTACTTGGTTACTCTCGCCTAGTAAATAAAAGTTATCTCCATGCGCTTATGTTTTCTTTGTGCTTCCGTCAGACGTGATCAACGGCCAAACGCATACACAAACACACAATCATATTTGACGCACTTTGTATTAAGACGCATCTAAACACATCTAAAACCCAGTTTATTCGCGTATATCTCTGCACAGTAAGTTTATTTAATGCAGGATCATGCATGTGAAGGCATTTCTTTTGTCTTGCTTTCACAAACAAACACTTAACAATAATGGCATCTTCACATTCCTGCCTAAAGGCTCATTATGCAGCTCATTATGCAAGTGTATTGTTCTTCAGCAGTGTATTGTCAATCACAGATTATTCAAGAGCTTCCAGCCTCCTTGCATATTACCTTCCTAACCAAAAAGTGACTTTGAAATTGTAAATCAATATATTGTGTTATGTGAAGGAGTAAGCAGAATGATTTTCACATCATTTTAAAGAAAAAACTCTAGACTACTAGATCCTGCTTTGAAAAGTTTTAGGAAAACATGTTTAGAATGAGTTTTGTGGACTTATATCAGTCACTTAAATTTTTTTCTTTTTCAAAAACCACGCATAAACATTTTTCTCTAAAAAATACAAA
Organism: Paramisgurnus dabryanus; assembly: GCF_030506205.2. Lineage (NCBI taxonomy): Eukaryota > Metazoa > Chordata > Actinopteri > Cypriniformes > Cobitidae > Paramisgurnus > Paramisgurnus dabryanus. Next base: position 30,961,417 of record NC_133347.1, read on the forward strand.
CATGTACATACATGTTAATCATATAATATAGTAGCCCAGTTTGTGCTGAATGCAGTGTTATAAGACTTTTGCCATTATTATGTTTTTAAGCAACTGAAAAAAGCACAAATGTCAGTGCAGGTCAAAACTTCTCCAGGGCCCTAAAAACCCCTTAGACCCCAGAAGGTTAAACCAGTCAACCAGCATAGGCTGGTATTAGCTGTTATTTTTCTGCAGGGGATATAATAAATTTTATTTATAATGCACTTTCTAAAACTCAAAGCACCATAATATATGAGATTCTCAGGAACATACACATACAAAAGTAAACAAGTTAGTAATAATCATTTTGCAATAGTAAGCTATTTTAAAAGGATAAGTCTTTAAGGATCACTTAAAACAGTCCAGTGATGGTGAGTTTCTTATCACCAAAAGAAGAGAATTTAGAGAATCAGACGGGGTATAGGGATTGACAATTGCAAATGTATAGAATTCAGATGGAATTCAATGTCTTTACACACAGAATGTGTTTACTATTAACAGACATTAATTATTATCAACACTTTCAATAAATCCAGAGATTAACAACATGAACCACGAAAAATTAATTTAGTCTTCATTCAGTTGCTGGCACTGTCCGGGGTGATATGTAAGTTAAAATTCAGGGCTTTTCAGGGAGACTAGTTGAAAATGCCTAATAAGGTTGAAACAGCGCCATCTGCTGTTTTGGATTGCATGGTCACATTTGTGAGAAAATCATGGTCCCGTTTGTGAGAAAATCATGGTCCCATTTGTGAGAAAATCATGGTCCCATTTGTGAGAAAATCATGGTCACATTTGTGAGAAAATCATGGTCACATTTGTGAGAAAATCATGGTCCCATTTGTGAGAAAATCATGGTCACATTTGTGAAAAAATCATGGTCATATTTACAAAACACAGTACATATTTGTAACACCTCTGCATTTTCTCTCAAATTGCCTTTATTATTTGCAAAGTTTTTTCTGTTAGTTTGCGAGTCAAGTTTTCCCTTTGCAAAGCAGATTGAGTTTGTTTGCAAAATGCCAAATTTGTTTGTAAAATTATGGCACAAAATTCGCTCCATATGCTAGGCCATTTAAGGCTTTGTAGGTGATTAGTGATATTTTAAATTGTATGCGATATTTAACTGGTAGCCAATGGAAAGATGCCAGAATTGGGCTTATGTGGTCAAACTTCTTAGATCGAGTAAGTTCCCTTGCAGAAGCGTTTTGAACTAGCTGAAGCTTGTTTACCTGATTTGCATGGCATCCCCCAAGTAACGAGTTACAATAGTCTATTCTAGAGGTCATAAAAGCGTGGATAAGCTTCTCTGCGTGAGATTATCAAAGGATAAGTTGCTGTCGAACATCACACCTAAGTTCCTAACCGTGGAAGATGGCACCACAGTGCAGCCATCTATGTGCAACTTGTAATCTGACACATTATGTTTGTAGCGATTCGGTTCAATAATAAGTATTTCTGTCTTATTGGATTTGATTTAAGAAAGTTATGTGCCATCCAGTCACTAACATCGCTAATGCAGTCTGTTAGCTTAGAGAACATGTGTGTTTCGCTGGGATGTGAGATGTAAAGCTGGGTATCATCCACATAGCAGTGATAACTTATGTTATGTTTCCTGATAATGTCTCCTAGGGGTAACATATATAACGAGAACAGGATAGGACCTAAAACTGATCCCTTCGGTACACCGTATTTAACCAGGGAGTGATATGACTCTTCCTCATTTACATAAAGTGATAGCGATTGGTTAGATACAACCTAAACCAGGCTAAGGCCTGACCACTGATACCAACATAGTTTTCTAACCTATTGAGTAAGATTTCACCACGATCGGATGTTAATAGCCGTGGTTAATACCACGGTCATTTTGTAACTCTTAAGCAGCGCTGTCTCTGCTATGGTGGGGCCTGAATCCTGATTGGAACTTTTCATGTGTACTATTATTTGTCAAGAATGTGCGTAACTGGCTTGCCAATAACTTTTTCTAATATTTTAGAAAGAAAAGGTAGATTTGAGATTGGTCTAAAGTTATTAAGCTCTCCTTGGTCAAGCTGTGGTTTTTTAATCAGCGGTTTAATAACTGCTAGTTTGAAAGCTGTTGGAACGTATCCTATTTCTAGCGATCAGTTAAAGATATTTAGTACCGGGGTTGACACTACAGGGAATACCTCTTAAAGTAATTTTGTGGGAACGGGGTCTAATATACAGGACAATGATTTGGATGATGTGACTAGTTTAGAGAGCTCATCTATTGTAGTAGGTTTAAATGAATCAAGATGTTTGTATGGTAATCTAGTGTTAAATGAACCAATGGGTAGAGTGGTGGCTGCTTGGGTAGCTACAATGTTTTCCTTAATAGCCGTAATTTTGTTAGAAAAGAAGTTCATGAAATCTTTACTATTGGTTTCTGTTTGTTCTTTGTTTCTAGTCAGTTTCGCAACTGTGCTAAAGAGGAAATGAGGGTTATTATGATTCTCATTTATAAGCTTGCTGAGATAGGTAGATCTGGCGGTTTTAATAGCCTGTCTGTAGTGTTTAACACTCTCTTTCCATGCTGCATGCCATACCTCCATACACCAGTACAGTGTATGACACAAGGCTATGGTCAGAAACTGCATCACTCTGAGGTGATATTTCGATGTCGTTAATATTGAGCCCGAGTGACAGAATTAGGTCTAATGTGTGTCTGTCACGTTTTGTCTAATATTGAGAGAATTCAGAACATCCATAAATGCTAATCCTAATGTATCTTTTGTGTTATCAACGTGGATATTAAAGTCACCAACAATAAGAGCTTTATTTACAGTGACTACAAGCTCAGACAGGAAATCTGCTATTTCTTTAAAGAAATCTGCACGGTGGCCCGGAGGTCTATAGATTGTAACTAAGGCAAAAGAAAGCTGTTTGTTGATACGATCAGTTATTTCCATATTTAACAACATTATTTCAAAAGATTTAAATTTTAGTTCAGATTTATGGTTTACTTTAAAAATGTTGTTGTCTCACACATCTGGCATGTGTTAACATTGTGAATGATGTGCAAGATCATTGCTTTACTGAATATATGCAAGTTTACATGTGTTTTACAGAAGTACATGTTTGCGGTTTGCAGGTATGAGCATAGTGCTGGTGGTGGCAGAGGGTGAAGTGTTTGTGAATGATGCAGAGATCCAAAAGTCTGCCCTGCAGGTGGTGATTAACTGCGTTTGTGCTCCTGACAAGCGCGTCTCCAGCATAAGCAGGTTCATCTCTGGTACCCCACGCCGCCGCCTGCCGCAGACCCACCGTGTAAGTGAAAGTGTCTTGGGGAAGATGTGGAACGTGGTTCAGTCGAACAATGGTATCAAAGTCCTGCTGTCCCTGCTCACCGTCAAGATGCCCATCACAGATGCCGATCAGATTCGTGCGCTAGCGTGCAAAGCGCTGGTCGGTTTAGCGCGCAGCGCCGCCGTGCGTCAAATCATCAGCAAGCTTCCACTTTTCAGCAGTGGACAAATCCAGCAGTTAATGAAAGAGCCAGTACTTCAGGATAAGCGCAGTGAGCATGTACGCTTTTGCAAGTACGCAGCAGAACTTATCGAGCGAGTGTCCGGAAAGCCGCTGCTAATCGGCACGGATGTTTCGCTGGCGAGGCTCCAGCGTGCTAACGTTGTAGCGCAGTCGCGCATTTCGTTTCCCGAGAAGGAACTCTTGTTGCTTATTCGTAATCATCTTTTATCCAAAGGGCTTACGGACACAGCAGTGGTACTAACCAAAGAAGCCGAGCTGCCCATGGGGCTTCACTCACATGCTAGCAGTCTGCCGTTCAATCCCGTATCCGTCACGACGACGCCGCCTCCGGTCGTCGCCATACCACGGACTCCTCGGCTCACGAACGGAGTTACGGGACGCCTGGGTGGCCACACCCCTCACACGCCTCCTCATCAGCCCCGCCCCTCCACCTCACAGGCTCCACCCCCTCCATCTCTTACTGCTTTTCACCATAGCAACAACTCTCCTATCATTGGCCGTATTGTGTTCTCACGGGAGCGGCCTTCACCTTGTGCATCAGCGGGAGCGAAGAGGCCGAAAGTGTTGAGACCGAAGTCTGATCACGGTGCTTTTAGCCAGAGCCCGGCCATGAAGAAACAGCTGGACAGACACCTGCCCTCCCCTCCCTCTCTAGACAGGTTTGTACATTTTCATTCACACTAGATTTACACCCATGATGCAATCCAGTGTTTACCATTTTCACTTTTTCAATCATCGTATTCATCTTTGAAAGCTGAAACTCTTTAAAATTTTACATAAGTCTGAAAAGATCAATGTTGCTTTCAAGAAAAACAGTTGTAGAAAGAGAGAAGTACTGTACTGCTTAATTATGAAATATGTGGTGATATGGTGCTTGTTTTTAATTCTGCCAAAATTAATTACATTCCATCTAAATTATTTTTAAAGTTAATGGCTGTTGTTTTATTTTTCATCCAGAATAATCCAAAAATATGATTTCAGATATTATTTTAATCTGCTGCAAGAGTATTTTAGCAAACGTCATGACGTTACAGCGGTCATCCTGCAGCTCTGTGCAGTATTTGCATGTACATTTGAAACCAAACCACATAAATGGCTTGTGTTTTTGAAGCACCAAATCAGTTAACGTCTCCGGTAGACACAAGGTTACGGGTGAATGATTGAGAGTCGGTCAGCCACCACTGATGATTTACTTACACCATCTGCTCTTGAAAACAGCCAATCAAAATGATCCGCACATCTGATTACAAGTGACATGTTGCACAATGATCCACAAATACTAAATTACATTCATTCATAGACCTGGTGTTGATGAAAGCAAAACTGTATCTGACTCTGTCTATGAAGTCCTGGTTAAAGTCTCAATGATCTAGTGATTGAGATTTGAGCAAAACAATTAGATTTCAATCTTTGGCATGATCTTACTCTATATTAAAAATATCAAGGTTGAATGTTCTTTATATTATATGGGATGAGTTTAAGTAAAAAAAACTTAAAATAATATTTAAATAATTAATGACTTGAGCTGGGTTTTCACAGGCGCAAGGTTGCATATGTTGGCATTGGCTTTCTTTACCACTTGCTTTCTTCTCTTTACATTCAAAAACACACTTATTCTTTAATGCCATCGTTGAGTCTTGAAATAAAACAAAGATGTTGCATGCAGTGAGGCCTGTGAATTCTACTCGAAGTAATAATGTTAATGAGCGTCCTCGCTTTTACTCTGACATCTGGGCGTGCTTTTCTGGGGAAGTGCCCATAAAAGGAATGTGGGGTCACTGATATGTAACGGGTACCCATGTTCGGAGGCATGAGTTTGGCACAGAAATACTTTATTACACGTTCGCATTGCTTTTTTTGACACTTTGCATTTGTTTAGCATGAGGATTAAACTCTTAAACGGTGTTAAGTCAAAATGCATAACATGGCTGTAAACCGTCAGGATGAACCTGATTCTCAGTGAAACATCCACTGCATGCAAGTTAACATACAAATGTTATCATCACCCAAGTGTACCTGAGCTTTTTTCAGAACAGTGCCATGTAGTTCAGATGTTTTGTCATGTTTATTATGATGTGGCATCTGTTTTCAGTATTATAACAGAGTATTTACGAGAGCAGCATGCACGCTGCAAGAACCCTGTGACAACGTGTCCGCCCTTCAGTCTCTTCACACCACACCAGTGTCCAGAACCCAAGCAGAGACGTCAGGCACCTGTTAACTTCACCCCTCGACACACACGCAGGGTCGTCTACCCCAAATACGGCGGAGTGGATGGAGGATGTTTCGACAGGCATTTAATCTTCAGCAGGTTCAACCAATGCTACGTTCATTATGTGTGATGATGAATAATGGTCTTGAATAGGAGCCAGAACTCTTTATAACCATATGATGTACTTGTTTAATATTACCGTTGTTGAATGTTTCTTTCTTCCTGTTGATCCTGTGTTGTATGTTTAGGTTTCGGCCGATCTCCGTATTCAGGGAGGCAGAGGAAGATGAGAGCGGCTTCATGTGTTGTGCGTTCTCTGCACGTGAGCGTTTCCTGATGTTGGGCACGTGCACCGGTCAACTCAAACTTTACAATGTGTTCAGCGGTCAAGAGGAAGCCAGTTACAGCTGTCATAACTCAGCCATCACACACCTGGAGCCATCCAGAGTAATACACACTAACATCTTAGACAACATATCTCAGTATCTAAGATGAATGATCTTTTAATTTTGTATGTAGCCCAGTGAATTAAAGGCTTTTTAATATTTTTCTCACTTGAGTGCCTTGTATTTTTGCGTATTTAGTATATCTTAGTATCTACCTGATCCACCATCTGTGAGTGTTGACTATAATATTTGTATGTTTGTAAGGATGGGTCTCTGTTGTTGACGTCAGCATCATGGAGCTATCCCTTATCAGCACTGTGGGGTATGAAGTCTGTCTTTATTATGAAGTAAGTCCACACACATGAACAGGCAGCTCTAGGTGATCTAGATTTAAACATGATATGATTTTATGGGCGAGTGAGCATGGTCATGGTTCCATTTTCTACTGTGGCACAAGAGGATTACAATTAGTGGTCGACCGATATGTTGTTGTTTTTATTGCCGATATTAAGAAAGCAATGTGGGAGATTAATTTAATAAACTTGTAATGAGGTAAAAAAAAAGTAATGAATGAGGTAAAATAATTAATGCTTAAAGATAAAGATAACATACATGACAAAAACAATATTTAATTCCTTAATATTAACAAATACATTGCATGATAAGGCTGATAATAAAAATGTCCAAATATCGGTCAATAAATCGGCCTTTGCAGTATATTGGTCGCCCACATTACAATCTGTGCCCAAATATCAATGTTTTCTCCAGAGGCCAGCCCCAGACATTTCTGCTAGAGCGAAAATATCTGGGGTACCTTTGCAAGTGACCAATCCTGAGTTGCCATGTCACTAGAGAAATACAGGTGTATTGCGCCTGTGATGAACTTCACAGTAAAAAACAACATGGCCCAGCATGTGCTTTAGTCTCAATGCAGACACAAGAAGAAAGGCTTTGAACGAATAAACTCTGTCTTTTTTTCAGGCATTCTTTCCTGGATGATCATTATGTGGAGTTCAGTAAACTCTCTCAGGACAGAGTCATAGGAACCAAAGAGCACATCGCACACGTAAGTTATTTTTTAAACCTGAATAAATTTCATTTACTCTGTATTCATTTTGTTATGTAAAAATATTAAATGTTGTGAGCTGCTTAATCTTGCATGGCATTTCATTAACTCTTTCCCCGCCATTGACGAGATATCTTGTCAATTAAGAGAAAACGCTTCCCCGCCAATGACGAGATTTTCCGTCTTTCCGCAATACCGCTATTATCCACCAGGTGGCGCCCTTCCGCAACTTTTTAAAACCGGAAGTATTGCCCTATGGCAAGCTGCTGCATGTCCGTGTCTGTTTTAAAGATCGCTCTGAATATGATCTCTATGAAAAGTCCGTCACAAAAATGGAATTATCTCTGCTTTTTGCTCAAAATATGGTGTTTTTGCAAAAACCTACCCATATTCAAAAGCTGATTGCACTAAAGGTAGGATGAAACGGTTTTTTTTTGTTTGAAAGCAGAGGGTCTGTTCTTTCATTTGGTATATTGTATGTTTATATATTTAAAGAAGAACATTTTCTGGAAGGCATTAAACTTTGGTGAAAATCATGAAAAACGCTGGCGCTGGCTGGCAACTTTTTTTAAAAATGCTGGCGGTGAAAGAGTTAAAGGGATAGTTCACCCAAAAATGAAAATTCAGTCATCAATTTCTCACTCATGTTGTTACAAACCCGCAAAAATGTCTTTGTTCTGGTGAACACAAAGGAAGATATTTTGAGAAATGTTTGTAGCCAAACCATTCGTGGACCCCATTCCCTTCCATAGTAGGAAAAAATTATACTATGGAAGTAAATGGGGTAAAGAAATGTATGCGGATTTGTAACAACAGAAGAGTGAGGAAATTATGACAGATTTTTAATTTTGGGGAGAAATATCCCTTTAAGTGATACATCATTATGTATCACTAAAACCAATAAGTTGATTTTCTGTGTGTTGACATCAGCTGCAAAAGGTTGATGTGAAAGCTTATTGTTTTTTTCCTTCTTTATCTCTGTGTTTTGTTTTTAGATATATGACATTCAGACTGGACAAAAAACCCTAACCCTCAATAACCCTGATCTAGCCAATAACTACAAACGCAACTGTGCCACATTTAATCCCACCGATGACCTGGTCCTGAACGACGGTGTCATGTGGGATGTGCGAACTGCTCAGGCCATACACAAGTTTGACAAGTTCAACATGAACATCAGCGGTGTCTTCCATCCCAATGGTTTAGAGGTCATCATCAACACAGAGATTGTATCCTTTTTTCTGATTCACTTTCATATTTCAGAGCTTTGCTGCGTTGCGCCACATACGTTATATTCAAAGTTGAACACATTGTTTTCTATGAGTGTACGCACACCGGCAGCGTCAAGAACAGGATGTCCAAACTTGGTCTTGGAGGGCCAGTGTACTGCAGAGTTTTGCTTAAACTTCCCTTAACACACCTGCCTGAAAGACCTTGATTAGCTGGATCAGGTGTGTTTGATTAGGGTTGAAGCAAAACTTTGCAGAGACACCAGCCCTCCAGGAGCAGGATTGGACACCCCTGCTCTAGGCGATACCCTACATCAGGGTTCCTCCCCAAATGTTACCCTGGAGGGCCGGAGCACTGCATAGTTTAGCTCCGACCCTAATAAAACCCACCTAATGCAGCTAATCAAGGTCTTCATGATCACTAGAAAATCACAGGTGGGTAAGTTTGATTAAGGTTGGTTAAATTACGGTGATCAAACTTTTACATATGTGACTTTGATGCTAAAAGATGAGTTTTTCTTGACTGCAGAGAGACTTTAAGTAGCTTGCACACTATTTTGTGAATCATTCTTGTGGCCTCAGTCAAGCACACTGGTGAATTGCAGGACTTTAAATGCATCTCTGTTTGAAGTTTCGGGCTGAATTGTCCACATTGATCATGCAGTGAATACTGCTGATGGGTCTGGGCTGTCAGATGTTCTTTCTTAAGGAAATATTTGTATGTAGGTTGTTAACTCTTTCACCGCCATTGACGAGATATCTCGTCAATCAAGAGAAAACTCTTCCCTGCCAATGACGAGATTTTCCGTCTTTCCGCAATATTTATTTATTCCGCAACTTTTTAAACCCGGATGTATTGCCCTATGGTAAGCAGCTGCATGTCCGTGTCTGTTTTAAAGATCGCTCTGAATGGGATCTCTTATCTCTATAAGTCCGTCACAAAAATGGAATTATCTCTGCTTTTTGCTCAAAATGTGGTGTTTTTGCAGAAACCTACCCATATTCAAAAGCTGATTACAAAAGAACCACTGAAGGTAGGATGAAAAGATTTTTTTTTTTAAAGCAGAGGGTCCGTTCTTTCATTTGGTATATTGTATGTTTATATATTTAAAAAAGAACATTTTCTGGAAGGCATTAAACTTTGGTGAAAATCATGAAAAACGCTGGCGCTGGCTGGCAACTTTTTTTAAAAACTCTGGCGGTGAAAGAGTTAAAGGTGTGATTGATGTTTATGTAGGAGAGATAACGCTATAGACGGTTTCATCGGACGCACGTGATACACGTCTGGATCCGAACCTTACTTCCGGTTTCGTTTTTTTAATGGTCTGACTAGTTGCTAAACTGATCTCTTGAACAAATGCCTCGTCGAAAATAACAATTGTTTTGGTTTCCTAGGTAATCTAGGTAGTTTATGTGTTGTTTTTATAAATAAAAATGCTTGTTATATAAATAAACTACGTTTAAAGAACTTTGTTGTTATTTATTCTTAGCGGAGTTTACCGGAAGTTACGTTCGGACCGCAACAGCCGCTTGTTTATGTTGTTACTGCTGAAACGGTCTATATGTTAAATCAGTGTGTTTAATTCTGTCCCTCCTAACTCATGGATATTTTTTATTTTAAAGGGTGGAGTGCAACAGATATATCTACATGTGATTTAACTCTTTTATTTATTAAGTCTCTTAATTTTTTTTTATTTATGTTGGATTGTAAAAAACTGTGTATGTATACATGTATAAACACATTGGTTGTCTTTTGTAACCCTTTATCAAAATGTAATTAGTTTCTTTGCCTTAATCAGCTTTTTTCATGATTTAAAAATGAATGTTATATTTTGTGCAGTAGTGCAGGATTATAGTGTTTTTAAATCAGAACTGAATAAATGTTTTAAGCCTGTTTGCTTTAACTGAAGCACCAGTGGGATTTGAGGACGTTTCATCTTCTGCACACTGTACCGGCTCTGGATCAGTGCAGGATCGTCTTTAACAATAATGGGACGGTCATTTACGGAGGTAACGTGCACGCACACACAGAGAGAGATAAAGAGATTAACAAACACTCAATCTGACATACACTCATCACAGTTATCTAAAGTAACTGACATGTTTTTTACCATATTACTAATATATGATGACATTTTGCTGATGTTGTGGACCATAGCAATGCTTCAGGCTGATGATGAGGATGATATGATGGAGCAGCAGATGAAGAGTCCCTTCGGATCTTCATTCAGAACCTTTGATGCTACAGATTACAAACCCATTGGTGAGTCTCTTTCTCCATTCTGTCTAGTCATCGCTCTCTCTTTACAATCATTCCTGAGCTTTTTTTAAATGATATTTGTTTGTTTTCTCAGCCACTATTGATGTGAAGAGGAACATTTTCGACTTGTGCACAGACACGAAAGACTGCTACCTGGCTGTCATTGAAGTATGTTTTTACGCCATACAGCTGATTTAATCTCCGCTGCTGTTTTGACACTAAACTCTTCATGTGTTATGTGTGAATGTCTGAAACAGAATCAGGACTCCATAAATATGGACACAGTTTGCCGACTGTACGAAGTTGGACGACAGAGACTTGCTGAGGAAGAAGAGGACGAGGAAGATCAAGTAAGACTGATGCAGATTGGAACTTGATCCAGTAATCTAGTTGACTGTTTTTAAGCCATCAGATTAATGATATGTAAAACTGTTTTCACACAGGAGGATGACGATCAGGATGAAGATGATGATGACACTGATGATGACATTGATACAGACCCGCTGTTGGCAGAGCTTGAAAACGAAAACAACGGTGAGGAAGAGGAGGACGTTGAGCAGGATTTCTCTCCATCTGATGATGAGGAGGTGGCTCGTCTCCTGGATGAAGAAGCTGAGGACGACGACGACGACGATGATGACGACGACGACGATGATGATGACGACGACGACGACGATGATGATGAAGAATATGAAGATTCTGATGACAACGAAAGAGATGTGGAGCTTGTACTTGGCAACAGTGAGTTTGACATCATATCCTGAGACCATGACACTTGCCTTATCTTTTAGTCGTGTAGGACATAAATACTGACATACACTGACTGCTGTCATTTCATAAGCTCATTTGCATTTAAAGTATCATGAAACCTGGCCGCACGGAGCACATGCACGGGCCCACACACACACAAGCGAAACGTCTCCGCATTGGATAAGAACACGCTATCTTATAAATAATAATGAGACACCGGTGGGTGTGGTTTTCATGTTATGATGCATTGTGCTTTTTCTCATATTTGCCACGCCACAGCCTGTGACATTTACACGAGTTTAAATCCGGAAGACAAAAATATCACAGAAACGCTGAAAATTAACAAGTTTTCTCCTAATGTTAAAATGATCAGATACTAACATTGTCTTCTATGATGTGCAACATAACTAACTTTGTTAAGATCTAAAAATAAAATGTTGGTTAGTGTTTTATGACGCTTTAAAGGACACACCCAAAAATGGCACATATTTGCTTATACCTACAAAGTGGTTATTTTAACATGCTATAATAAATTATCTGTGGGGTATTTTGAGCTAAAACCTCACATATGTACTCCGGGTACACCCAAAGATTTATTTTACATCTTAAAGTGCCCATCTTATGACTGCTTTTCCACAAGTTATATAGGTGTATGAGTTCCATAAAGCATGTTTCAAAAGTTGTTTGCTGGAAATAGCTTGTAGGAAAAGATTGTTACCCATATCTAGTAGCCTCTGTTTCAGGGCAGTTCAGATTGTGCCGTTTTGAGCTAGTCTTACATATTTATGAGCTGCTGCTCCTTTGATCACGCCCCACTACTAACGTCATGCGCCCGTGCGCGTGCTCAGTGGTATCGTAAGCAGTACAGACCATACTGTGTTATTATTTTATATATTATTATTATTAACGGTTTATGTTGCCAACAGACAAATCATGCAGAAAAGTATCACTAATAAGAACACTACAGGAGAAGAAACTCATGACACACAATGATTCCAGAGTAAATTGTGATGTTACGTTAGCAGTCACAACAATAAACTCGTTTTCCCTGGACAATGCTAACATATTTCAGTTATAAAACATTTTAGAACGCATTATTTTCGCAAATTACAGAAATTAAGACCCGGCGGGGGATGTATACTGCTTGTGGACCGCGTGCTAATTGCTAGAAGCTAGCGGGAGGTTCGGACCGTAAAATTATAAGAGGCTCGGGGGTTAGCCTCGTCAGAAAAGCCGGGGCGGTAAGGCCCGGTCTCGGTGTGTCAAACTCATCATGACACACAAAGTTGCCAGCGTAAATTGTGATGTAGCAGTCTGAACAATACACTCGTTTTCCCTGGACAATACTAACATATTCCCGTTATAAACATTTTCAAACACATTATTTTCGCAAATTACAGAAATTAAGACCCGGCGGGGGATGTATACTGCTTGTGGACCGCGTGCTAATTGCTAGAAGCTAGCGGGAGGTCCGGACCGTGACCCTTTTACTGTTTGTACACAATGATGATGTGGCAGCGTATGCGCGCGCATTTAGGCAACGGAAGTATCGTAAGAATCAACAGTGAAGCAACACAAACAGTAAGTTATTTTAAAAAAATTGACTTTATCAACATTTTCAACACAGCTACCAGATCCGTGTACTATAGTGGAGTGGATAAAAGACGTTAGCAGATGGCCAAAAATAAAGTTGCCAGATACATACATACATACATATATACGTATATTAGTATATTATATTAGTGCAACCAAACGCAACAACGGGACATTTTGATGTTGAGAAACCGTTTTAATAAACTTTCTGAGTTGCTACCACGTTAGAACCAATGGGGAATAACACCACTTCTGTTGCCCAAATGCGCGCGCAGGCTATTTGATCACGTGAGCTGTAAAAGGGTCCGTATAGTTATTAGAGGCTCGCCTCGTCAGAAAAGCCGGGGCGTACGGTCTCGGTTAGTTTGGCAAAAAGCTTTTAGCTCTAGCATCATAAATGTAGTATTTTGTGACAGAAGATGACAACATGCAAAATATAACGTGACTTCTTACCTTTTGTGATGAAACAACGCGATCGCGAATCGAATCCAGTCTGTTTCAGATGTGTGAATGATCCATGAAAGTCCAATAAAATACATCCAATTACCATTTTTGTCCACAAATGCTTATAATCCGTGAAATATAGATACATAGTCTGTTGTTTACATCAGATTTCGCATGAAGGTCTTATCACCTACAATCTGAGGACTGTTTGCGTCGTAACACATTGTATATAAGATTACTCCGGGTTCCAATAACCACGCGTTAAAACTTTGTTTTTAAAAGTAGGTGGGAGTATAATCCATAATATCCAAATAGCGCTGTTATTTCCGTGAGAGATGATAACAGCACAGAGGGTCTCATTCAAGTGACTGCTCTATGCTCTCTAGCTACCTGGTGGGTGGAGACCTGCGAGTGTGGTGGTGGGCGGGAAAATTCAAACTGAATGTGACGAAACGGTTTGTTACGTCACAACGGAGCTGAGTTTTAACTGGCGCAATCTGAGACTCAAGGCAGAGGACATTCAGAAACCTGTATCTCACTCAAAACAGCATGGATGGATTTTTTTCCAAGTTTGTATGCATGTGGGAGCATCAGAGACACAAAATAACACCCCAAAACCCAGAAAAAGTGAGTTTTTCATAATACAGGCACTTTAAAAAAGTCTTGTGGCATGTCCCCTTTGATACTTGGTTTGATTGCTTTATTGATTGCTTGCGTCATATAAGCTTCTATCATATCAGCAGTGAACTGTACCCCAGATTACCCACTTTAGTAGGGGTGCAACGGGTCACAAAACTCACGGTTCGGATCACATTACGGATTTTGAGGCACGGATCGGATCATTTTTCGGATCAGCAAAAAAAAAGTATGGGAAAATTCTAATAACAACAAATCAAGAAATTACAAACATTTATAAAAAGAACAAGGTTGCACATTAAGTAAGGTCTAAAATCATTAGTTACAGAAATCAAATGAATAATAACACTGCATTTATTGTATTAATTAAATGTAATTATTATTTTTTTAAAGCTTCAGAAGTGATTTTCTCTTTGTCTTGGGTTGTTTGATTAACATTAATGACACAGACTTAAGTAGGTCAATTGAGCTTACTGTCTCTTTAAGACCAAATGTGCACAGACTGCATCTCTCTGTTTGTGCACTACCGAGTCCCCTTAAACGAGCGCACAGACACAGACAAAGGGTGAATTACAGACGGCGCAGCATTACAGTCGTCCCACATAAAAACGTTACGTTGTTTTTCATTGCTCTATTAGCCAAATGTATTTTAATACACTACAGTATGAGAGAGAGTAGCGCAACTCTCTGAAATTTAAACATCAAGAGTTCTGATCTTTGAAGGATGATTACGTCTGACTCGAGCTGGACCGGACGCATTTAACCGCACGCGTGCGTTTGTGCGTTAAGTAAACTGATCACTTTAGCGCCGTTTTGCAGTTAAACTGTTTAAAATCAGTTGAATGTTAACATTTGCAAACCTTTATAACACTTACAAATTATAAACTTTCCCTATTTAAATTTGCGTATTAATCCGCGAATCACATGCGAGCCGAACCGTGGGTCGTGATCCGTACGGATCACGGATCAACTGCGATCCGTTGCACCACTACACTTTAGGCATACTAGGGTGCGATTCATGAGATTTACGCACCTGCGATTGGAAAAGATTGTTCACATCATCCTAAATTTGGCACAAATTAGTTCATATAAATCAGGTTGTCGTCTAAAACAACTTTATTTTGCTGTTTTTGTTACTGCATTGTCAAACTTGGCTAATTTAATGTCATTATTTGTATTTTTGTATTTTTCCCCATCACATTACCTCACTGGTTTGACACCTGTTGTTCTCTGGTTACCCAGCAGACAGCTCTGATAACTCTGACCTGGAAGATGACATCATCCTTTCCCTAAATGAGTGATCCTTAAAACCTCAACAACAGGCTGAAGTACCAGACGTACCTCCAGAGAAGATCAGGATAACAACAAATAAGATGCAGGCCGACCGGCTTTGGACTTGTGAACGGCCCCTAAAATCTTAATTCAATATGGAATTGTTGAAAAACAACAATAAGGACATATAAACAAATGTCATTTGTATGTACAAAAAAGTTTTTTGTTTCTGCTGAGCTCTTTTTACAGCCTCTTTGAATGTCTGTTCAGTTTTAGAGGACTGATGGATTTTATGCTCTTAGTTTTTTTTTGTCCATCTTTACATGATCTACTAGTTGCATAGAGGCAGTTGTTGACAAAACTGCATAAAAAAATATATGTTCAGTTGTACGAGAAGAAGAAAAAAAGAGTTTTTATTTAAGGCCCCATTTGTTAATTGACAAATTGGATTGAATCTTAGAGACGTTTAAACTCTTGGTTCGTTGAGCAGTAATTCTCTATTATTTCATTGATATGAAGATGACTTTCAGGCCCATCTTTAGTCCCCGTGACCTGCGCTGAAATCCTCAGCTGTGATTGGATGAAGTAAAGGTTACACAGACTTAAATTCTATTTCACGTGATGATGTTAAACATCCAGCATTTGTGTGAAGCTTCATTTACTTTCTGGTTTCATGTTCTTCATGTTTACCAAAAGTAAAGAACTAAAAAGACATCTTGTGTACAAAATGTATTAAAAATATTTTTACTATAAATGCTATTACAATAAAGCAGTCAACTGTCATTTGTTTCTTTTATCCACGTGATTGTATATTGGTGTGATAATACACAAGCAGTTATTAGATGTTTTTGTATGTCAACAATAGCAGAAGGATATATATATTAATGACATATTTAACTCGGTTATGTCATTAAGATCATTGTGTAAGCGTTGACAGCAGACGACTCTTGTCCTCTCTTACACACACAGGGCAAGTTCTAGTTAATCTGTTAGTAAATATATAAAGATCTAGATTGATATCTTTAACCAAGAATATTTTGAAATATGTGACCCCGCCTGTGAAAACCCAGCTAAAGTTATTTTATTTTGTGATTTATTGTTTTCTACATAAACTCATCCTACATATGTAAAGATCATTTAATGAAATGAAACATTAATATCTTTAATATTAACTGAGTAAGATGAAATCAATGATTAGATTATGAGACTTTAGTGTGTGCATGTATACCTTTAAAAGCTTTTTAATCTCGAGACCCCAGCATATTTTTATGCCTCTAAACTTTGTTAACATTGAATCTGTGCTGTTTTTTCTTAGTTCTTACTCAACTTTGGTTCTTATTTCAAACCTTGATCAAGAAACAAATAAATTAAACCTTATCACACCATAAATCAGCTGGGGTTAATATGCAGACCAATTAAGTCAAAAAGTCAGATCCAGTCATAGTCAGAATCTGCTGTGTTAATATTGGTTTGCTGTCTGTCAGTGATGCTCTCATTACAGTTTCTCTCAAAACAGTGTTCAGGTTTTCAGAAGAATCCAGAATGTGTTGAGTTACAGTTTACTTGTCAGGTATAAAGTGCAATGCAAATTCAAATATTCAACCATTTTATTTATTTGTTTGTTTTACATTTCACACTGCTCGTGCTTCACCTGGGATTGAGAAGTTGTCATCTGATGTTTTACATTAATCTGTCTACAGAATTACACCAGAGACCTTACCAGCTTCCTTTAAATAGCCAGAATAGAGTAGCGTATCTCTACATGGATACATGAACAACTGCAATTTACATTGTAAAAAAACTTGAAATCCAACGGGGTTTAACTGCTTATCATGGGAACTAATATATTTACAGCAAGTTGTGTTTTAAATGAACTGCAATAATTTAATAATTAGATGTTTTGGCACCATGTGTTGGTCAAAGCCATATAGATACACAGCTGCAGTTTTACAGTTTGGTGTCAATTACCTTCATGTGAGTGTCATTATGTTTGATATTGCCCTCTTTGGTTTTCTTCCTATCTTACCAACAGACAAATTTATGTCTCGAAACATAACTTTCTTTACCCCACTGTCCATCTGAAGTAAGGTGTTCCCCAGGGATCTGTTCTTGGCCCATTACTATTTACCATTTACATATAAAAGTGCTACATATAATTTATGATGATGATGAGCTTTGGACTGATAGTGCCAACTCCAACAGTCTGAGACAAACCTTGATCAAGGAACAAATCAATTTAAGCCTTATCACACAGGTAAATAAAATGGCATTCTAAAATGTTACTCTAACTATTTCTGCAGTATGTTTCATTTAATGAAGATAAACATACAGTACAGTAGTAAACAAAAGTACATTCATGAGGAAACTAATCTTAAATCTTAGAGTAGGATCTTAAGTTTTTCATTTAAATGTACATGAACCTAATTAATAATAAAACTGATGTTTCTTCAAGTCTATGGGTGAATAATTCTACATGCAGGCTTGTGATCTTCACGCCCACTAGAACATTTGGGCCAAATACAGGAAATACGTCATGTATGTACTGTAGTCAAGTGCAAAGAAGGCAAGTGTGTGTATTTTTTTAGCTTAATTTCCTTGCATCCTTCAGTTAAAATGTATTTCTATAGACAAAGGTTACAGTGACAAAAACTCCAGTGGTGTATATGTCACAGGCCGGAGCGGACCCGAGATCTCTATAAGGGTCACGCCCCTCTCTAATTGCCACCTCGAGGAGTTTCCCAAGACCACCCCAATAACCAGACAAACAAGTACACTATAAATTAAAATGAAACTTTATTTAAATATCTAAAAGCAAGAGGGAAGGGGGAAAGGGCAGTTTAAAACAATTTGCTTCTCGCCTCCAGGCGGTTGGGACCATGAAACGGGGACTGGGACTCTTTCCTGGGTTGGTCCTTGGACTCGTGGCGCCCTCCGCTTCTTCCTGGAGGCAGACAGGGGAGAACACTATTAGTGGCTTGTTTCTGTACTCGTTGCTACTTGCCTAACCTCTTCGGTCTCTTGTTCTCCCGACAGGTTTCCTTGGCTGGACGTCCCGGTCCCTCGGGGAACTCTCACGCCCCACGGGTGCGAACCGTGGCCAGAGGTGGATACTCACGCTACGTCGGAGGCTCGTTTCTCGTTCGAGGGTTACTATGGGTCAAGGTAGGTTACACACTTTGCAGGTAAATTACTCACAAGACTTAGGATCTTCGTTCGCTCTGGGGTACGTACTGGAGCAAAGTAGGTTACACGCCACTAAGGTAAGTTACCCACAGGACTTGGGATCTTCGTTTGCTCTGGGGCATTCACTGGAGCAAGATGGATTACCCACCACTAGGGTAAACACTCACAAGGCTTGAGCTCTTCGTTCGCTCGGGGACATCCACTGGGGCCCCGGTAAGCGTTTCACGATATTTGCACCGTTCGTCCCTCCTTAAGACGTTGCTGTAGGCAGAGATAGGTAACACGTCACAATGGTAAGTTACTCACAAGACTTAGGCTTCTCATTCACTTCGGGGTGTTCACTGGGACACAGGTAAGTGGTTCACACTATTGACACGGTTCGTTCCTCTTTAAGACGTTGGTGTAAGCAGAGGTAGGTAACACATCACAATGGTAAGTTACTCACAGGACTTGGCTTCTCATTCACTTCAGGGCGTTCACTGGGACACAGGTAAGTGGTTCACACTATTGACACGGTTCGTTCCTCTTTAAGACGTTGCTGTAAGCAGAGGTAGGTATCACATCACCATGGTAAGTTACTCACAAGACTTAGGCTTCTCATTCACTTCAGGGCGTTCACTGGGACACAGGTAAGTGGTTCACACTATTGACACGGTTCGTTCCTCTTTAAGACGTTGCTGTAAGCAGAGGCAGATATCACATCACAATGGTAAGTCACTCACAGGACTTAGACTTCTCGTTGCTGTTACAGGCAGTGGGTTTTCGCAGCAGCGTCCATACACGGTATACCTCCAACCTTCACCTAAGTTTCCGGGGTGTCGTGGGGACTGAGGAGTCGTGTGGCGCAGAGCCGAACGCTTCCCTAGCTCCCCCTTCTGTTATGGTAACCGGGGTAACGAGCTGGGGCGAACTCTCGACGAGGCTCCGCCCACACCCGAGGTTTCGGTGGGATATATCTACACACCACTACGACCCTCCGTCCGTACAATGCACGTTGGCTGCTACTCACTCCGATGTACCGCCGGGCTTCACCGCTGCCTGCTAGCTGGGGTGGCGTGACTCTTGCTAACACACAGGGAGGCAAAACAAAAAGAAGTGTAATTTCCCTTCCTCGTAGGGCTCAGACCACAGCGTGTTCTCTCCTTCTCACGATCCGTCCGGGCCAGGGCAGCTTTGGTCGCTACAAGCACAGCATACACAGCAAGCTTCAGTGTAAACACAATTGATAATCACAGTTCACCCACAGCACTCTGCACACACACACACTTTACGTGAATATATGGACTGGAGCCGCCTGGCTTTGACTACCTCGTGAGACGGTTGGAGCGTTGTTCTATCGCTAGAGAAGACGGGTTGGTACACAATGTCGATCAATGCAGCCCCAGTATGTTCACAGTTACCTCTTCGGCTCACCCACGCTTCCTTCCTCCGCAGGGCCAGATAAACAGACAACACACGCTTCCCCAGTCGAGTTTCTTACCCGTGTTTCTGTTCGATCCACGGCTCGCCCACACTCCTCTCTTTGGTGGGGCCAGGGACCTTCAACACACTTCGAATGTACACCAAGTAGCTCTTCTTATAAATGCTTCATCAACACACATCAGCTGTTACTCACTCTTTGTTGTCAACACAATCCCACAGCAATGTACTCTCTGACTCGATAGTGACACAGTCACACGTGAAATCGCCCAGTGATTCTCTTCGCCCGGTCGTCTTACACCTCCTTCATCCCCAAGGGATCGATATAGAACGATAAAGCGGGTCTGCACAGCAGCAACACAGCGCACACAGAGTACACCAAAAGCACCTCGGTGTGGTGTCCCTTTAACTTTCACAGCCCCGTCCTTTTCGCCTCTTTTGGCAGCCGCACTCTTTCCTTACACCATAAGTGATTCGCGGATCAACGGCGCCCTTTCTGCTCCTCCAGGGACAAAGCGTGTGATTACGTTTGCCCAAGGCATAAAGGGACTCTCGCCCGAAAACAACTCTCCCTCCTTTGTGCTTCTTGGACCTTTTTATGTGGCTTGTCTTTACTCTCTCCTCCAATCATGGGTTGCTCCACTGATTCGCCACACCTGTTGCTCGTTCCTCATGATTTTCGTCGTCAGGGAGACCAGGAAGTAAACTGGTGTTTTTAAAATCGGGTCCGGGCGGAAACCATCTTCAACGGAACCTTTCTCCGCCACTTTTGGTTCCCGCCCTACCATAGTCACCTGGTGACATATAATTAAGCTAAGTGGTCTGTGAGGTTATACAGAAAGAAAGCAGATAAATTATACAAAGATGATTAAGTTTACCTGATATTATTCCCATTACTACTTCTAGCTTGTGCTGAAGACTTGTCTGGTCTGGTTGTCATCGTCTGTGTTTAGTTGACAAGATATTCAATGATTCATGTTGTGGTTTTTGCTGGAATTTATTAACAATGTTGTGATCATGTCTTGGTGTGGGACCACCATTTGATCTGGATACAGACTGTATGAAGACTACAGTAACCTCAGGATAGGATGAGATTAGATACCATTCCACAACATTCAATAGTCTTATAGAAAATGTTCCAGCTTGACCCAATTATTGCATCCCTAACAATCCATTAAGTAATTTAAATGATAGAATTGTGAAACCGTGTATGCTGGGATACAGATAAGGATCTTTAAATTTAAACTGACAGCGTGTGATACTAGGAAGACTGTTCCAGAGTTTAAGAGCTAAATATGATAAAAGGATCTACCGTCTGCAGTTATTAACTAGCCAGAATTTTGAGAATGAAGTGAACAAGAAGGTCTATAATGAGACGAGACCTCGCTCAGGTACTGAAGAGCTAAATCATTCAGAGTTACCTTATAGATACCAACTTGATTTTTATCAGCGGCAGTCTGGACAGAATAGTGCTAATATGGTTGTACTTTTTCTTCTTGCAAGATTTCTGTCTGTTGTATTTTGGACCAGATGAGCTTTTTGTTATAATCTTGCAGGGCAACCAACAAATAAGGCATTACAAACATTAGTCTTGTGGTTGTGAATAAACATTTCTACATTTAAATGAGCTGCTATATACTTCACTGTATAACCCACGTCTCTCAGACAGACCTTTGTGTAGCCATATGTGTAAACATTAAGGTTTTTTAGCAGCAGATACCATCCCAGTGATCTTCCCCATACAGTTCAGTACAATTTAAAGTCCTCTAATATAACTTTGTTAGGTCAAGGGCAACAACATGCATGTAAATGTTTGCCACAACAAAACAGACCATGTATGTTCAGATAAATGAATGAATAAACTGCATTTATATAGTGCTTTCATAGAACCATGGCCATCCAAAGCACTTTATAATTTGCCTCACATTCATCCATTCACTCACTCACTCACTCACTCACTCATACACCGACAGTCATGTCAGCCATGCAAGGCGCCATCCAGCTTGTCAGGAGCAACTGGGGTTAGGTGTCTTGCTCAAGGACACATCGACACTTGGCCAGGTGGAGCCAGGGATTGAACCACCAACCTTCCAGTTTGAAGACAACCTACATGAACCACTGAGCCAGTGCCACCCCCAATAAAGTGCCACCCCCTGCCCTGCCATCAGCCTTATCGGTTGGATTAGAATTACATTTAACAAAACGATAAGAGGAATAAAATGGCTAACATCATGTTAAACCTATTAAAACTCTAACATAAAACTATCACAATATAGTAAAAACACCAGTAAAAATATGTGTCTCATGTGACAGTTTTAAACTTAACCCTGACTTTAAGAGAAAACTTAAGTTGAATGTCAGAGTTTACTGGTATTTTGGTACTGATGTATGAATGCTACCAACTGTTTTCTCTAATAATCTCCCCGGGGTAGCATGCGCAGGATGAAAAGCAAAGGTCCAGATACAAAGCCTTGTGGCACTCCGTACTGTACTTGTCATCAATATGACACTTATTCATTTATGAGATTGACTTGTTTATGAATCTCTCCACAATCTGCTTATTGTTTCTGGTAATCTACCTGGTTGCCGCTTTATGTGTAAACATTTTTCCCAGTTAGATTCTATAAAACAAAGTAGAATTAAACATCTTCTGCTGTTTTTGTTTAAAACATTCCTCAACAGCTTAACATTTGCCTCAGAATCAGTCCTAACAATTTAAATCCAAAAAGTAATTATAACAAATTACTATATATCTTGATCATTAAACCAAAATGACCTCTATCATGATCTCTGTTTAAATCTTTCTTCAGTTGCTTGACACCAGGTGTCACAAAATCAGACCCTACAGTTTTAAAACAATATAAAATTTATAATCACTATTAAAAGTTTCCATTTTAACAAAAAGTTCCGGGGTGCAGCTGTAGTGTTTCAAGCCTGGTTTAACCTGGTTGTCAAGGTAAGTGGAGTTTTGGTTACTTTGTTGCCTGTTGGTTAGCTTTCAGAGAAACTGCTGAAATCTAGTTTAGCTTACTGTTTTCTAAATTGTGTTTATAAAGCGTTTATTATAATGATTCTGCTAAAATCTTAAAGATGCCATTGTTTCACTTTTGCAGGTGTGTGGTGCACTTAATGATGTTGCTATAATTTTTCTCTGCTTTTTACACTGCTGTTCATGGTATAGCAAATTCCTCATGTATGTCAAAGTTTGTTGTTGTTTTCCCCATGTTTCAGTTAATCATTTCATCTTGTTAATTAGCCTGTAATCTATAATCATCATCCTCACCTGGTCCTCATTTGTTAGCCTACTCTGTCCACATGTGTCTTGTTTAGTTAGATCATCAGTTCTATCCTCCTGCCTTATTTCTGTTTGGTTGTCCATTCTGATTTTACCATTGAGTTCAATTGTGGGCTGTGATTGAATGTTATTCTCCTGTTTACATACCCATGTTTGAGTTTCTAATAAAGTGAGTTATATTTTAATCTTCATTGTTCCTTGCCTGTCTTCACACCACCACAACCTTTGACAGAAGGACTCACCATAAGAATTATGGATTTACCAGCAATAAGCCTTCACTGCCTCGAACAGGGGGAACACTCTCTCGAGGAACACACACGTGACTTTCTTAATCTGTCCTTACCCACTACCCGGACACTAGTTTTAGCATTTTTTGTGTTACTGGCCTCAATGAGGTTTGTAAGCCATCCCTGCTGGGCAGTGGTCCTCGAGAAGGCTTTTCAAAGTTCGTTGAATGGGTCCTGGTAAACTGCGGTTCCCCCTTCACCATCTGTGAGACAGAGGGGAATTTTAGGAAGACGCCGAAGCCCATCATGGAGCCCGAGCCAGCCATGGACCATGAGCTGGAGTAGCCTCCCTCCTTGGTGCATGAGCACCTAACCGAGTCCATCATGGGGTCGGATTCTCCTGTGCCCTTATTGGTTCCACCTAGCTCTGACCCTCATGTGCCTTCACTGGTTACGCCCAGCTTTGACTCTACTGTGCCCTCTAAGGCACTTCGGTTGCCTTAAAACTTTACAAATACATTGATTTGAAGTATCTAAGGGGGAACAAATCTTGATCTTACAGAGACTACAGAGTGATACATGACAGAGTCAGATTTACTTCTTTAAATAATAATTAATAATCCCAAGAGTATTTGAAATATCTTAAGTGTTATTCTGCCCCATAAAAGCTCAAGTGACCTCTGTGTGCCCTCCCCAGGTTCTGTGATCTAGAACAGCCAGTGATGCACTCACTTGACACCTGGTAAAATAAAGATTATCAAATAAGTGCAAAAATTATGTCTTTTATGTCATGGCCATTTCTAACGTCACGACCACGGACTGTTGGTTGAACGTCTGATGCCTACGGAGCACTTATCTGAAAACACTTCAGCAGCTTCAAAATCGTCCTCTGATTGGTTGAATTATACAGGACTTCTGGGAGACGTCCGTCTCGCAATTTTTAATGGTCCTCCTGGAAACAACACAAAGCCGAAAAGTATGGGAGGTTCACAGCATAAATTTTTTAAAAGATGTCTAGAGTCCAACGCATTTGATTGTGTCTAAAAGGGTATCCTAATGTGTTGCCATTGCTGTTATGAACTCCAGAGACGTTCATGAATGATTTACTGGTTGTACACAGGTCTGTTATTGTGAAGACATTTCCTCACCCCTAAACATGGCATGCCACAAAGTGAAATGTGATTGGTTGCAGTCATATGGACTCTTGACCAGTCCTTGGCCATTCAAAGTGCCATGGTTACTTCAGTACCTTCAGTATGAAGTAATACAACACTGTCTTTACAAAGACATCATTTTTATAGCACTTTATAGAGTTGGTCACTCTTTTCCATATGCTGTGTTTGTGCTCAAATATATTTTTCTGTAAAGGTGTCCATTGAGGAAAGTTAATCTGGTTCTTGACAACATCGTAGTGCACACACATTCAGTTACAACGCACACAAGCATGTATTCCTATTTTAGGGGCATCACTAGATTTGGTATGCGGATATTTCTGGTAAGTAATACTGTAGAGAGTTTCATGAAAAAGCAATAAATCATTTCTGACAACCGGAGACCTCTCTTAATAGGAGTGAGACCAACTCTGTGCTCCAAATGTTATTAGCATAGCAAGATGTATTTGTTAGCTAAAGGTGATCCATTTATCCCTTATAATTTTAAAGTGATATGATTTCTAAAATGTAAAGTATGATTCCTGTAAAGTGGGTCAAATGAATACTTTATCATGTTTCCATTCCATGCATCCTTTAAAGTGAACTGTATGTGTGTTCAGAACTGCAGGCCCATCACAGTGTTGTGTACAGCCTGCAGTCACTTCACTCAGTAAATGCCTAAATGTAATCTTTTAAATGTGTGCTACATTGACACCTCAGTCTGGGCTGGTGAACAGAATGAGTTATAGTGCCAGCAGTGCAGTGACTCTGCACTTTACTTGAATATTGGAAACGTCAACAATTTCGTTAAGAAATAATTCTACAAAAAATACGTTCAAATGTTTTATCTGCAAAAGCATGACAGTGGCACGAGCTCAGGACATTCAGTTTTGATCTAATCAGGTTCCTAAGAGTGCGATAATAGTGCCGAATGAGACTAAAAGGTTTTCTGATGGATTGCCAGCGGCGGCACACCCTGACCCTACAGTCTTTACTATATGAGCTCTGAAGATTTTCTGCCCTGCTTTTGAACCACAACATCATTATTGTGGTCTGTTACACAATATATGTGTGTGGATCTCTTTCATTGAGCAGGTTTAAATGTAGAAAAGAGAAATATTCAGGGCTAGAAGCAGCAAATGTTATGCATAAATAGCCTACATGATCTTATATATAGAGTACACGTGATGCGTGTGTACTGTAGTTGATGAATCTCTGTCTCCTCCCACTGAATCCGCATCAGAGAAAGAGGGAGTGAGGGAGAGAGATGATGATGAAGATGATGATGGCGGATGAAGATCGGCGCTGAACGCGGATTTCTATCATCGCGTTCATTCAATATTTTACAAATATTAAATATAGACCACAGTCGATTGGTCGCTCGAATCAAACATGGGTAACGAGGCGAGTATGGAGGGCGGTGAGGCGGGTGTTCTGCTTTCAGCACCGCCGGCCTCCGGACAGCTCGTGAAGCCCGTGAATGGCGCAGCGGCCGGGGCGGGAAGAACCCTCGAACCCAGCGGAGGCGTGAACAGGTGAGCGAGATCATCTGTGCCTTAAACAACTGCTTTGCTTGGTTTTATCAATGAGATTTACGATTCACAACCAGCGGTCGTGCGACTGTTTTATTTTTTGCGCGAGGCAGAGGATGCTCAGCATCCATGTGTGACGCTGTCTCTCGGCTCAGCATCCGCGTGTGGTTCGCGTTCACCGCCGTGCGTAGAAAATAAATAAAGGTTTGTGTAAAATGTGAAGCTGATCGACACACCTGAGACACATGATGACAAACTGGAAAGTGAAAAGGCTGCTGTGAGAGAGCGAGAGACAGTAGGATGTGATGTATTTACTGTCAGGCGTTCAGTGCTCTTATCACTCACTATAAACTATAAAGCGCAGCGATAGATTTATTATTGACATATCTGTCATGTAAAACTGCTGAAGATTTGGCGACGATTTGCGTACCTTTACTTACACATCTTCTTATTTCTATCTGTACGTTAGTTATAATAAAGTAGCCTATGATTGGTTACGTATCGTATGTCTGTGTATGTGTGTGTTCATGAGTCACGAGGATGCGCATTTACGCACATAACAGACGCGAGCTTTAATTGCGTCCTTCTGCAAATGGCTGCATGTGATGGAGGAGAAACGTTTGCGCTGAGAACTGATAGCACTGCAATACTCACACAGCAGCTCATATATCTCAGTCGCGTGTGTCAGTGGTATAAGATGATCAAAACAACATGATCGTTGATACATACAGCACTTACAAGACGTGTTTGTGCTTGTTTATTTGTTGCGCTTCGCTTGAGTGACACTGCGCCCATAAGAGCTTAATGACTTCTGAATGTCTTTGTAAAACTCATTACATTCAAACAAGTTATTGTTTACTCTGGAATGAGATCTTGGTTGTAAAAACTTTGTGTACTAGAGTTGGCAATGTATCAAAATGTAGAGTCAAAGTGTAAATGTGTTTTGGTAAATAGTTTACAGATGAAGGAAACATGTTTGTGTCTGTTTTAAAATGATATAAGGGGTACAATGTACACTCTAAAAAACAAACGGTGCTATATAGCACCAAAACAGTTGCTTTGGATCGTAACGATACACTCTAAAAAAACAAACGGTGCTATATAGCACCAAAACAATTGCTTTGGATCGTAACGATAGAAGAACCATTTTAGTGCCATATAGCACCGGTGAAGAACCAGTGAAGCACCAGTAAAGCACCAGTGAAGCACCAGTGAAGCACCAGTGTAGAACCATATAGGGGCCATATAGCACCACATATGGTTCTACATAGCACTATATGGTTCTACACAGGTGCTTCACTGGTGCTTCACTGGTTCTTCACCGGTGCTATATGGCACTAAAAATGGTTCTTCTATCGTTACGATCCAAAGCAACTGTTTTGGTGCTATATAGCACCGTTTGTTTTTTAGAGTGTAGAAGAACCATTTTTAGTGCCATATAGCACCGGTGAAGAACCAGTGAAGCACCAGTGAAGCACCTGTGTAGAACCATATAGTGCTATGTAGAACCATATGTGGTGCTATATGGCCCCTATATGGTTCTACACTGGTGCTTCACTGGTGCTTCACTGGTGCTTCACTGGTGCTTCACTGGTTCTTCACCGGTGCTATATGGCACTAAAATGGTTCTTCTATCGTTACGATCCAAAGCAATTGTTTTGGTGCTATATAGCACCGTTTGTTTTTTTAGAGTGATACATGAGCAATGAAAACATCTTAACTAAGAAGAGCATATGCTTAATAATAATAATAATAGTATTTTAAAAAGGCCCCTTTCAAAGCTTTCAAGGACACGCAACTTAATAACACAATCAGATAACAACATCAATTCAGCATTGTTAAAACAGTCCTTAAATTAAGAAATAATCTGAAAGGTTCCAGAGATGAGGTGTAACAAAGTTGAAAGCTCTGTGCCCTGGGTTATGCAATCACAAGGTATAGCAAGAAGAGTGCAGGTAGAAGTATAAATGTGAAACAGATATGAAGTGCAAGAAAAAAGGTTTAAATCCTGAAGCAACTGAATTTTGTGCAGAAGTTTGAGTAGATAGTCAAGAGTTATCAATGCTTAAAGTTATCAAGACATGCAGATGGATGTTGTGCTAATGGATGTAAGAAATTAAACTCAAAAATGTAAATGAAACCATATTTTACTCACCTAAATAAATATCTCTTTTATCACCTCTTAAATATGGGTAGGTTTCTTTAAAATATACCACATTTTGAGCAAAAGGCTGAGATGGATGAAGACCACAGATTTTTTGCAAGTGGAAATATGCAGATAGAGTAGAGAGAGTAATAGTTCACCAAAAAATAAAAATGAGCCTATAATTTAATCACCTAAATGCCACCCTAGGTGTATATGACTATTCTTACTTTAGCTAAACACATTAGATTTATATTAAATAATAACCTGGCTCTTTCTAATTTGTAATAGCATTGAAAAGTAATCCGTACCACTTCAGTGGGTTAATAAATGTCTTCTGACGCTAAGCAATACGTTTGTGATCATTGGTTCTCACAAGTCTCGTGATCAGTCATCATATGTGTCATGATGAAACACACAGTCAGACATGCGAGAACCAGTGATCGGCTAACTTCCCGACATGGAGCCTTGTGCTGCCATTTTGCATGTGTTCAGTCCTCTCCGTGTTTTTACACACAAGCACAACGTATATCAATCGCTAAATATGCTCAGAATACAAATAGTTTTGACTCACAAACATATCATTTCACTTTACTTCAGAAGACATACATTAACCCACCAGAGGGGATTCCTTTTTTGATAACAGAAAACTGTATAACATATAATGCATTACAAAGCTAAGCAGAGGCAGGATATTATTTAATCTAATTCTAATTGTGTTTGGCTGAAAAAAGAACACCTAGAATGGCATTAAGGTAAATGATGGGGTCATTAAAATTTTTGTATTCCTATAATGTGTGCTTCAATTGATAAACTAATACCTACTACTAAGGATGACACCCAAACCTGAGAATACTGGGAAATTGTTAAGTTGTTATTAGTCAATACAAATATGTAATATTTTGCCAAATTAAATTTAACATCAATGAGAAGAACCTGAGTGTTCTCAGTATTTCACTTGAGAGAAAGTGCAATTAGAGTTTTAAAGGGGCCATATCATGAAAATGTAACTTTTTCCATGTTTAAGTGCTATAATTGGGTCCCCAGTGCTTCTATCAACTTAGAAAATGTGAAAAAGATCAAGTCAGTAACTTAGTTTTGGTAAACCATTCTCTGCAAGCATATGAAAAAATAGGTTATTGAAATTTGACTCCTATTGTGATGTCAGAATATAATAATACCGCCCCTTAACTCTTTCACCTCCAGCGTTTTTAAAAAAAGTTGCCAGCCAGCGCCAGCGTTTTTCATGATCTTCACAAAAGTTATATAAACATACAATATACCAAATAAAAGAACAGGCCCTCTGCTTTCAAACAAAAAAACCCGTTTCATCCTACCTTCAGTGGTTCTTTTGTAATCAGCTTTTGAATATGGGTAGGTTTCTGCAAAAACACCACATTTTGAGCAAAAAGCAGAGATAATTCCATTTTTGTGACGGACTTTTCATAGAGATCCCATTCAGAGCGATCTTTAAAACAGACACGGACATGCAACAGCTTGCCATAGGGCAATACTTCCGGGTTTAAAAAGTTGCGGAAGGACAAAGACGGAAAAACTCGTAATTCGCGGGGGAAGCGTTCTCTTGATTGACGAGATATCTCGTCAATGGCGGGGAAAGAGTTAATCTGCACTATCCAACCACTGCACTGGATTTAGTGCAGAGATCAGCTCATTTGCATGGACAAAAACAGCATATTTTTCTCACACCTACAAAGTGACAATTTTAATGTGCTATCATAAATTATCCATTTGGTATTTTGAGGTAGAACTTTACATATGTACTCAGGGGACACCAAAAAAGTCTTGTGAAATGTACCCACCTTATTTTTAATGTAAATGTGGGTGGCGCCATCTTTGAGCTCCTTTGTGTAAGACTTCCAATGATCCACTAAAGCTAATGGTAGTGGTATTGCGAGGGACACGAGTGTGCTGTTTTGACTGGCTTTTTAATGTTTATAATGAAATCCGGGAAGACTGGTATAATTTGTAGTCTACAATAACTGGTACAAACGCAGTAAATTTTACAAAACATTTGTTTTAACCAGGGGCGTCATGCACCAATTTTTTTGAAGGGGGCACAGTGTGCACAGTTCACAGAAATTTGTGCATACACAAACGAAATATTATAGAGCTTTCAGTCTTTTCCATGGCACTTAGATTTCTAACAATCTGAGCGCCCCTGCCTTCATGCAAAAAATATCCAAAATAAAAGTGTTGACTAACTTTCATATCAAATACTATTCAATCGGAATAATGACATATTAGTATCATATTTACATCTGAAATGGCATGTTTTGCTTATTTACATTTTGTTTAATGACTTGTTTAATTGTGTCATTACTGCATTTTGCACAACAACTGCATTATCCTATAAAATTAATGTAATTTTAAATCCATAAAGTATATAAACAACGAAAATGACATAAGCTATAGCCACGTGATTGATTTTAATGTTCAATAATGATTTTAAAAAATAAGTTTAGATAAAATTATTAGAGAAACGGATTTTTGCATTAAATTTTACCTCATATGTGAGCATGATTCCGTGCCCGCGTGAACTCTGGCGAACTTTGGCGTTGAACCAAGAAGATGAATCTAGAAATCTCTACTGATATAACGTTGAGACGGTCACATTTTAAACCATACATTTTCTTCACAGAGAAGGTTAACTGCACATTACCGTACTGGGGTTTGAAAATGTTGTGAGCGTTTCTTGCACGTTTTAATTCCTCAGATAGCCAAATGCAGCAGCAGCAACATGAAAGCTTGTGAGCGCCCTCAGACGCTGACGTCTGCATCTGCGCTGTCTGCGACTGCGCTATGTGCAGCGCCTGCCGCCAGAAAGTAATGTAACATGATCAAAACACTATCAAAATGGCAAAAATCTCTGAAAAGATGCAGCACAGAATTGATAATATTGTGCATATTAAACAGAAAAAAGAAAAGTAACAGATTGATGGATGCTTGTTTGATTTTGAGGTTGCATGCAAAATCCATTTGGCTCAAAAAACCAAGGGGGCACGTGCCCCCTCAGTTTGAATGGGCATTACGCCTCTGGTTTTAACCACAAAACACACACAAGAGCTGAATGTGTATGAGGCGCACGTGCACCCACGATCTGTATCTTTACAATCATCCAGTAAAACCTTTCATAGAAACTGCCAGTAAACAATAAATACAGTAATTGTTTAAAAACAACTAAAATTATGCTGATTTAGCTGGTTTATTTATTCTGCTACTATATATTATTACAAAAATGCGATTACAATACAGAATATATATGACATAAACTGCTTATTAGTTAATATTTATAATATTATTTATGAGTCCCGCATATACTTTTGTTATGTTTTAAATGAAAAAGCAAATCATTTTAAAATAAGCAAACCATTTCATACGCTCATTTCTCCATCTAGTGTGTAAGAAGCGACGTAATAATATTTTCATAAAACGAAAACAATACTGAATACATGTAATTGTTTAATATGTTTATTATGGTTTGTTCAAATAACGTACAATGTTTAGATGCAAAAGATGCTGATGACTGTCGAACTGAATGATAAGTCAATTAAAAATTGCCATTTAAAAAAAACTAACACCAGAGGTACAGGTGTGACATTTTAAAACCATCACCTGAAAATGTTAAAAACACGAATTCTTGGTCTTTTCCACGTACAAACACTCGACTGACTTTCCCATACTGGCTTTTATATTTGCGCATTGAAGACCCATCATCCCCGAGCAAGAACACAAATTGATCAAATATATCTTTATATGATATATCAAGCCACTTCTTAATTTCATCCACACACTGGTTCATACATGGCAGGTGTAGTAAATATTTACCAAAACTGTTTAAATCATGTTTTATGCGTGCTCCCACTACACTGTTTACTACCGACTGGCTATTGAAATGGACGTCTCGCACAAAGAAGGGAAATACGTCACACTACTTACTTTTGCGTTCGAAAATAAGGTGGATAGTAGTGGACATAAATACTAAATGTAATAAAAATATAACTAAAACATAATAGATATATAGTAGTGAGCATGAAATAGAGCTTAAAGGAACACCAGTGGTAACAGATGAGGGATATGATCTAAAATTTGTTGAATAAACAAAGATTTTATTGATAGTTATTTTACTCATTCCCCCACCAGCCTTTTTTTTTTAAAGTTGCCCGCCTGCATTTTTTTAGGTTTCACAATAATTTCACAAAATGCCTTCCAGGAAAATGTTCTTCTATAAATATATAAACATAAAATATATTAAATGAAAGAACAGACCTCTGCTTTCAAACAACAAAAATCATCCTATCTTCATTTGTTATTTTTTTATTACCTCTCATATATGGGTAGGTTTCTTCAAAAATGCTAAATTTTAAGCAAAAAGCTGAGATGATGTGGATTTATCACCCTTTTTATAGGGCATTTTAGTAATCTTGGTATGTCTTTGTTAATACTTTTTTAGTGTTTGTTTTTAGACTTATCATGGGAAATATGTTTTTGATATGTGTATGCAAAATAATGTTCAATATTATTCAATTCAAATAATTTTGTGCAATCATCACTTGTTTTTTACTATATGTGTATTCTTTTTGAACAGCTCAGTGTGTTTGGCTGTAATGAGATAATTGAAAAAGTTTTACTTAGTTGTTGTTAAGGTTAGGGGTGGGGCTTAGGTCATGTGACCATTCCCGTACCGCTCTACCTGGGGTGCGTTCAGTGCCGGCGCCAGCCGAGCGCTGATGAGGGGGCGTCTAAAATACCAGAGGGGGCGATCACATGAATGCATATAATTCCCCCAGCTAGAAAATACATAGGTTTGGTACATTAAGTTTTAAAGTGTTATAAACAAACATCTCTGTAATACAACCACAAAAACTACAGCTATAGTGAGCAACGTACAGAGCTCTGAACAATACAACAACAACAAAAAAACGCATACCTAACGTCACATATTAGCACAACACTGCTCATTAGAAGTTCAGACCCAGAGGTAGAAATACATTTTACGTAATGGTGGGGGGCAGTGTTGGCAAATAGAGTTGATGGTTTTCAGCCCAAAAACGGTCCAAACGCAACATTTTATCAACATTTTGGTTCAATTTGATCATATAACGTAGTTATTTTAACTGCCACAAGTAATGCACCAAGCTAGCGATTAAGCAGCTAGAGAACCACAATAGCAAAATGGCAATAACTCGTTTACATATACAGCTATGCTATAGGATAGGCTAATTCAAATTCGTTAATTATAAATTTAACAATGTCTGTTTTTTATCTATTTACTCCTGATAAACAGGTGTGTGAGAGAGAGAGATCGTACAGGCTTACCTTTAACTTTAAATGCAGAACAATAATAGGCTGTTGGTTGTACGTTGACTTGCAAGGATGCTGAAGAACATGAACATCTGAACTTTTCAAAACTATGTACAGTCTGGCTGAAGTTCATGGTGCCCGAATTGACTTAATGACAGCCGAATATTTGGATCTTTGTACCTGAAATGCTCCGATAATTCATCCACGCCACGGCATTAATTGATGTGTGACAATCCGGAGTCCGGTTTGTAGAACTTCCAATGCTATTTTCCATATATCCATTGCTACAGGGCAGGCCCAGGTCACTCTCACATTCCTGTCTGTAAATTTTTATATAATTTCCCACTTCGACATCTTGATTTCCCTCTGAGACTCAGAACGCGGGCTCATTGTCGGCGTGCCTCAAGCCGTCAACACAAACTTGTTCAACTTCAGGCGCGGCTGCAAGAACCAACAACCACATGACATCAAAGTACCGCGAGAACGATTCGAGAAATCATACTAAGTGTCATTTCGTCTCGCTCTCGCGGCATTTTGACGTCTTCGCCTGATGAATTCGAACAAGCCTATAGGCTATACATGAGTGGGCGTGTGTCACGGTAGAATACATGCACACTTGTTTTTTTGTTTTGTTAAATAATTAGACTTTAAAATTCCCTTTAGGAAGACAATACACAAGGCAAACGTGATTTTTAAATAGCGCATTTTATCATTAAAATCCCATTCAACATTAATGGTGATCTGAGGGGGCGGGATAGTGCCAGTGAGGGGGCGACGCCCCCTCACGCCCCCTCGTGGCGCCGGCCCTGGGTGCGTTCCACTCCAGTTTTAGACACGCACTCGCGAACTTCCCTAAACACTTCCCCTCAGGGGAATCCCTGTCGCCATTTTGAAGTGCGTTCCACTTTGTCAAGTGGACGAAGGAAGTTTGTATGGACAGACCCTCGCTCCCTCGATTTTGACCGAGGCTGCGAGTCTGCTTCATATCCCACAATGCAACACGATTGTGACGTCACTTCAGCAACTCGTGCTTTGCACATGAAGGGGGCGGTCTCCACCTTCCATGTGATCAAGGGCTTAGGGTGATCCATTTTAACCCACTTCAAGTGTTCTAGCAGTAGTGGGCACTTGTACAACGTAAGCAATGACGTACATCCGAGTGAACGAGAGGGAAGTTAGCTAGGGAAGTTCATAAAAAAAGAACTGGAACGCAGGGCTGGTAAATGCACTCACCTGTGTATGTTTGGCATGCCCTGATGAAAAACTGTTTAGTTGAAACGCGTTGACATGTAGCCATTTTTGATTAAAGGCTTTTAACATTTATCAGGAGTGCCTCAGAAGGTACGTATGGGTGTGTGGTATATCTGTCACCCACGCTGTTTTAATAGAGGCAGGACTTATATTCAGTTTGATATATTTAGTTGTTTTCCAAATCAGTTTGCTATGCATAAGTCAAATAATTGCTGCAGCTACATTGAAGTTGCTGGTTGAGACGCAGCAAATGAGGTCCTGTAGTCTGCAGGGCTAAAGACTCCTGGCAAAGAACTTCAGCTGTTTGCTCTTTTCGCACAGACAGAAATTCATCACAGGGTAACAGAAAAGAGACCACTGCACCCTACCAAGTCTATCATCTTTCGCTGTTTGTTTCTCTCTGACTGCAAAAGCAGATGCTTTGCCCAGCAAGCGTTACAGTCCTATTAGCCTCCTACTTATTAAACACCATATGTGATTTTCCGTGATATGACTTCACCACAGCAACCTGGCATCGGGCCTTGGACAAGTGTAATTGACATGTACTGTTCCAAAGGTAAAAATGCTACAAGAGGTGTGTTGTCAATGTTGTGTCTTGGCACTTGATGAAGGTCAGTGAGTGATGAAGGGATTTAATCCAGGTGAGATTTTTGTCGAGTGCCCAGGCGGTGATGGCTTCTCTAGCAGCTCAGCTTACCTGGGCTTTCACAAACATTATAGCGGACTGGGATCCTGGCTCATTGGCTGTGATGCACACTTCTGTCTTCCCACCAGTGTGAGACAAGCTAGAGACAAAAAGGAAATGTACAGCACATTTAACAGCACTGTTGACAAGGCTTTCCCTTTTTTTTGCATCGTTACAAGCAGCTCTACGGTCAATGCATAGTCAATTATCACAGAAAAGAGCGTTTTGAAATAAATAAAATCAAAATAATAGTGAAAATTATTTTCCTGTTTGTAAGATGTTAGGTTTGTAATCAGATCTTTAATAAGACATATAATAGCAATGCTAACTGTAAATAATTTTCTCTTAGATTGCAATCTGCCTGTTAATAGAAAGTTGACTGAATCTATGACCACTATATCAAACTTTAAACACATTTACATAACACTGCTGCAACTAAACATAAGATTAATACTGTTTGCAAAAGCTAACTGAGCAGTGAGATTGTACAAGTACAGTTGCAGGCAACCAGAAGGTTAAGAGGGAAGATAAGTTATGAACAGATTATTAAATAAGTCTTATCTCATATTATTCGTATGGCTTCAGGTTGATCCATGCTACGGCCGTTCTTATCATTAGGTGGCACACAGATGAACATCAGGCTGAACTGGAGCTGGGTCTGTTGGTCTCTGGTGTCCTCAGAAACCCATGGATGAGACCAGTATATCCAAGATAGAGGGGAGCAGGACACAGATGATCGCTGCAGCTGTGTTTATTGTCCACTTTAGGGTCTTGCGTTTTGCTGCGTTACAGTTCCCTTGCCAGACGCTGATGCAGCTGGTCAGCAAGTTGTCAGTGTTGCCTCTGTAAAATGTGGTGAGGTTGGGTGGAGGAATACGTGTTCTTTTTAGCCAGCACAGGAGGTGGAGGTCATTCTGGGCCTTTTTAGAGAATGTTGGTGGTCCAGATGAGATCTTTAGTGCTGCTGACTCTCTCCACAGTAAAGCTATCAATGGCCAGTGGGAGGTGTTTAGCTGAGTTTATCATCACAATCTTCTTTCTCTTTTCCAAACTGAGAAACAGATTGTTTGCACCGTACCGTTCCACAAAATGTGCCACTGCCTCCCTGCATGGTGTTTCCTTGTTGTTTATGAGGTCTACTACAGTTGTGTCATCTAACTGCCAACTTGATGGTGTGGTTGGAGCTAAATTTGGCAGGGCAGTCATGAGTTGAGCCTTGAATTGTGGCCCGGGGCGATTGTCCCCACTCCCCTACAGGTTTGCACTCACACTGTACTGTACTTTAATCGATCCATGCCTAAACACAGTTTTTTCATTAGGATAGGATTGTTTTAAAGGTGCCATTTTTCATAATCCCATTTTTGTGTGTAATGTTGCTGTTAGAGCATAAACAATACCTGAAAAATGATAAAGCTCAAAGTTTAATGCCAAGTGATATATTTTCTTTAACATAATTTAAGGACTACAGAAAATGGCTGGTTTGGAATAGATTCCTCTACTTCCAAGGTATATGACAACAATATTCTGAATTAAAAAGTAATTTTTTTGGGCCATTTTGCCTTTATTGATAGATGACAGGAAATTAGAGGATGAAGAGAGGGGTATGGGATCGGCAAAGGACCTCTAGCCGGGATTCGAACTCGGGAAACCGGAAGTGCATTAGCACCATATGTCGGAGCGCTGCCCACTACACCATCAGCTCCAACAATATTATGAATTTTTGACCAACCGCCACCAACAGGAATACGCCAAAACAGGACGTGACCTTGTTTCGCTTCCACAGAGAACAGGAATAGTTGCGTTAGTAGAGTGTTCTCGTTTATGCCATTGAGACGCTGTTATTTTCATTCCGGGGTCAAATTCCCATTGTTTGGCCTTTGCTGAGGACTTTCTCAATCTGGTGTGACCTTTAAAGACAATGTGCGCTAAGCTGATGACAAATCACAGCACACAAAACCAGCTACACAATCAGAACCCATTATGTATTTCTGAAGGAGGGACTTCATAGAACAAGGAAGACATCAGCCCGTTTGTAGGACAGTGAAAACAATGTTTTTTTTACAAAAAAATATGAACACATGAAAAACTTGGAAAAAGGCACCTTTAAAGAAAACAAAAAGTAAATCACTTTCTCAATCGTAATGTTTTGAGTCATTTGGGACACGATGATGCACAGCCCTCTCAACATGCC
The DNA here is from genome assembly GCF_030506205.2 of Paramisgurnus dabryanus. NCBI lineage: Eukaryota > Metazoa > Chordata > Actinopteri > Cypriniformes > Cobitidae > Paramisgurnus > Paramisgurnus dabryanus. Next base: position 30,999,195 of record NC_133347.1, read on the forward strand.
TATGATATTGCTTAGTCAATCTATCGCTTGCACCGCTCAGACTTTCACGTAACCATGCTGCACGCATCAGAAGGTTTTTACGAAAGCAGATGAAGTTTAACGATTGTCGCACAACTGAATGACTGTCTCACCTTTTGAACTGCAATCTGGCACAAACGCTCACACTGTGCGTTCCATCCCTGAGCCTAAGTAAACCGCTCAGACACAGAACGGAGTGCTCACACTAGTCAAACAAACCAGGTTTTGGGGGGGTCAAATGCACTCAGATGTGGTTCGTTTTGGATGGTGTGAATATGAAACTATGGTCATTGTTTTAGTTCTGGAGATGTTGTGGTCAACATGTACAGGCTGAGGTCGTTTGCTTAAATAGTCAGGTGTACAGGTTCCAGTGTACAGGATTCAGATCTTTTGCTTAAAAAGTTTTGGTGTACTTCAGTAGTTGGCTATGACATGTTTAACTCCCTGTGGTCGACGGCGGCACGGGCACCGCAACCTCTTTTTTTAAACACTTTGCTAAGAGACTTACATTACTCTGCTGATTTTGGACATACAGATTTATACATCATTTAAAATGTGTTTTTTTTTTTTGTGTTCACTCCCAATAAAACAGAATGTTTTGTTTTTCGCAAAACTAAGAAAATAAACATGATGCACAATCTATTCTCTCTCCCTCAAGCGAAGTCCTTTTTAGAAACATGTCAGAAAAATTAACTATAACTTAGCGAATGCTTGCCAGACAAAGATAAATGTCTACATGATGCTTGGAATGTCTACTTTTACGTTTATTCACGTCTATCCACACAGCAAGTTCAGTACACACACAAGCATATGCCTTGCCATTAGACCTGTTCGAGTCGCGACTCACTCGGATCTTTAACCCGGATCTTTAAATTAACTCATGAGTCGCGAGTCTCTAGTGTCATTAACCCGGATCAGTTGAGTCCTACTACAATTCAATGTAAAACCATAAACAGCGCCACCACACACGCAAACCTCTTTCAACATTATTGATGAGACTTCGCTCGCAGTGCACTACAGATCCACTCGTAACCGGCTGATCTGCGCGAGAACAGAGCCGAGATTCTCACTCAGAGCCGGAAACATTGAAAACTCAAGAGACCTGCGATCCGTGCGAGCCGCGAACTGACCCGAGATTCTCACTCAGAGCCGGAAACATTGCAAACTCGAGAGACCTGTGGATCCGCGCGAGCCGCGAACTGACCCGAGATTCTCACTCAGAACCGGAAACAATGCGGACTCGAGAGACATGCGAATCTGCTCTGACTCGAGAGTCTCTCAACTCGTAACCGGCTGATCCGTAACCGACTGATCTGTAACCAGCTAATCCGCCGGCTGATCCGTAACCGGCTGATCTGCGCGAACTGTCTCTCCGACTCTGGGGGCTACATAAGCAGGACAGTTCTTTTCTATATTTTCTCTATATTATTATGCTATTGTTATTAGGCTTCTTTTTTAAATGGTCGACCATACACACCAAACCTAAAACCTATAAGCATGTTATTTCAGAAGTGAAAGGCTTTTGTTATGGATTTCCTTTTGAGGAGACTTCAATCGCTCTATAGATCCACTAACCGGCTCCGGCTGATCCACGCGAATCAGCCGGTTAGTGGGATCTGTAGAGCGAGTCTCATGTCCATGGTCTGCGAGTCTGCAATGTTTCCGGCTCTGAGAATCTCGAGTCGCGTGGATCAGCGGGTTACAAGTGGATCTGTACTGAGTTTCCTTGGCAATTTAGCAATACTGACTCAAATGACTCAAGTGAATCACACAACCCGGATCACTTTAGTGAGTGACTCACAATAACCCGGATCCTTAAAAGGAATCGAGTTTGCCAGGCCTACTTGCCATTACATGTCTGGTGAAAACATGTTTAGTATGGGTTTGTGGACTTATATCAGTGACTTAAACATTTAGATTTTTCAAAATACACTCATAAACATTTTTCTATCAAAAATACAACATAATGTTGTAGCCCAGTTTGTTTTGAGTCTTTTGTCAAAAATATGTTTTTAAGCATCTTAATAAAAAATCTTGTGCAAAAACTGTGAAAAAAAGTGCATGTCAAAACTGCTCAAGAATGCCAAATCATTTAAGGAGCCCGGAGGGTTAACAATCATTTGAAGCACCAGGGAAGGTGTGGATTCTTCTCTCGTACTCCCTTGTCATCCATCACATTAACTAATGTGCAGTGTCTTGGCAATAAAATAGATGACTGCAACGCTCATGTTTCATTTCAGCAGTGCTTGAAGTGAGAAATAAAAAGTTAAGGTATTCTTGTGCACCTTATATATTGCTAGTACAACGTGTGTGTGCATCAGAGATAGAAGATAACTTAGCAGTTTGAGGATACATTTATTAACATTTTAATCTTAAATTATTTCACCTGTGATCTATTACACTGAAAATAGTCTTTATCAAAAGATAGAGGATAAAAAACTAAATTCTTAACATCTAAAAGAGGTGCGCTTTGGTTTTGAATGGCATTGACATGCTTACAAGAATTCATCAACAAAGAGCTATCACTTATGTTCATGGTTAATAAAGCAGTAAGAACCTGTTTGTTGGGTCAGTCTCGGAGCAGTTGTTTCGGTGTGGATCCGAGCGCAATTGTGGTGTTCACATATGCCTAAACAAACTGAACCAAGGCAGAAAACGCACCAGGTTCTGAAACAATGGCTCAAGTGTGAAAACACCCAAAGATCAAAAGATGTTTACCTCATGAAACAGGCTCGTGAAGGTATTAGGGTCAGCTGGTACTGGCCACTCATGGTCACGTTAATAACATCACTGTCTGAGGTAATAGCAGCTGTAACATTGATTGTGCTGCTGCTATAGCAGACTGCCTGTTAGAACCATAGGTACAGGTTTGCTCACGGACAGTGTTTACTTTATCCTGGTGAAGATCTGACTCGAACATTCTTGGTCCTCTTCAAATTAGGGAAGAAAACTTCCTATAGACGGCTATTATTTATGTGACTGTCGAGATGATAGATTAATCAGATAATTCACTTAGTAACCCCTCCCTGTAGTGTGATGCCATTACTTTTAAAGAACACCTATTATATTGCTAAAACCAACTTATTTTGTGTAGTTGGTATAATTCAATGTGTTTGCGTGATTTATTGTTAAAAACAAACATTATTTTCCACATACCGTACATTATTGTTGCTCCATAAATCCCTGTCTTCCTGAAATCCCTGTCTTCCTAAAACCATGAATCTGATAACTGGTGGCCTTTAATCATTAATTTATTTGCGCTTTGACTCGGAGAGACACATTACTGGCAACATGTGAGAATTACCGGAATGCAAGAAAAAGTGAAGGTACACTAGAGATTAAAATAGAGAAGTACCATGAAGTGAGTACCTGCCCACTTCAAGCACTTCATTTCAGCACAAATTCATTAAAAAGCAGATATTCCAAGCATTGTGTAGACATATATCTTTTGTTTGCCTGACAAGTATTCGTTAAGTTATAGTAAATTGTGAAATGCGTTTCAGAAAGGACTTCCACTGAGAGACCGAGAGAGAAAGAGAGCAGAATGCGCATCAAGTTTGTTTTCTTGATTTCGTGAAAAATACAACATTTTGTGATGTGAGAATGATGAATCTGTGTGTGTACTTATATCTGTATGTCCAAAATCAATGGTGTATTGTGAGTCTCTTTTGCACTGATAATATAAAAAGAGTGATGTTATAGCCAGTGATAAGATCGACCCCTGGGAGTTAATGACCTTTTTTGGGTTCTGATACAGGCGCTGTCAGTCTCCTGTTTTTTTTGGATCTGAGCGCAGAATTTGATACTGTATGCCCTTTATACTCCTTTGTTGTCTATTTGCTATAGGTATCACTGGCACTGCTCTTCAGTGATAAATATCTGGCTAATATCCATTGGAGAGACAGCAGAAGTCTTGCACTGTCACTATTTTATGTGGTGGTCCTCAGGGATCCGTACTTGGTCCACTTCTACTTCTAATTTATGTTGTGCTCATGGTATTCAATTTTTTTTACTATTTTAGCTGAACCAGTTTGTTCACTCCCTGTCGTTATTTCGTGCATTCAATAAATTAAAGCCTCAATGTCAGATATCTTTTAACTAAATGCACAAAAAAAGTAAAATTCTGATGGTTGGGCTTCTGATACAGAAGCTGTCAGTCTTCTGTTTTTTCTGGATCTGAGCGTAGACTTTAATACTGTTTTTCCTTTATAATCCTTTGTTGTCTATTTGCTATAGGTATCACTGGCACTGCTCTTCAGTGGTTAATATCTAGCTAACATCTATCGGAGTGACAGCAGAAGTCTCGCATTGTCACTATTTTCTGTGGTGTACCTCAGGGATCCGTACTTGGTCCACTTCAACTTCTAATTTATGTTGTGCTCATGATATTCAATTTTTTTCACTGTTTTACCTGACTTAGTTTGTTATACTTCCTTATATATCACCCCCATTCTTCATCAACTTCACTGGCTCCCTGTTGCTTACCACAGTCAATTTAAACTCCTGCTAATGGTGGCCAAGTTTAAACTCACTACTGTGTTTGGTGATATGCATGTCAGACTGGCTTGCAGTTGGCTGAATGTGCTAAAACAATGCCGCAGCACAGACCTCTACAGCCGAGTTGGTCATGATGATGTGTCGACAATGGACTAGGGAACCCTTAGTGACGACAGTCTGTCCTTATGCTCCTGGTCAGAGGCAGAGAATGCAAGCGTTTTTTGATAATTAAATCTGTTTTTATGGCTGAGGAGCTTCCTTCTGCAGGTCCGATCTTACCATGTACGAATATGCACAGACTGCAGCTCTGCTAAAATACCTCTTGGATGTGGTGTTCCCCAAGGGTCAATTCTTGGTCCAGTTTTATTTTCCTTGTTAATGCTTCTGCTCTTTTCCTTTGTGGACCGACAATACTATTCTTACAAAATTTCATACAACCACTTTTAGAGTGTCTAAGTAAGTTTAAACTTTGGCTGACAAGCAACGTTCTAAACCTTAATGAAAATAGAACTGAAATTATTATTTTGGCCCTATGGAGAACATCAATCATAACCCTAGACCAGAAATCTCAGGTTTTTTATTGGATAAAAATCTTAAATTTCACAAACCGATCAATGCCGTCATAAAAACATGTTTTTTATCAACTTCGTCTTCTCACTAAAATAAATCAAATTTTATCCATGAATAAACTTGAAAATGCAATTCATGCATTTGTGACCTCTCGTCTTGACTATTGCAATTCTCTCTATGCTGGCATTTCTCAGTCCTCTATCTCTTGTCTTCAGTTAGCCCTGAATGCTGCAGTCAAACATCTAACAGGGAAGCACAAGTATGTTCATGTCACTCTCCTGCACTCACTGCACTATCAAATATAGGATAAAATTTAACTGTTTGTATTTAAAGCATTCAACAATTTAGCCTGTCTGAACTTACATCCCCTCAAAATCTTTAAGATCCTGCAACCATGGACTACAAATTGTTGTGAGGTCTCAATATAAAAATTGCGGTGAATTGGCCCGAAACTTCGGAACAATCTTCCACTGCACGTAAAATCGGCGACAACTCTTTCATATTTTAAAATGAAACTCAAAACGCACTTTTTCTCATTTACATTTAATGTTCTTAACCGTCTCTAAACTTTTTCTTTTTTATATTATATCTTTTATTCTATTTCTTCTTTTATTTAATTAGCTGTGTTTTATTTCCTTTGTCTACTTATGTTAGTGTAAAGCACTTTGGTCCACTTCGGTGGTTTTAAAATGTGCTATATAAATAAAGTATGATTGATTGATTGATATGCCTTTGCTGTTGTACATCATCCATCAAGGCGGTTTACAGTTAAAGGCTCTTAACAGTCAATGTGATTCCTTCTCTTGTGGGACGATCACCACCCACTTTCCATCAGGACAGTATATTTTCAAATCTGAATTGTGAATTGTTAGAGGATCTCAACAAGAGCTTTTATTTCTGGAAGGTTTCATCGTTACATATTGTTATGTGTTTTCTATTCTGGCCACAGTGTAGTAATTCATGCAGAGCCTCAGACTCACATTTTCTATTATGTTTAGTGCCGACCATGGCCGTAGCCAGGGTTTGAAAAGTAGTGAGGTCCAGGGCTGTTAAGAGTTAACAAATGCTAGAAAAAAATGCACTAAAACACACTTTAAGTACACTTAGTAAATGTACTATTTTGTGTACTAATGTTGTAGTTACGTTTGAGTACTCCTTTAGTACTTAAGATTGACTTAAGAACATCTATGTGCAATTAACTGTGCTATTTTGAGACACCATTTATTTCAATACTCTAGAAATCTATTACTGGTATTGTATAGTTTTTCAGGTGCATTGAAGTACTACTCATGTAGAACTATACCTTTTTAAAGTATATTTGTAGGCATAATTGTAGTACATTAAAGTATACTTTATTTTTTACCTGGGATCTTATATATTCTGTCGTAACCTTTTTGCCATTTTACACTTTGGATACACACTTCGTCTATATGCTTTGGGGGGTGGGCAATGAGCATTGTTATATTTTATTTATTAGATCACAATTTGTTAATACTTAACTGTTGATAAGTGTGGATAATTTATTTATTTTCATGTAACAATCAGGGCTCAACATAAAGGACTGCCCGGTGGCCCGGGGCAAGCTTGAGAGATGTTTGGGCCAGTAAAAAGTATTGTCACTTGCCCGATCGGGACAGTGCTTCACCCTCAGTCACTAAAATATATTTTCATCAATGTATATTATTTAACATCTTGGAAGCAGACATTTACTTGGGTAAAAACATGACGAAAGAAACACAGAAATTTTTTATTGGGGCCAGTGAAAGTTTTGGCAGGGCAATTGAAACCTGAACCACTGGCCCGATCAGGCCAGTATAAAAAATTATTTGTGTTGAGCCCTGAACAATGCTTATTATAGGATTATATTAATCATTTTAATAAGCAATATTAGGCAATATACCGTAAACAAGAACTTGTTTCAGGCCCCAGACGGCCACCAAATGGTGGCATTTTGCCACCAAAATTTGAGAGTGTGCCACTGAATTTTACATCCAGTCGCACATGTGCGACCAGTAAATTTGACCTTTTTTTGTGATGTGACACTGAATTTAAACCAGCACATTGTACTTTCTGCGTCTATCATCAAAGTATTCATTAGTAATGCAGTGTATTACTTAGTAGCAATGTGAATATTTGGTTAATATGTTGATTTACACTACAGTATGTGCCCCTAAATTTTCTGGTTGCGTGAAAAAAGTTAGTCTGGAGCCCTGTGTTTAATGCTCTTATGAATGTTTTTAGCATGACTTTGTAAAAGCTAACTCCTAAACTGAAGGAAATATATCGTTCTTCATACCAAATATCTGTATTTCATTTAAATCCGATTGTTCTACATCTCTGTACCTGTACTATGTTAGTGTTGAAAGTGTTTCTCACATACATAATCATAATGATTATTGCGTGTGTCTTACTGAATGTAGTATTATGTCAGCAATAACCTGCCCACGCTGAAATATGTGCCATTTAATTATGGTTTAGGTGCTTGTCACCCGGTGTTGCCAGATAATAGTACGAAAGCAAAAATAATATGCCATAAAGAAAAAAAATCTTTTTAGACCTTGTATTTCAGAAATAAATTGAAGACATCGCTAACAGTAACCTGCACATTCTCACTTTATACATTTCCCAAAGTGTCACATTAATTGCTAAAACATGGTTAAATACTACGTCTAAAGAAGATTTTTTACAATGCGATCTGGCAACGTTGCGAAAGCTACACTCACGTCCACTAGCATCTCATAGCAGCTTACATGAAGAGCTGCTCTATATATTAATCTGCATTTATGGCTAGCTTGAATAATAACATCTGTCATACCTTACACAGCAAAATCCTGACCCTGCCAGAAGTCCCTAATGTCCGTTTCAACAACAAATGTTTTTCTCTTTCTGTTTGTAAGTGGGAGGTTTCTCTTTCTTGAAAAGAGTTAATTTTGACATAGGCTACAGTACAAGCTTTCAGAGGGATAGCGACAATATTATATATTTCAATATATAATGTGTGTGTGTGTGTGTGTGTGTGTGTGTGTGTGTGTGTGTGCGTGTGCGTGTGCGTGTGCGTGTGTGTACCTGGTAATTTTCACGTTGTGGGGACCAATTGTCCCCACAAAGATAGGAATACCAGTATTTTTTGTGAACTTGTGGGGACATTTTTATGTCCCCATGAGGAAACAAGCTTATAAATCAAACAAAATGATGTTTCTTGAAAAAGTGAAGTATTGAGGGTTTCTGTGATGGTTGGGGTTAGGGAACGGGGTAGGTGAGGGGAATAGAATATACAGTTTTTTGGTATAAAATGCATTACCTCTATGGAATGTCCTCACAAAACATGGAAACCAGAATGTGTTTGTGTGTGTGTTCTTTTTACTTTGATGTGAAGCACACCCATAGATTTGACTGTATAATTGTCAGTTCACTAGAAACCCCAGATTGACTGAACTCTGCTCCCCTCTAGTGTCCAATGAAAGAATATATGAAGGCATAAACAGTGCCTTGCAGCCAAAGTCTATAATGGACAAGCTTTTGTTTAAAGTTTAAACAATGACAGAAAGAGCTAAGGTGAAAATATGAAATTGATTAAATTTTAATTGTTTTTTTCTAACACCTTTATTATTTAAGAAGACATTTTACAGAATATTACAAGTAAACATTTATTTAATTAAATTAGTGAGCTGAAAGATAAAACCAACAACGGTGTGTGGGCTGTCAAAATATGTGTTTGGTGCGTCATGTGAACCTTGTGCATCATGCATCATGTCAAATTGTGTGCCTGCTGCAGATGCGCCGAAAGGGTTTATGATGATAAATGCTTACATTCACAAAATACTCGCAAGACACAGAGAGCGTAAAAAACTTTTTTTGTCAATTAAGGATTTGTATAAAAAAATTGGCGTTTCTACCACTCAAAATCTAGGTGAAACCCTGCTAATGGTTAAATATTTTCACATTTTAAGTTTTAAATCATAATTTCTGCAATATTTGTGACAATATCTTAGTGATGTGCGAATTACGGTAGGTGAAAACCCTCACCTGTTTCCTGTCTTCAATCATCCTCACCTGCCAGGGATTAACATTATCATCTCCATTCCATTTAAGCTCTGTTTGCCTTTTTCCCTTCAGTGTTTGTTTGTTCTTAGTAGTATTTTGTTATATGACCCCATGTCTGTCTGCCCGTTCTTGTATTATTGTAATTAAAGTTGATTGTCATGTTCGGTTCTCAGAGTCTCCTCCCTCCACACACAATAAAAGCCCTCTCTACACAATGGCCCTGTCCCAAATGGCGCACTTCATGTGGACTTTCGGTCTCGTGGCCTTAAATTGTGTGTGCTCGTTTAGTCTACGAGTCCGTAGGGTGTCCCATCTGTCATTTTACGCTTCGAAGTGTGCTCATCAGCGCCCCCTTTGCACCCTTGATGCTCTGCAGCAGGCTTCGCACACTTAACCAACCCAGAAGTCCTTGCGAAAGAGTAATCAGGGAGGAGTTCAGATTGGTTGGAAACTTCACATCCTATTTCTGGCTTGACGTTCGAGTCTGTCCCAAAATACGACTCCGGTGCCCCCTTGTGGACTCATGTCAAGGGTCCTTAAGGTCTGTACTACATGATGTCATCAAAGTGTGGAATCTGAGGAGGTCCCCAAGTCCGGAGTGTGCCATTTGGAGACCCTACAATAAAGGCCCTCCCTACTTTGAACCCTAACCCTACCCAGTAAATACTTTAATTTCTAATAAACACTCTTTAGGCATTTTATTTCCACTTATCGAAAATTTTCTTAATTTTTATTAAAAATAAATGCCTTTTCAATGTAATATATTACGTTAAGTGCTCCAACCACACATTGGTGGGCGAAGTTACCTGTATTACACTAGACTGGCGCTTTCTAAAAAGGGACACTGTTTGCACTTTGACACATACTATTATTTAAAGCTATGTGCACAAAGACACTCCATTTTAAAAATACTTTAAATATATCATGAATATATTTATTACCCTTTTATTTTGTAATTTATTCTTATTTTGTAAGGCAACGTGGACACGGACATGTGTACTGTAGGTTCCTTGGTGCTTATTGTTTTAGAAAGAAACTGTCCTAATTAATGTCTACCTTAGGATAAGGGTCATGCAAAAGAATCACTGTCTCTCTCTCTTCTGGTTATCATTCAGGTTGGCTGGAGGGACAGGGCCTCCATCAAGCCCTATGCAAGGAAGTGCAAACCCATACAAAAAGGTCATCCACGATGGTCCGAGACATTCCCAGACTTCTTCTACACATCAATCTCAAATTCAAACTTCATCAGGAGGCATGGCAGTCAGTCAGAGCCCTGGACAACATGCATCCAGACGTAACCTTCAGGTTGACTTTAAGACTTGCAGTGGACGAACAGGCCGCTCACCAACAGTCTCTCCTGACAGAGCTAGTGCGCCAACTTCACCCTACTCAGTACCTCAGATAGCACCTATGCCTAGCAGTAAACTGTGTCCGATCTGTAATACTGCAGAGCTAACAAGTGTTGACGGGTCTCCAAACTTCAACAAGTGTACTCAATGTCACAATACAGTGTGCAATCAGTGCGGCTTCAATCCCAACCCACACCTCGCAGGGGTAAGAACCTTCATCTTTTGTTTTCAATTAAATTAATTTTTGAATACAGATTTGTATATAAATCTTTTCATTTATACGTCTGAATGTTCATATGTCCCCGAGGACACCTTCTTTTCACAGTTTAATTTTGTTTTGCTTTAAAATCATTGTTGTCTTTGGCACTGTGTATACATGCATTGATATTCTCATTTATTTTGATAATTCAAGTGATGTGTAGGTACAATACAGTAGGATATACAGTGGTGCAAAATGTTGTCAATGCATTTTAAACAGGACATGATTTATAATGTAGAAAGATCTGGGAAAATAAGAAGATAAAGAAATGCTGACGAATGAAGACTGAGCAAAACCTCTTGAAGAAGCTTATTACAATGTAGCTTATATAACTTCATGTAGCTTATATTAGTTTTATGCTCTCGACACAAATGAAAACAAATGTTTTCGTGTGCTTTATCTGTTTCTCTGAAGGTTACGAGAAAGGATAAGAGTTCGCTCAGTACAGGAGACAGTGACTGACAGCATGATGCTATAGCGTTTGGAGCTTTCATTAAATGGTTATCCATATACTTGGCAAGGCTTTAAAAAATAAACACACGGCAACAAAAATGTAATGATGTTTAAAAAAAGTATTTATCTAACACCAAGCAACACAGATGCAGTGGCGCGATATCTTTAGAGATAGTAGAACTGGGATGCAGCACATTTAATTTAAGGACTCAAATGCAGATTGTTACCATTCAGTCTGTATGCATCAGTTCACAACATTTGCTTCAAAGTGTTACCCAGGATATATGAGTGGTGCACTAATGTGTGTTTTTCCATCAGGTCAAGGAGTGGCTCTGTTTAAACTGCCAGATGCAGAGAGCATTGGGAATTGACATGACAACCCCACGGTCCAAAAGTCAGCAGCAGATACATTCTCCCTCTCATCAGCCTAAGCCCGATCCCATACCCAAAACCCAACTCTCAGCTCAACCTACAACACAGCAACAATCCCAAATGCAGACACAGGCGAAAATTCAGCCCCAGGCTCAAAGCCAGTCCACCTCTGGGATCCAGAGACAGTTTGGGCCCACTGTACCTGACCAGACTGGAGTGCATTGTGAACCACAAAAAGAAGCGCAAGCAGGCCTCCAGTCAATGTCTAGGGATCCCCAGAGGCAGCGTGGGGAGGTATTTGGACCAAAAAGTCCAGAAAGGGGAGTTCATCTGGGTAAACTTCCTCATCCAGGAGCAGTGCCTTTACCTGGCTTAGTTAAGGCTCAGTCACAGTCAGACTTGGGGCGTGGATCTCCCGTGCATTACGGAGGTCATCTTGAAAAGACGCGAAGTGCCGGAAGCTCCCCGGCCCGTCAACCTCCATCCCAAGACGTTCCTTCCCAAGATGGTCTAACTAAGCTCTTTGGTTTTGGGGCATCTCTTTTAAATCAGGCAAGCACACTCATTTCTGCTGATCCTCTTTCTGGATCCTCACATCAGCCCTCAGCTGTCCGTAGCCAGAGTGCCCAGGGTTCCAGGGTGATCTTTAATGATGCGAATGCTGGTGCCAGAACAGCTGCGCCTGGCACTGCCAAAACAAGCCCAGGAGGTCCTGTGCTTTCTAAAGGTCCTGAGACCCTTCTGGAGAAACAATCTGCACTGCAACAGTCCCCAGTGCACCATCAGAAAGAGCCAAAACAACAACAGTTTTCAACACACCATCAAAAAACAGCATTGGAACAGCAGCCACTGTCAGTGAAGCCGGCTCAGCCAGTTAGACAGAAGCCAGACATCACCTGCCCACTATGTAAGACTGCATTTAATGTCGGGACAACAGAACCACCGAACTACAAGTCCTGCACCCAGTGTCACACACAGGTGTGCAATCTTTGTGGTTTTAACCCAACGCCTCATCTGCTGGAGGTAAGGAATTCTCCCAAACAAGTTCTTGCCCATATATGTCTAAGTAGTGAGGTACAAAGGGTTTTGTATTCCAAAACTAACTCTGAACTAATTTGTAATTATGGCTATTATACTATTAAATTGTTCCATGGAGGACAAGGTATTTGATATGTAACATTTCTTGAAATTTAATGTGTACGTGAAAATTTTATCGATCTATTGTATGATTATATGGAATTTACTGAAGTGTATATGGATGGGGCTTGAGTTTTACTGGCAGCCTGTTGCCTTAACAATAAGGTTGAGTCTGAGTATTAGGTAATAATATAATACGCCAAGAGGGCAACAGCGGTCAAGTTGTGAAAAAAACTCCTTTGGGAACTCCCTGTGAGAAAGCCAGGAAAGCCAGTTCTTATCTGACACTTTACAGCTGAAAAAAGGCAGATAGGTGGTGGGATGAGCATCATAGCAAACTGGAATCAAGTCTGTCTCTCAGATGTCATCGGTGAACCGAGGACGAGACAGGGAAACAGAAACAAGGTGCTATTAGCATAGCATAGAGGTTGTTTACTTGTAATGTTAAAGACATACAGTCATACAGTATAATGGATATGTATGCAGGGCTCCAGACTAACTTTTTCACTAGGAGCACAGTAGCCCCCAACTGAAAATTTTAGGGGGAACAAAACGTAAATCAACATGCTAACCAAATAATCACATTTCTACAAATTTCCACTGTATTACTTATACATACTTTGATGATACTTTACAATGTGCTGTTTCAAATTCAGTGTCACATCACAAAAAAAGGTCAAATTTACTGGTCGCACATGTGCAACTGGGTGTGAAATTCAGTGGCACACTCTCAAATTTTGATGGCAAAATGCCACCATTTGGTGGCAGTCTGGAGCCCTGGTATGTGTTCGGCTCTGGTCTAGCTAACTATTGCAGCATAAATATGTTTAGGAGCTGAATTAGGTGAATGCTTGGTTAAAGAGATATGTCTTTAGGTTAGACTCAATGGGAAAGTATACTTCTGTGTAGGACATGCGCTGTAGCTATTCTAAAGGCTGTGCATAAACTGTGTATACACTGTGCTAGGGCTGCAAGGTTCTTGCTAAAATGTGAATCACGACTTTTTAACATGAGAAATGCGATCACGATTCTCTCAAACGATTCAAAAAAAAAAAAAAAACATGTATTGCACTTAAGGAAAAAATGTGCTACACTGGATTTTCAGTTATAAAACCAAAGGGCTTTTCACACCTGAAATTGTTAACCCTTGGTTATTCTAAAACCAGGATTAACGGAATCCTGGGTTGTTATTTTTTTTTCATGTTTCACACTGTTCAAACTTAACCAGGGGTTAAGAGATAACCCTGGGTATTCATAATTTGACGTTTCACACTGTGCATTCCTAAACCCTTAGTCAGGAGTCTCCAACCCAGCTCCAACACACCTGTCTGTAATTATCAAGCAACCCTGAACACCTTGATTAGCTACTTCAGCTGTGTTTAATTAGGGTCATAACATTCTAACCCTGCTTCGTTTCACACTGCATGCGTTTGGCACCACAATGCAGGGTTATCCCCACAAAAGTGTTTCTAAACCTGCTTTCACGCAGGGTTTCATAACCCTGGTTAATTTCAGGGATAACCCTGCTTCTAAATTACAAGTGTGAAACGATCCTTAACCCAGAGTTAAAAGCAGGGTTTACAACGAAGATAACCCAGGGTTAAGCGCAGTGTGAAAAGCCCTCAAGTGTCTTAAAAGTCTCCTTATTTTAGACCACTTAAGATGAGTAACATAAAATTTGTTAGCTGTTAAACATAAACAACAGAATGTTGACATAAATAAATACAAATAATTAAAATAAATAGCACCTGTGCTTTTTGTTCACTCAAACTGGCCGACCTTAAAACTTTAAAAACATGAAATCTTTAAAACACTAAACGATGATATAGAGGCTGTTTCTCAATCCAAAGGCTGCAGCCTCCTAAGCTGTATACGTCATCAAGACTGTCCTATTTCAGAATATTAACAATTATAAAGTTGGCTATTATTCTTAGTTAATCATAAATATGTTTATGACTTGTGAATGTAATGCACATTTAACTTAAATAAACCAGGCTTGATGACGTATGCAGCCTGCATATGAGATATCCGGAGGACACAGCCCTCCGACTGAGAAACGTCCAGAGGTTTTTCCTTGTCTTTTTTTAACCGATATTGTTGCATCGTCACTCTCTCCATCGCCACCAGGATTTTCCGCAATTGCGCTTGTTTTTTCTAGTTTGTGTGAAAATTGCCGCTCCAAAACCAACAAGTAAACCAATGTGTTTAGATCTGCCGCCTTGTTATTCGTCACGCGAGTGACAGCGTATGGGGAAGAGAGAGGAGAGAAACGATTGGTGAATAAATAGGGTTTGGTTTTACACTGTGTGAGTGTGACCAAGTTTGACTGATATAACATATTACATTGTTGTGATAAATATGTTAACATGTGAATGCCGCATCTGAATACTGGGAAATACTGTACATGCAAGTGAATCGCCGTCATTTCTTATTTATGTATGAATCGAGACTCTTTTTTCAATTAATCATGCAGCCCTACACTGTGCATAGCTCTGTGTAGCCTGACAGGCACCTCTCCAACAATGTAACAACGCATCAGTCCTACACGGACCGTGATTGGTCTGCTGAAATCTCTGCCATCAGGAAAAAAAATTTCTGTTTTCTCATACGTATTTCTGCTTGCGACAGTAAAACCAACGCACACAACAGGCTACTGCTTCCTCGGCTTTTGCTTTGATACTGTAATATGCCTGTGGACATTGCCCACTATCAATCTGCATGTGTTGTTGCACATTGACGAGAACAACTGCGCAGAAGTATAAATGAAAACTGACTTGCAGCATACAGTGTAGAGGCTATGGCATAGGTCCTACGCAGAACTATAAATCATAGCAAAAGCCGAATAAGCAGCAGCTTGATGTGTATGTTGTTGGAGAATCAAGCTTAAAACTGATTGAGTGTGTCTGAATCCCGGACCTTGCTGGGAGTTGCTTAGCAATCCTGAACATTGCTAAATAAAAAAAATTTAAGACAAGAACAACCAACAACAACAAATTTATGAGCATGGATTTATGGATTTTGCATGCAATCCCAAAATAAATGAAGCATCTTTTTATCTGTTACTTAGATTTATTAGGCATATGAACAATTCTTCACTTTTCAGAGATTTTCACAGTTTTAATTACGTGCTGGATGCAAAAAAATTTAATGAATGATGCTACGAACCCATATGCAACAGCGCCAGCGCTGACGACATCAGCATCCATGCTCATTGAATGCTTTGAAAAATAAACGAAAAGTGCAGATTATAGCAATACATTTAGATCTGCTTACTTTATATAAAATATTTATTTTTATTCATTGTTCTTGCAGATAAAATCATACAACCAATAACAGACGTGACTGTTAAACACATGAATGTAACGTTTATATGAGTTTTTTTTACTCAGTTCACTCAATTTATCATAAACATCAGCATGCAGATACAATGTGCAGTAGGAGATTCCAACACTATCTCAAGAGAATTCGTACATATTTTACGAGTTGGCTGATTTGTATTAATTCATGCGACCTTATTCGTTAGTTTTGGTACGATTTGCCTTGACCCCTGTTACTTTGGGGTTAGGGGTTTCATTGTTGTTTTCTTGAGAATCGTTCGATTTTGCACGATTAACTTTGTATGAATTTATACGAATTATCGCATTATTAAAATAAAATTTCATGTGAGATCAGGCTGGAGATTCAGTTTACAGTCTATAGATCAGATACATTCATTATAACACAAGGTTTTCAGTAAAAGCAGATGTGTGGAAGTTCTATGCTCTTCTTTATTTTAGTTTTACCTGTTTGAATAACCATTTTCTTTTTCATTTATGTGTAAAATAGCAATAAATTAATTCATAAACTCTGCTCAACTTTTTTGACTGGGTAGCCTATAATAATATGCTAAAATGTTTTTAATGTATTCTGTTAAATGATGTTGGTAAATATGATTAGAGAATGAAAGGTAATAAACAACAATAATGATTTTTGTTTAAGTAATGCAGTCTTCTGTTATGGGTTTTTATATGCTGCTCTGAACCATTTTAAAGGTACTTCTGATGCTGCTTTGCTTTTGTAAATAAAAATCAGCGTAAACTTTTTGCTTTTGTCATTTTTAGTATTCATAAACTTTATGCATTTAAAATCAAATACATTTTATAACAACACAGTTGATGTGCAAATATTTTAATGGTAAAATTAAACAATCTCTGTAAATAAACATAATGCCATTTCAAATGTAGATTCTGCCAATTTATCCATATTTTGACACTTTTAGGGCCGGTTTCCCTAGACTAAAATAAATGTAAAAGCTGTCCAAATTGAAAACAACTTGCGCTGACATACCTTAAAATACATCAGTGCCCTATGTTTTGCCTCAAATGGACACAAGTAATGTTTTTAGTAAGGCATGTTTGTTAAAACTAGTTATATTTTCTAATTAACTAAGGCCTTGTCCTGTCTTAAGATAATCCCTGTCTGGGAAACCACCCCATAATGTCTGTGCAAATACTGTGCTGTGCACACTGTGACCCCTTAAAAAAAATTGAGAGCATGATGCCCCTGAATTATTGTTTCAGACAATTCAGTCGTTATTATTGAGTTTAAATGGTGAATAGGGTATATTGGGAGACATTCAAAATGTGAAGTGCTGGGTCTCCGGGACTAGAATAAGACTCCTTGATCTAAAAATAATTTTGAAAAGTGGAGCGATCTGACAGGTTCTTCTCTCAAACCACAGTTTCCCATAAATGTATGTAATTGGTAAAATTTGGTAAGAGATTTGGAGGGCAAGTAATTCAGCATTGCTCATGACATACACAACGGAAAAGCAATTTGCAATATTTGAGTAAAGCTTTTTTAAAGGTGACATAGAATGATTGAACAAGGTATTTATCCTTGTTCTGTGATGTGATAAGTAGACAAAAAATGTTTTTGTTTGGGTTTGTAATGCCTTAGAAGCTTTCTAAAAACCTCTCTCAGATAGCTCTATTAGGGTGGGGGATTTTAAACAAGTGGTTTTACACCTATTTGGCTCCCCCTACTGGCTTAACTTGCAATCTCATTACTGATTGGCTGACTTTGCTGCCACTCAATAAATGTAGCCAATTATTTTAAAGTGGAGGGGCAGGGAGATGCCTGTGATGTCATAACCATCAGTTTTTCATTCTCTGTCCCCTTTAATAATCAACAGGCAGGGGCAGAAAGTACTTTATTAGTCATTTACTTATGCACATCCCCAGTTCTTAGGATCTTTTGACTTGCTTTCTGATGTTTTAGGTCCTGGTGAAACTTGTAGTTGATCTTTGTGGATTAAACCTAGAATTTTGTGTCAGAGGGGAACTGGCTCTCCCACTTGAGTTGGCTTGCTATCTGGGAGACTGCTATCATTAGGTTTACTTATTATACTTTGCTTATTTTATTTATAACATAATGGTCAAAGTACTTCTTGTAGAAATGTAATTATGTCTATACTCCTTATTCAAATATTAATTTAGTGTACAGTACAGCTGCAAAATGAGAAAAGCGCTATAGAAAATAAAAATGTTCTCCTTGTTTTCTCACATTAGTTCTCACATTAAACCATTTCCGTTACAGTTATAATAATTCATAATACAGCAATAATGTAGCTGCAGCACATTATTATTATTATCCTGTTTTGTTTTCAAGACAGGATTAACATTATTATTCTAATAATAATAATTGCATTTTATTGTGGTTGCTTTGTTATTGTGAAGGTGGAGTAAATTATAATTGGTAAAGTACATAATGAACTTTAAAATGTTTTTTCCTGACATATGACAACACTTATAATGATCCCTGTTCACACAGATCCAAACAAAAATTACTATAAAGACTGTATTATGCATGTCAGGCCATAAGTTGGCAATGTCACTTTGAAAAGAAACACTATGTCTCCAACACATTGGTGGAGAATTGGTAATAAACTCAAAATTTTGAGCAGCACAAACACAGTCATGTAATCCGCTAGGTTTCGTTTTGCTTGCACCTGCACATCACACTCCACTCTAAAGTGAGATATGAAGAGTTTTCTATACCAAGAAAGTGACAAGATGAAAACCAATATTTTCTGTTACAAACTTTCATATAGCATCTTTAGGTTATAAAAACATAAAAAATTCAAATCCATAATATGACTTTCAAAGAATTATTATAAAAACTGATTCTTTTTTCTACAAAATGCAATAAGGTATTTTTTCAAAATGCTATAAATCTATTGAATCAACATATAAATGTGCATTCATCTTTGCCATGTTATATTCATTTAGTTGACTAATGGTATACACTGATTAAAAAATAAACATTAATGGCATTAATCAAAACACTTGATTAAGAACAGTGTCATTGCTGCTATCATCCTTGGGACGTCATGGATGAAGATTTTGGACAGCGATCAGCTGTAAAATGTTTTGGTCCTGCTCGATTTTCAGTGAATGTAAAATAATGGAAAGTTTTTCATAAGATCCCTTGAGGTCAGTGTGATAGAATGATAGAAGCTTGACGCTGTCGTGTGAGAACAAGCAACAGCTGGCATGTTTTCTTTGCCCGAGTGCCTCTCACGTAAAATAAAGCAATAAACCCCAAGAAGCAGTGGGTTACCAGTGCATTTTATAACAGCTAAGGGGCGTTGTTAGGCACGACGCGAAGCGGAGTGCCTAAACCCCCTTAGCTGTTATAAAATGCACTGGTAACCCAACGCTTCGAGGGGTTTATTGCGTTTATAAAACGGTTACTTCATATGCATAACGTTAGCGGGATTTTATAAAATAAAACACAAATAAGTTGTAATTATATTAGTACAAATATTACTCTTCCGCCAAACAAAGTAGTTCCTCAGAATCAAGTGTGACTGAAACAGAGCGCAGTTCCCAACCAACACAGACACAGCAAAGACACAATGAAAATATGATTTAAGACTGGTGTTTATTTTATAAATCACCATTCATCTAATTTATACATTAACATTTATATCGTGCAACTGTTGAAGTGATGATCAAATATGCTTGGAAGCATGCTGAACTCTTTCCCCGTCAGCGTTTTTTTTTTTTTTAAGTTGCCACCCAGTTTTAGTTTAATGCCTTCCAGAAAATTATCTTCTTTATATAAACATAAAATATCAAATGAAAGAACAGACCATCCGCTTTGAAACAAAAACAAACAAAAAAACATTTCATCCTACCTTCATTTGATCTCTTATCACCTCTCAAATTTTTTTATTAAAAGCGGAGATAATTCAATTTTTGTGAAGAACTTTAGTAAGAGATCAGATTCAGACGGAGCCATGAACAGTACTACACGGTGTTTTCAGTGAATGCGTCAGTGTTTAAGTTGGGTAAGATCGCCACCCAGTGGATAATAGCGGACGTATGAACTTGAGTTATAAAATCCTCAGACAACGTTTTCTCTTTATCGACGAGATGACTCAACAATATTTATTGACATTCATCTGGATATCGCCATTAATTTTGCAATTGTAGACAAATTAAAAATATGATTTAAGACTGTGGTGTTTATTTTCATAAATCAATACGCAGTAACAGTGGCGCAGTGATACTAATGTAATGTGGTCTGAACCGTGAGGTTTTATCACGGCTTAGAACGCATTTCAACCAATCAGAATAAAGAACCAGAACTGCCCGTTTTATAATATAGATTTTGATGGCTTACATTTCTTCCTCGTCACAGAAAACCATTAAAAGTATTATTTTGTTTTTGTTTGTGTGTTGATCACTTAATACAAAGTAGATGAGGAAAACTAGGATTCCGTGTGTATTCAAAGTGCCACCATTTTTGTTTACAATGCGTGGAATGGTGCGCTGTGATTTGTTGAGCGGATTTATTGCATTCTGCAGAGAAGAAAGAGTGGCGTTTGTCCAGGGTTCTTGCAGGTTTCAGCAAGTTAAATTTAAGACCTTTTTAAGACCTTTTAAGACCATTATGAGTAAAATTTAAGACCAACACGACACATTACTAGAAGCATTCAAATGATCTCAGAAATTCTCAAAACGTTCTATTTTTATTGATTCAGTTATAGAAAAATATCAAATGAACGCAGTTTTAAAACAGATAATCAAAATACATGGAAATACATTATGCTTAACTCTATTAGACCGCGATTGTTGGCGCCGACAAATTCTACCCATAGCCCTTTAGGAAGAGACTTCTGACAATGGAAGCCCAAAATGGCTCATAGTGAGCCATTGAAATACATTGAGTTAGAGGCAAAGAGCTGTGATTTTTCTTAATTAATAGTCAAGAAATGCATTGATTTACAATATTTATACATCACACTAATATTTGTAAGTAGTATTTTTATAAAATTCTATCAACAATGTTTTTTGACAAATAAATCCACTAATATTAGATCAGTTTGCATGGTCAGCAGCTGGTTTGTGCCTAGTTTTACACTGCCTCATACAACTTTAAAGCTTTAAAATGCATCACACTAGTGCATCACACTAGTACGTAAGCTTATAGGGAATTTTTCCCAGACAGGGATTAGACTAGTTTTAAGAGCTTTCCAAACTTGAAAACAATTTGCACTGACATATCTTAAAATACATCAAAATGCACACAAGTAATGGTTTTAGTAAGGCATGTTTATTAAAGCTAGTTATATGTCATAATTAAACTAAGGCCTAGTCCTGGTTTAAGCTAATCCCTGCCCGGGAAACCACCCCATAATGTTTATGCATGTTTATAATGTACAACTGACTGTGTGCTGTGAAGGCCTATCTTGTGCCTGTTTATAAATATACAAAGAACAAAAGATCACTTTCAATTTTCAATTATTATTAATCCCTAAAAGCATTAATAATAAAACAAGTTATTAATAAATTAATGTATTGCATTTAATTGAATACAGAATCACAAAGCCAAAAAAAAACACTCCACCCATACGTTTTATGCATAAATATGCACTATACCGCCATCAGGTTTAGTAGCCTCTCTAATTACACAATAACAGATTAATCTGCATTAAGAAAATGAAATTTACCATTAAAAGGCTGTTTGATATGTGTTGCTAACGTTATCCACTAAGACCGTTTCTCAATCCAAAGGCTGTAGCCTCCGAAGGGTTGCATTTCTAAGATGGATACGTCTTATTTCAGAATATTAACTTTGAAATTAACTTTAAAATATTGATTATTATTCTTAGTTAATCGTTAATTGTTGTAATATGCTTATGACTTGCGAATGTAATGCTCAGTTAACTCAAATAAACCAGGCGATGCCGTATGCAGCAGCCTGCATATGCGAAAGGGCTCTGATTCTACCGCTGTTAATTTAACCGTAACTCCTGAAGCATTTGCGCCATCAAAAAGTTTGAATTGTTCCTAAAAGAAGACAATTGCACTTTTTTGAAATATATGGTTTATAACGGTACTTTCTTGCTTTCCGTCTGCCAATCGCTGCTGTTTGTGGAGAACTGAAGGGAAAGCGCGTTAGGTTCGAGTGCGTTGCAGCAGAAAGCAATATTAAAGTCTAAAATATAAAACTGTGTAACACTAAAGTTGACACGCTGTTGGTGGCTCGTGACTCAACGGCCCGACTGTTTAAGTTGATTTTCAATAAAGCAGCGTTGTTTTTGTTCGCTTTTGTGTCCTCTGTGTTTCAGAACCTGGCAAATGCTCAGGTAAGCCACGGGCTTATAAATTACCCCGAAAAAGATTTTTGCTTATACAAAACTAAATGTAAGGATTGTTTCTCGCCAAACCCACAGTATACAGTCAGATCACAACACCTGAAATATAGCTCATGGCACAGTGCGGAACGTTTCTTTTTCGAGACCCACCTTTATACACTTTCTGCCTCCGCCACTGATTAAGTTAGTTCTTCAGCGTTTTAAATTACTATTTTATATTCTGTGGACAGCGCTTTTCGGGAATGAACATTAGTAAGAAATTTAAGACTTGGGTAAATTAAATTTAAGACCTGGGATAAAAATCTGGGTGTTTTTAAGACTTTTTAAGGCCTTAAATTTAACATTCTGAATTTTAGACTTTTTAAGACCCCGTGGGAACCCTGTTGTCGCTGTTTGGAAAAAATATGGCCGATATCAGATTTTGCGTAAAATTAAGAATTTAATTTTAATACTGACCTGATACAATACTGATTTTGGTGGTAACTAATTAAAAAAAGGTGTTTATTGCGTTTTGGAACCAAACTCTTCATGTTTTCTCTGAGATAACTTTTCTTCAGAGCTACAACAAATAGTTCATTGTAACTACAGCATAGCAATTTTTCTGTGACATCAAAATTTTACAGTTTCGCTCATTTAAATAATTCACTAAAAATGTACACAAAAAAATTGCAATGCAACAATCAGTAAAGAGCTTCATTTGAATAACGAAGCACTTACGCCTTAAAAAACATGGAAATAACTTTACTTGAATATGCATTTACAGTGTTATGTGAATGTATATATAAATGCTGTTATTTTTTGCCATTTAATAATGCATAACATAAGTTTACTTAACTTCACATAAAAATATGTTTACATGAATTTGTGTTTAATCTCAGTTTAGGCAAAAGCTTTGGATAAAGGAGTATGGATAAATGCAAATGTAAATGAGTTTCCGTGTTCTTTTGCAGAAAAAAGAATGGCTCTGTCTAAATTGTCAGACTCAGAGACTGATGTCTGGTGGGCTTGACCCTCTTCCTGTTTCACATTCATCTCCTAACCATCAACCAGTGGGGTCACCCAAACACCAACAACTCTCAAGTCAACAGCAGCAAGGTCCTAAAGGAATGTCGCCACAGAAGAAACCATCAGTTTCTCAGCAGAGTGATCTTACGGCCCCCATGGCTAGACCAGGAAGTGTTATAAAAACTTCACTACCCACTGATGCTACAGCAACTACTACATTTATTGGTGAAGAACAGAGGAAGGAAACTGCCCTCAAACTGGATAAAGAGTCTGACCTTTACAGTACATCAACTGAAAAGAAAAAAATAACAGAGCCAATTCAGACTCCTGCTAGAGATGACAAAAAAGAGTTGCAGAGGTCCAAATACTATGACGTAAGCCACTGGGTCATAGACTAATACAAATTATTAAGCAAATTAGAATTTTATATGAGAGAAAGCTAGAAATGTTTGCTAGAATTGCTAAATGGTAAAATTTAATAGCTTTATTAAGTTAACATTGCTTTTACAAATACAAAATGTTATTGCTGGACAAGAAATGGTAAACAGGTTTAAATTAAAGTTGTTCATATATTCAAAATATGACTAAAGCATTAATATGTCAGTATTTATATCATTTTCTTTTGTTCTCCAGGAAACAAGCAAGATAAACAGCAACCAAGACCTATCACGGAGCCCGCAAAGTTTGAGTGATACTGGTTATTCCTCAGATGGGATCTCTAGTTCGCATAGTGAGATCACTGGTCTTATTCAGGAGGAGGAGCTGAAGTTAAATGAGAGAGGTCTCACAGGGCACCATACACCACCAAGCCCGTCTGAACTGATTAAGCTTGAGAGTTCCATGCGACCCCTTCTAGAGTTTAAAGTGTCATCTGAAGGTGAAGGAACAAATGACAACAAGCGAGAAAAAGACCACCATGGAGACATCAGAAAGCATAGATCTCGCTCTATATCAATTAGTCCAGAGGAATATGACTCTGATGAGGACTTTGAAGGCATTATGGAGGTGGAAGAAGAGCCAACTGACTGGGACACCAAGAGAGAACTAAGATCGATTGCTGCTTTAGGTGGCCATAAGAAAAGAAACGTAGAATCTGAAGAGATGACTGATGAGGAATTTATGAGGCGACAAATCATGGAGATGAGTGCAGATGATGAGGATGATGTTGAAGAAGATGAAGACAATGATGATGAAGACTATAGTTACAAAAAGCCAAAAAAGACACAAAAGCACATCAGTGACTCAGGGAAAGAAAAGCACCGTCTTACTTATCAATCTAGTAGCTTTGAGGAGGAGAGCAAAACTACAAGTGATGTATACAAAGGATCAGCTGAAGAGGACCTCATGGCATCTCAAGGAGGCTTGCGGAGATTCAAAACTATAGAACTAAACAACTCCAATAGCTATAGTCGAGACATAGAACTAAACAATGACAATGACCTAAGTCTGGACAGAGAGCCAGAGCTAGAAATGGAAAGCCTTACCGGTTCTCCAGAAGAGCGTTCTAGAGGAGAATATTCCTCAACACTTCCACCAACCACCTCTAGCTACACCTCAGGGATATCCCCTACTTCCATATCCTCCATGGAAGATGACAGTGACAGTAGTCCTAGCCGTAGGCAACGGCTGGAGGAAGCAAAGCAGCAGAGGAAGGCCAGGCATCGCTCCCATGGACCACTCCTACCCACCATTGAGGATTCCTCAGAAGAAGATGAATTGAGAGAAGAAGAAGAACTACTGAGAGAGCAAGAAAAGATGAGAGAAGTGGAACAACAGAGAATTAGAAGCACTGTCCGAAAAACAAAACGTGACAAAGAAGAGCTAAGAGCACAAAGGCGCAGAGAACGATCCAAAACACCCCCCAGCAATTTGTCCCCCATTGAGGATGCTTCTCCAACAGAGGAGCTGAGACAGGCAGCTGAGATGGAGGAACTTCACCGGTCTTCCTGCTCAGAGTACTCTCCTTCAGCTGATTCAGACACTGAGGGCTATGAAATGCAGCCAAAGCTGTACAAATCTGGCAGTGAGTACAACCTACCAACCTTTATGTCACTTTATTCTCCTACTGAAAAACCACAGACCACATCTTCTAAACCTATGATAACAACTACTTCTAGCAGCAAACAATTAAAAAGTGCAGAAGAAGTATACGAAGAAATGATGAGGAAAGCTGAGATGTTGCAGAAACAACAACAGCAGCAGCAGCAATCATGCTCTGGCCAGCAGTACAACACAAGCTCGTATCAAGAGTCTGACATTAGAAACAGACAGGAATATGAGGATGAATATGATTATACTGATCAAGATGATATCACTTATGAGAATGAGAATACAGTGGATATATATGAAGAGATCCGCCAGACCTCACAAAACATTTCAAAGCAGCTTGATGACAAAATTGAAATGGATGACTCCTTCTCAGAAAAGCAATTACTGGATACAGGCTCAGCCTTTGCTAAGTTGCTGGAACAAAGCAATGCTTTATTGACTCCTGGAACAAGCCCCACCCAGATCTCAGCACCAGTATCATTTTCTGAAACAGTGACTGGAGGACGCATACCTGATGTCAAAGTAACTCAACATTTCTCTAAAGATGGAAACAAAGACAGACTTAGATATCAAACTGGTAAAAATGGTATTACACCAGCTGCTGCAGCCACTAATATTGCTGCCTATGGAGTGTTCACTAGGGATACAGTCACTGTCTCTCAAAATAGGACCAGTCAAACAGTGTCCACCACACAGCCAAATTTATATGTTCGGCAAACAGGAAGCACTACCATTACAACTAACAGTGCTTCGACTATGTCTCACAAAATAGCTGAAATCACTCAGGCTTACAACCAAAGTGCTGTAAAAAAAGTGTCAGTTAGCAAAGGAGTTCAAATGAGAGATAATTCAACATCCTCAGAATCTGGCACAGTTTCAGTTCGAGGTTATATGTATCACGAAAGGAGTCCACCTCTTTCTCCCACTTCCTCTCCTATTCATAGTCCGACACAATCCCAATCTAAAAGAACATCTGAGCTCTCAACTCAAACTGTAAGTCCTTTAATGCTAGCTTCCTCTGCAAATGTTTATCATACTTCTCCGGTTTTGACACAGAGCACTCAGACTTCACAAAGGATTGCCTTACCATGCATTTTTCAGAAATCCTCTCCAAATAGTTCTTTTATGATGAGAACAGAAGAGTTTGAGGCTACTAGCCCACCAAAGCCAGGGAAAGTTAACACAGCTACATCTCCATTGTCTTCACCGACACGGTTTAGTCGCCAGTCAACATTTGATGACTACTCACCTCCTGATAGCCCTCCTGATATTCCACCACATCAACAATTACCACATCGGGGATTCTATAGGAGTTATAAGCCTGGAAAAGTTAACGTTGGAACAAGCATGGTGACCACTACTAGCATGTACACATATAGTTCACTGTCAATGGACAACATATCACTTTGTCACATTTCAACAATTCCAGGTACCTCAAGAATTGAGCAAGGACAAAGGTTACATAGTGGAAGTGTTGTAGACCTAAGAACTGCCATGAAGCCAATGCCAGTTATCATGACTGACCAAGGAATGGATTTAACTTCCTTGTCCACAGAATCTCATAAATATTCTGGCAGTAGTGAATTAAGTCCCATTCGTCAATCCACAACTATTCAGCCATTAGTAATGAACTTGAATACACAGGAGCAGCTACATGTTGTAACCTCAACAGCAACAACCGTTAGTGTTACAGTAGCTGCTTCTATGTTTATGTCGCAACCCAAGCAGCCTGTGTTGTATTGTGATCCTCTAGAGAACAGAGTAGATTTTGGGAAAGGTATGGGACCAGTTGTTTGCCTTGCACTAAATAAACAGCCACCAACAGATCCATCTATACCAAAGATTGATGCTAAGCTGGAAGATTTGAGTATCCAGCAAGAGCAGTTACTTATACAACAGCAGAAGCTTCAACATCAACAACAAATTCTTGAGGAACAGCTTCAGCACCATCATCACCTTCAACAACAAGCTGCCTCATATGCAAAGTTGGACTTAACAAGCCGACTGCCTGCGTTTAAAAAAGACATGGTTGTAACTCAGACAAGCACTGCCATAGAGGTTAATGCCATCTCTTCAGATATGACATCTGATGTTTATGGTCTTGGAGGTTCTTCTGAATTAAGAGAGAAGCAGCAAGAGACTATGAATCTAACAAATGTCAAGCCTCTAACAAATGTTAAGCCTCATAGCATGATGGTTCAGATGGAGGGATTTGCACAAGGACCTGCTATTACACATCTTGTCAAATCTGAGGACATTCAGGATGCAGTGGGTTTGTCAAGCCAAATTAAATCAGAAAATCAAGTGACTTGTTGTGACATGGTTTATAACTTGCCTTTTGGTGGCAGTTGTGTGGGTGTTCCATTCTCTCAAAAACAGGTCACAGATGACATTACTAAGGAATCCACAACAATACCTCCGATACAAACACCGCTCTATCAGCAACGTGATTTGTTTCGAGATCAAGAGACATACCAAAATTGTGCCATTAAATCACACACATTGCCATTACCTAGACGCCTTCAACCATCAATGTCTGAAACTAACATTGCTGATGCTGGTTTTTTATCATATTCAGCAAAGCTTGATCCTCATTTTCAGTCCTCTGGAGAATTATTCACAGACACATTTAAGGATGGATATGAAAGAGAATACACTGGGATGGGGCTTCAATATGGCTCCTACACAGATCTTCGTCAGGGTGATGTTTCAGCTCTACCAATTAGAAGGTACAGCTCTCTGACCAACATCAGCACAGATTGTGGATATTTCCCAGGTGATTTTGCAGAGTCTAATCTTGCCCAGTACAGTGCTACAACTGCCAGGGAAATAAGTCGAATGTGTGCCGCCCTCAACTCAATAGATAGATATAGTAGCAACCCAGACATTTTACTAGCTACTGGGAGGTGTAGTGGTCCACCTATTAAAGTTAATCTGCTGCAAGCTCCCAGACATAGCTTTAAGTACAGTCCAGATGGAAAGCCTCTTTCACATAGTCAAACTCTAACTGATCTAATCAATGCAAGACAAGCCAGTCTTCGAGCTATGTATCCATCAGCTATCAGATCAGTTGATGGTATGATCTATTCAACTATTAACACACCCATTGCATCCACAGTCCCAATTACTACACAGCCTGCTTCAGTGCTACGACCTCTATTAAGAGGTGTATACAGACCATATCCTACACCAAATATGACCCCAGTACCTTTGGCAAGCCTAACTAGATTGCCAGTAGCCCCAAGGACAGGGCAAGTACCTTTCCAATACCCTACACCTAATCTTCTCTCTGTTACAACTGCAAAAGTGACTGAGTCACTATCTATAATAACAGCCCAAGATACACCATTGTTCCTTGGCAAAGCTCCGGTAAGCTTGTCAGTAGCTAATACAGTGGCACAACCAATACAGCCCTCCTGTGTACCTGCTTGTTCTACCACTCCAGTACCTATTTCAACACAAATGGTTGCGCCAATGGGCCAAATTGACATGCAAGTTCTTCCATTAAATCTATCTCTTCCCCACCTTCAGTCCATTGCCCAGCCTCTTATACAACACCAGCAACCACAAGCTAAACCACCTGTTCATTCCTTTCCTCCAGTACATGGTCACACTTCTGCTCAGTCCAAAACACAGATGTCCCCATCAACACAAAGATGCACATCTACTTCAACCACTACAGTTCCTGAAAGTTTCTTCCCAAATCAAGAAAAAGAAACAGAGGAAAAACTGCATCAGCAGCAAGAACATGTTTTGCAGTTAGAGAGAGAGAGAGTAGAGCTGGAAAAGATGCGTCAGTTACGGCTTCAAGAAGAGCTTGAGCGGGAGCGTGCAGAGTTGCAGAGAGATAGAGAAAAAGAGCAAATGTTAGTTCAAAGGGAGATCCAGGAATTACAAACTATAAAGCAACAAGTATTGAAGCAACAGCAAGCTGAAAGAGAAAATCAGTTACTTCTGCAAAGAGAGCAGCTAGCCCAACAAAAAAAGCAGCTCGATCAGATACAGTCTTTGCAACAACAGCTACAGCAGCAACTTGAGGAGCAAAAGAGTCAGAAGTCTGCAACAAGTGCTGTTGCAGCCAATACAAATACCCAGCACCCTAGAGGCAAAGCTGGAAAAATAAATCAACCACAAGAATTTGTCCCAGATGTGCTATATAGTGATGTTCAAGTTTTCCTAAGACCGCTGCCCAATTCTGCATCAGAAATGTGCTTGAGGAAAAGTGATGATCAGACGGAAATTCGGTCTATACGGAAACAAAGATCTATGCCTCGTCTGCAGGATGGAAATGAGGGAGAAATTACAATGTTTCCCCAGAGAGTTGTAAACACCTGTGTGCAAACAGACGATGAAGATAGAGAGGAAAGGTACCTGGTGTCAAGACGGCGAAGAACTAGGCGTAGTGTGGACTGTAGTGTTCAGACAGATGATGATGATGAAGACCAGGCAGAATGGGAGCAGCCAGTTAGACGTAGACGCACTCGTTACTCTAGACATGTTAGTGAATCTGGTGTAGACCATAAATCTGAAATGCCTTCATTTGCAACTTCAGCAATTAAAGCTACATCATCCAGCATTGCCATCCAGACCATCCGAGACTGCTCTTGCCAAACAGAGACAGATCAACTGGTTAGAGGGTCCCCAAGCATACATGTTACTATGCCAGACCCCAACAAGGTTGAAATTGTCCACTATATTTCTGGTCCTGAAAGGACACAGAAGGGTCAAAGCATATCTTGTCAAACGGACCCTGAGACCCAGCCTCAAAGCATTGTTGTTCCACAGATAAGCATTGCTACCACTGTCTGCCCCACCAGTGTCCAGTTAGTTGGTTCAGCAGATCAACTCTCTCCCCATCAACAAAGTGTTGTGATGTTAGGAAAAAGAAGACCTGATCCTTTGGAGTTTGGCTACCAACAGCATCACCTGCATAACGAGTCTTTGTCCAGTCTGATCCGGCAACAACCAAAATCTCCACAGGTGCTGTATTCGCCAGTGTCCCCACTTTCCTCTCCACAACATGTCATAGAAACTTCATTTTCTTCTAGCGAGAGGCTAAATAAAGCCCATGTCACCCCGCAGAAGAAGTCGAGTATTGGCGAGCTACCACAGAGACATCAGGCTCTTCCTAGGCCAATAAAGAATATCCAGAGATCTATGTCAGACCCCAAGCCTCTAAGTCCCACTACAGATGAAAATGCCAAGGCTAGGATGTCATTTTATCAACAGCAAGCCCTGCAGAGTCAGGTATGGATAATTCAATTCCTTCTTTGATTGTACAAGTTACAATATAATCATTCATATGTTTCAACATCTCTGATAATCGTAGTTTTAGCATTTGAATGTATCCAGAACTTTTTTCATATTAATCATTCTTATGTTTTTTAAGTGAAACCTTGTTATCTATAAAGCTCCAGTCAACTTCTGGGACCCCTACTTATGACCAGTATGGTCACCCTGTTTTGTTCTTAATGGTCATCGTAAATTTGAAAATATTTTCTTGCTTTTTATATTATCCAAAAGGCTAGATAAATGTTTTTTAATCAGAATCAAATTTGTGTTTGATATGCTAATATGTAACATTGTGTTGTCCTCTGTGTTTCATGCTCCTGGCCTTTTCACTCTTCTTTGGTACTGTGTCTCTGTAGCTGGCAGCTCTGCAGCAGAGCTCCCTCCTAAGGAAAGTCAAGAGGACCTTGCCCAGCCCTCCACCAGAGGAGACACTGCCTATGGTTGCCCCTAACCTGTCCCAAATGTTTATGCCCTCTTTGTCTTCCTTTAAGGGTGGTTCCCGCTTAGCAGCAAAGACCAGTCTGTTGAAGGACCTGACCCATGAGCTGAAGGCTGTAGAGCAAGAATCTACAAAGCTACGCAAACAACAGGCTGAGTTAGAGGAGGAGGAAAAAGAAATTGATGCCAAGCTTAGATACTTGGAGCTAGGCATTACACAACGAAAAGAAACATTAGTGAAAGAGAGAGAAAGGAGGGAGCTAGCATATCTACGCTGCATGGGTGACTCACGAGACTATATGTCAGACTCTGAGCTCAACAACCTTCGCCTGACATCTGCAGCTGCATCCTTTGAGAGCAATGGGTTATTGACCAGACCCAGCACAGCACCCTTGAGCCAGTTTACTTGTGAGCTAAACACCGCTGCCCAGTTTCCCCCCACATCATCCTTCATGTCATACCAGTACCCACAAAGTCTACTTACTGCACCTACCCCACAAGCATCTACATTGCCAAGCACAGGTTTCAATCAACCTCCCTATCCATCAGTCACCCAAGCCCAAGCTTTTCCCCAGCCTACTCCCTTGCAGACGTATCCAACTCTATCATATCAGGTCCAAGGGACCTTTCCTTCCCAGGGCTTCCCACTGAGCCAACCTCCATATCCAACAGACACTTTGATGCCACAACCAACACAGCCAAGCCACCCAGGGTTCCAGCCTACCTTACCACCTATGGGTGGAACGACTTATCCAAGCCACAGTGCACCTTATCCAAGCCAGGCACCCCCCTACCCGGTCAGTCAAACAAGCACTTATCAGCCACAGATAGACACTCTTACTTTTCAGCAGAAACCCCGTCAGACATCACTTGCTGACCTTGAACACAAGATGCCCACTAATTATGAGATTGTAAGCAACCCTACAGTAACAATAACTGCCCAAGATACAAGTTACAGCCAGTCTGGGTTGGGTCCACCCTATGGCCAATACAGCACAGCTGTGTCAAGCACTTATGGTCCCTACTCATCTGTTTCAGCATCCTCTGCTTATGGACCATACACAACAACCTCATCCAGTAGTTATGGGCAGTATACAACAACTATTGCAAATACATATGGATATACAGTAACTACAGCTAGTTCCTATGGACAATACAGTACTGCTGCTACCAACACATATGGGCAGGCAGCAATATCTGACCACATGCATTCAATGGACAGCCCCTCTGTGTATTCTAGTGAAGGCTTGTATGGATCTTCTAACATAGAGCAGAATGTCTCAAGGAACTATGTCTTAATTGATGACATATGTGAACTGACTAAAGAGGGCATGGGCACTGCTCCAGACTCACATCGCAGTGAGGGTCATGGGCGCTACGGGACAGATGGA
Organism: Paramisgurnus dabryanus; assembly: GCF_030506205.2. Lineage (NCBI taxonomy): Eukaryota > Metazoa > Chordata > Actinopteri > Cypriniformes > Cobitidae > Paramisgurnus > Paramisgurnus dabryanus. The sequence continues at coordinate 31,031,715 of NC_133347.1, forward strand.
CTTCACACTCGAGGGGGGAGCTCATGTGGCAGACCAGAGGATGAACGTGATGCAGATCTGTACGACCAGCACCATGGCAGGGGTAAGAGCACTGGCAGCTACCAAGCACAAGGGACAAATACGCATAGCCGTGTAGTGGGAAGCAGTAGCATGGGTGGGGGATCATTATATTACTATGATGACTACAGAAACTCAGCACCTACACGGACAGCCCACAGGCACAAGTACCTGTGCCCTCCAGCCGTCATGTCCTCCAGGAGGAGCAAACATCGTAAGCAAAGCATTGAGCAAAAGATATCAAAGTTTTCCCCAATTGAGGAGGCTCATGATGTAGAGGCTGATCTGGCCTCATACACCATGAGCACCTCTACAACCAGTGGTTATGGCTCAGGTTCACAGTACCATAAACTTCAGGATGACGTCTATGGGCTACGAAGTGCCTACAGTCAACAGTGGGGAAACTACAATGATGAATGCCTCTATGGTTATGGCAGGTCCCGTTCAGCGGGTTATGGCATGGACAAAATCTCATCCTGTGAGAAGAGATACAACAGCAGATCATATGAAGGGGGCAGTAAAAAACGGTCATATCACAGCAACCATGGCCACAGTGTGCACCCGTCTTCGCACTCTCAATATTCAGAAAAGGAGAGCTCCCACCTCATGACACAGCTAATGGGTGTTGGGAGGGCTTTCAACTATCCATCAAATTCATATGGTTCAAGTCACTCGCTTCCTGATGTGCAGGACCATATTCGAGACCTTCCCCGGACCCATGTCTATGAACCAGATGATATGTATATAATTGACGATATGCATTGTGCTGTTTCTGACAGCGAAGGTAATTGGGAGTTGCCAGCATCAGTGCCCACTTTATATATCCCCCACCCACCCAGAAAAAGAGAGTGATTAGCAGAAGTAAAGAAGTGAAAACAAAGTGCATGCGCATGTTTTGTCTGCAGGCTGCTTACAATTCTTGACAAAATTGATTGTCAATGCTGTGCTCATTGAAAAATCTGCATGAGTTGTTGTGTTGTCTCGTATTTGTTTTCTTTCCCAAAGCATTTCATTAAATGGTTTTGACTTCCAAACTTTTTATTAAGCTGCATTTCTTATTTGCTAATTGTTTATGTTCTATACATTGTGTTAAAATGTGGTGCATGTATTTCTTTAAGTTCTGGCTATTTTTTTTTCTTTTTCTTTTGCATGGCCTCAGTGTGCAATCTTCTTTTGCCATCGGACATCGAAATTGATTGTGATCTGCTTTTGGTTTCCAAAGCATACCATCTTGGACAAGAGGAGACGGACTGGTTTGAGAAGCCACGTGAGGTCCGTAGTTCCCGTCACTATGGCAGCAATGGTCATTCTGGCAGGCGTGGCCATGTCAAGCACACATACCATGACTACGATGAGCCGCCGGAAGATCTTTGGCCGCAAAATGATTATGGCCATACCCGTCACATGTCTTCTCGAGAGTATCGCCAACACGGAAGTGGAAGTTCTGGTAGGCACTCCTCACGCCACTCAGATGAGCCTCGTTCCTCTCGATCTTCACGTTCCTCAAAGGATCCATCCATGCGGAATGATTCCCGCTCCCTGTCATCTTCAGGGAGGAGGGGAGAGTCTCGCTCTCAGGGCTACCACTCCTCAGATTACTCCCGTGATCCCTCAGGCCAGCACCATAGCTCTCGCTCTGGAAAACAGTCCTCCCACCATCAAGGGTCCTCCAGTAGAAAGCAACAGGAACACATCTCATCTTCTAGACAGCCAGGAACTGTTGGGCCTACACAAAAGGGTCCTACTGGACCTTCAAGTTCAAGCAGGCAACCTGGCTCACAGCCAGCCATTGATGGACAGCAGGGTCAGCGGACACAGCTCCCTCAGTCGGCACAGACATCAGCTACCAGGCCTGGACTGCAGACATCTTCCACAGGTTCAACACAACCACAGCTAGTACAAGCCCAGCAACTGCAATCTAAACCTGTCCAGCCTGGGCCAATGGCTCGGCAACCCACCACAGTAGCTCAGACAACTTCCGCTGCAGTAAGTCAATCGTGTAATTTAATTAGTCATTCATACATTTTCCTTAAACTGTAATTTTTCTTGTAATTAAGCAGGTGAACCTATATGCTACTGGATCTTACCAACAAAAATAATACATAGTATTTTTTCTGTAAGAATATTCTTAGACCTTGACAGCGTAAAATGTAAAATTATTTAATGGTTCATTTGTTTCTCTTTTAAGAATGTCACAAAAACATTTATATACCTTAACAAGGTACATAAACAGAAAACCATTATTCCTTTTAAGGCCATAATGTCCTTTGAGCGTTTAATTTTTAGGGGTCAAGCCCAGAATGGGCGAGACCCCTATTGGGATTGCTAGTTTTCTTATTATTATTATTATCTATTATTCTTCTTCTTCCGCCATTGCGTCTATCGTACGTACGTAGGAAAGTTATGAAATTTGGCACACTCAAAGAGGCCATTCCAAATAGTCCCCACACCAAATTTGGAGTGTCTTTGTCAAACCCTATAGCGCCACCAACAGTCCAAATTTTCACTTGCATTTTTGGTTATAACTGCTGACCCATACGTCATAGAAACGCAATTCTTGTTTCATCTGATTCCTTGGCTCATGCCAATTCGATTGCACCATATGACGTCATTTCCGTTATGCTAATTATTTTGATATTTTGAATTGTTTTTAAAACCTACTTTTTCGAACTCGTCCTAGAGCTTTTGTCCAATTTGCGTAAAGAATGGGTGTTTAGCATCTAGAGACACTCATGGCAAAAAGTTATGGAATTCGTGTCTATTCGCCGATCCGTTTCCGTATACCACGTCATAACATTTTACGTAGAGCGCGAACAAACGGATTTGAGGCTGTATCTTTGCCAAAGTAGTTTTGATGGCAGTCATGACATGAGGGTTTCGTCACAGTGCCACATAGTGTTCACGAGATTTGAAAAATTGCTTTTTTGCTTATATCTAATGCTAGCTTGATATTAAAATTATGGATTTGTGGCTATATCTTCGCAAAAGTTTTGCACATTAATGTGTGCCTTGCCAGTGGTTCAGTGGTTAGTGTAGGTTGTCTACAAATCGGAAGGTTGGTGGTTCAAACCCCAGCTCCACCTGACCAAGTGTTGAGGTGTCCATGAGTGAGACATCTAACCCCAACTGTTATATGTCATCAAAGTCATGAACAGAGGGTGCATGGAACGGTTTGTCACAAGGCCACCTAGTGGTCACGAGATTTGAAAAGTTTTTGTTTTTATACTGCAAAATTGAGTCTAAAATCATGAAATTGCTATTGTTAGATTCCTTGAGGCATGCCGAGTCAAATTTTGAGGCATGCCGAGCCATTTTCAATTACAAAGCATACCAACTTTTTCAAACTCCTTCTACAGCGTTCATTTGATTGGCTTGGATTTGGTACACACAATCTAGACTCTAGACAAAAAGTCATAAAAAGATTTTGATAGACCAATCAGTTATTGTATAGCGCATCAACAAATATTATGGCGAGCACGCCGGAATGGATTTGAGCCCATATCTTTGCAAAAGTTTTGCATATTAATGTGCGTATTTCCAGTGGTTCAGTGGTTAGTGTAGGTTGTCTACAAATCAGAAGATTGGTGGTTCAAACCCCAGCTCCATCTGACCAAGTGTTGAGGTATCATTGAGAACCCCAACTGCTCCTGATGAGCTGGATGGCTCTCGCATGGCTGACAGTGTATGAATAGGTGAATGTTTCACAACTTGTAAATGTCATGAACTGAGGGTGCATGGAATGTTTTGTCACAGAGCCACCTATTTCATCAGCATTTTTTTGAAAGCCCTTGTAAACTTTTCAGTGCCCCCTAGTGGTTAAGAGTTTTGAGGCTTTATCTCCAGATCGCTTTATTGTGTGTACACCATATTTGGTGGGTGTCATCACAATTATGACCTGAGGCACCATCTATTGTTTTGGTGCAGTGCCCCAGGTGGTCAAGTCATTTGAGGCTATATCTCAACATTGCTTAATCATATGTATATAAAATTTGGTGGGTGTCATCACAATCATGACCCGCGGCACCATCTATTGTTTCGGTGCAGCGCCACGAAGATAAAGAAGATTTGAAAAATTGCAATTTTTGCCTTAATCTACTGAAAACTTAGATTTAAAATCAAGACAGTCATTATTGATACTTCATTCTGTGCCCTTTTTGGCTTGACCCCGGCATCGCTGCTTTGCAGCTATATTTTTTATTGACTTTGCTTGCTAAAACAGCAAGAATATTTAAAGAGGTTAAAATAGTATGGCCACTTTTACAATATGCAGTATCGATATTAAAATCAATATACAGTTACAGCTCCCGGAAATAATAATAATTTACAAGTTTATGCTTTTAAAAGCTACAGAGAATATGCAAAATTTGCATATATAACAGTTTAGTGGCAAATTAAAAGTGATAATATCAATATAAAATGTAATTCTTTTGAGTTATAGGATTTTTGTAATACAGCTATGTCATGATTGTGTTATGATTGTGTTAAAACATGGGTTTAGCCTTTGGAAACTCTACAAAAAAACTGGAGTTTCTTGTTCTATTACACATACAGGTGTGGACAAAAATATTAGCCCCCTTGGGAAATATGAGCAAAGAAAGCTGTGAAAATAAATCCAAAATGTTTCTCATTTGAGCTTTAATTTATAAGTAAAATATATCTGAAGTATATTCCCAATGATGTATAAAAAGTTCAGCTATAGCCATCCCAGTTCCCTGACCTGAACCATACAAAAAATGACTGGAGTGAACCATAGAGGTGAGAGCAGCAATACATGAAGGGTCTGGAGAAATTCTGTATGGATGAATAATATAAGATCACTTGCCATGCATTGTTTAACCTCATCAGACATTATAAAAGAAGACACTGAGCTGGTATCCTTGCAAATTGGAGGTATCAAAAAAGCTTAGATGAAGGTGGGGGGTACAATAAATGTCTATTTGAGAATGATGTGATGCCCCATTTTCAAATATTTAGCATCAATGAAACATTGGAGTTTGTGAATTTTTAAAAAGATAATAAGGATAAACAATGCTGATTTTTTACAGCTTTCTTTGCTCATATTTACCAAGGGAGATAATATTTTCGTCCACAACTGTAAATACATTTAGCCCATAGATGTGCTACAGTGGAGTAGCCAATATGGTCAGGTCAAAAAAGCTTTCACAAAAACTATAAAGAATGTCTCAGTTTACATAGTAACCATTGTTCCCTGAAAAGGGAATGAGATTCTGAGTCGCTGAAGCTATGCTATGGGAATTCCTTCAACTTGATAGCGTCTGAAACACTTTTGTGAAATCAGTCCAATGGTTAGGTCACACATCATAGGCGGATGTTTTAGGAACATGAAAGCTATAAAAATCACTATTACGTAACTTCTCTGGATTGGTTCCACATGCGTGAAATGATCTGCCGCTTGCAACAAGATCTGCTGTATTCTGTAGCCATCGTTAACTCTTTCCCCACCAGCGTTTTTATAAAAGTTGCCATCCAGCGCATGCATTTTGTATGATTTTCACAAAAGTTTAAAAAAAGAACAGACCTTCTGTTTAAAAAAAAAGTTTAATCTTATCTAATCTATCATTTGTTCTCTTTTGATCACATCCCAAACATGGGTTGGTTTCTTTAAAATTTTCAGCAAAAATCTGAGATAATTGCATTTTTGTAAAGGACTTTTGTTAGAGATCAAGAGAGTTTTTAGTGTTTTGGATACGTGGATCCTTCAGTGTGGGTAAGCGTGTCACCTAGTGGATAAGAGTGGAAATATGGATTGCTGTAAAAACTCGTCATTGGCAGGGGAGGGCTTTCTCTTCATAACTCATCAATGGCAGGAAAACAGTAAAGAAACCACTAAAAACCCATCTCTTCCCTCACCACCTCACTTAATAATACAGAGTTTAATATCTTTTTCTAACTTTATCCTTTCTGATTAAAAAAACACTTGACTATGTATAATGTGTTAGGCTTGATGGACTTGATATGTTTTTCTGCACTTATGTATTGCTGTTTTTGTGTTATTCTAATTGCTTCTATTGTTTACCTCATTTGTAAGTTGCTTTGGATAAATGTGTCTGCTAAATGACTAAATGTAAATGTAAAAGAGCATCCGATGAAGCCGGCTTTAGCTTAAATGTGCTGAAGCAAGGCATGACAGAGGAAGGAGATGCAGCATCTTCTTCGCTTCTCAGGGAACAATGGTTACATTTGTAACCTGAGATATTTCTGGATGAGGGAACTAGCACTGCATCGCTGAAGTTACGCTTTAGGAACGATGTATCAAAGCACCATGCTACCAAGTGCTGCTCTGTGTGAAGCCATCACATACAGCTAAGACATGATTACCTGGGTCCCAGGTGTAGCACCCGCACCTAACTCATAGAACCGAACAAATGTGAGCGTAGATGACCAACCTGCCATATTACAGATGTCCTGAACTAAGGCTCCATAGCCACAAGGCCCTAGAGGTTGCCTTACCCCGAGTAGAAGGAGCTCTGATGCAATTGGTGAAAGTGGACCTGTTTCTGATCCTGAAATGGAGGAGGACAAAAAGTCGGCAAAACAATGGGCCATGACAAATTAGTCAGTACCTTAGACAAATAACCAGGCCTCGGGCACAAAAAAGGATTAACCATCCCATGTGCAAATTCCAGGCAAGTTTGGAAAACTGACAGGGCCTGAAGGTCACCCACTCTCTTCAAAGATGTGATTGCCAACTGAAATATTGTCTTAAGTGCCACAAACTTGACTGGAACAGTCTCAATGGGCTCAAACGTCTTCAACTTTTATCTTGACAAGAGATAAGTTGTTATAACTTATAAAAGATAGTTGAAAAAAGTCATTTAACTTCATTTTATAAGTTATAATAACTCATCCTTAGTTATAACAACTCATCTCTAGTCAAGATAAATAATAGTTATTTGAAATGACAGTAAGTTGAAAAAATTAAGACAGCAAATAATTTTTTACAGTGCAGATACAGCCACTACATAAAACGTAAAAAGAGATACCCTGGCAATTGTTTTTTCCTGCACAAACTCCAAAATTGTACCAGTTGGGCTGTTAACTGGGTCATATGGGTGCTTACATCACCAAAAAGTAAAGACTTTCCCTTTAAGGCATGAAGCTTTAAAGAGGGTGGAGGGTGCTCTGGAGTAAAAAATGGTCTCCACAACCTCTGCCTATTAAAACCTTGTCCAAAAGAGCTCCACCACCTTGGGGTAGAGTCTCCACTCTGCGGTTCTCAGCCCCTGTCTTGACAGGATGTCTGCTCTCTAATTTAGACACCTGGGAATATATACAGCTCTGAGCGAGAGCAACTTTCTCTGTGCCTACAGGAGCATGTGGTGAGGCAACTTTTACTGTGTGCGCAAGCACAAGCCCCCTGCAAAAAGATGTTTCAGAGTGGAAAAGACTGCCAGTATCTCTAGGCAATCTATGTGAAAACTAAGCTGATGCAATTACATAGATTATGACCCATATGGCCTTCCATAACCATTCCCCAGCCTGTGAAGGATACAGTCTTGTTCAAAATAATAGCAGTACAATGTGACTAACCAGAATAATCAAGGTTTTTAGTATATTTTTTTATTGCTACGTGGCAAACAAGTTACCAGTAGGTTCAGTAGATTCTCAGAAAACAAATGAGACCCAGCATTCATGATATGCACGCTGCTAAGGCTGTGCAATTGGGCAATTAGTTGAATTAGTTGAAAGGGGTGTGTTCAAAAAAATTGCAGTGTGGCATTCAATCACTGAGGTCATCAATTTTGTGAAGAAACAGGTGTGAATCAGGTGGCTCCTATTTAAGGATGAAGCCAACACTTGTTGAACATGCATTTGAAAGCTGAGGAAAATGGGTCGTTCAAGACATTGTTCAGAAGAACAGCGTACTTTGATTAAAAAGTTGATTGGAGAGGGGAAAACCTATAAAGAGGTGCAAAAAATTATAGGCTGTTCAGCTAAAATGATCTCCAATGCCTTAAAATGGAGAGCAAAACCAGAGAGACGTGGAAGAAAACGGAAGACAACCATCAAAATGGATAGAAGAATAACCAGAATGGCAAAGGCTCAGCCAATGATCACCTCCAGGATGATCAAAGACAGTCTGGAGTTACCTGTAAGTACTGTGACAGTTATAAGACGTCTGTGTGAAGCTAATCTATTTTCAAGAATGCCCCGCAAAGTCCCTCTGTTAAAAAAAGGCATGTGCAGAAGAGGTTACAATTTGCCAAAGAACACATCAACTGGCCTAAAGAGAAATGGAGGAACATTTTGTGGACTGATGAGAGTAAAATTGTTCTTTTTGGGTCCAAGGGCCACAGGCAGTTTGTGAGACGACCCCCAAACTCTGAATTCAAGCCACAGTACACAGTGAAGACAGTGAAGCATGGAGCATGATATGGGCATGTTTCTCCTACTATGGTGTTGGGCCTATTTATCGCATACCAGGGATCATGGATCAGTTTGCATATGTTAAAATACTTGAAGAGGTCATGTTGCCCTATGCTGAAGAGGACATGCCCTTGAAATGGTTGTTTCAACAAGACAATGACCCAAAACACACTAGTAAACGGGCAAGGTCTTGGTTCCAAACCAACAAAATTAATGTTATGGAGTGGCCAGCCCAATCTCCAGACCTTAATCCAATTGAGAACTTGTGGGGTGATATCAAAAATGCTGTTTCTGAAGCAAAACCAAGAAATGTGAATGAATTGTTAAAGAATCATGGAGTGGAATAACAGCTGAGAGGTGCCACAAGTTGGTTGACTCCATGCCACACAGATGTCAAGCAGTTTTAAAAAACTGTGGTCATACAACTAAATATTAGTTTAGTGATTCACAGGATTGCTAAATCCCAGAAAAAAAAATGTTTGTACAAAATAGTTTTGAGTTTGTACAGTCAAAGGTAGACACTGCTATTTTTTTGAACACACCCCTTTCAACTAATTGCCCAATTGCACAGCCTTAAGAGTGTGCATATCATGAATGCTGGGTCTTGTTTGTTTTCTGAGAATCTACTGAACCTACTGGTAACTTGTTTGCCACGTAGCAATAAAAAATATACTAAAAACCTTGATTATTCTGGTTAGTCACATTGTACTGCTATTATTTTGAACAAGACTGTACATCCATCAAAAGCCTGATGTGTCAACACTGAGCCCCAAAAAAATCTTTTGGGAAAGAAACCATGGTTTCTTCCTTAATATTAAGGTATGTTTGTGTGTGACTTTGATGCAAATCAGAATGGATTCTATATGAGCAGGAGACAATGGAGCCTGCATTTTCATTGAATCTCATACTACTCCCAGAAAAGAGGTCTTGTGTGGTGGAGAAGCTCACTTTCATTGGAGATTAGCTGATGGGCTTTCCTTAGGCCATGATCCTGATGGGCTTTCCTTAGGCCATGATCCTAATTGGCCTTCCATAACCATTCCCCAGCCTTCCCCAGATGCATCTGTTGTAAGTGTAACACGATGACAATGAGCCCCCAATACCAGCCATTGGGAAAGGAACCATGGTTTCTTCCATAATATTAAGGCATGATGACATTGCATGTGACCATGATCATAAGAAACAGGTTGCTCCTCAGGGAAAACTTTCTGGTTTGGGGAAAACCCTCTAGTTTTGAGCATTTTCTCATCTGAAGCAGCCCCAAAATTATCATGTTGGATGCTGTTGCCATCAGCTCTAACAGCCTCTCAAGCTGTTTTGCAGTGTGTGATCAGCCCAGCATCATTCTGCCTACAACTAAAAAGGGATATAATAAAAGCAGGCATCCTACCTGCCTGTATTGTCATTGAATCCCATGCAACAACAAGAAAAGGCTCATCTGTGCTAGAGAAAGCATACATTTCTTGGCATTTAGCCTCAATCCCACCTCTCTCACATGGGCAAGCAAAGCATCTTGAAGCGACGCCACTATTTGTCCTTACTCGGCTAACATTATCCAGTCGTCTATATATAATTCAGCATATGAATGCCCTAGAGTTGCAACAAATGCAACATGCTGCATTCACACATACTGTGAAAGTGTGGGGTAACAGGCCAAAGAGGAAATAAAGGGGTGTAACAATACATAGGAGTCACATTTCGGTACAAACCTTGGGGGATCGTGGTTTATACAGGTTCACTACAAATACCAATTGCTAGATGTCTTTTTATTTATTTTGACCAGACAGTAATTTGTGTGTTGAGAGAACGATTACCTCCGGTTTTCTTAAAAACATTGCATCTTAATGATGAAAGTGTCTCTGGGCTCAGATCAATGAAAGTACAGTGTGAGTGCATGCTTCTGGGAGAGTAGGTAAGGGGGACTATCGCGCTTGGGCATGGTTTGGTTGAGTTAAGTATGATATGAGGGTGCCCTAAAGCTTGGTTTAGGGATCAGTTGTAGATATAAATTAATGTCACTGTTTGAGATTCAAGTTAATTTACACAGAAAGAAACAGCTGTGAGATCTAAATACTAATGACTTCTATTCTCCTTTTTGCCAACAGACTAAGCCAGAGCCCGTCACTGCTATTGGAGCAAAAGCAGCTCAGATTCAACCTGGCAAAACAACCCAGCCCCCTCTCACAGGGATCGGTAACTGTGTTAAACTTACACCACACCAGTAGCGGCCCATGACTATAAATTTAGGTGGGGCAGACTCTAGGTCATATATCGTAGGCTGCACCACTAACCTATGATTAACTGCTAGTGGTATAAGTTTTACATTTAAATTACTGAACGCATGCAGAACACTGAGCAGAGGTCTAGTGTCTCCTGTGATTCAGCCTGACAAGGCCGCTCTAATGGTATTTAATTTCGTTTGAGCCTTGTCAGATAAGTGCACACATGCACACATCCATTCGTCCCCATTGAGAAGAGTGAAAAAGTAAGCATGAGTGTTACGATATGCGACACCTCGGTTACCAGACTACATACAATTGCCATAGTTACCGCTGTCTAGGGGTTAATCTTTACAGTCATTCGTCGTAACACATAACCAGTTTTACCTACATGAGGCGAAAGGACATGAAAGTCAGTCCTAACCTAATGTACTGATGAAAGCATGTGTGTGTCAACAAAAAATACCACCCAGAGAAAAGCCACTCACCTATACTGCCCTACAAAGGCTAAGTGCAGTAACTACACAAACACTGCAAAAGAAAAATGCCCTTAAATTTTTTTTTACACCAGCCAGTCAAACATGTTACAGCAATTTTGGCACACAACGTTCTCTGAAATGGGACAAAATTGAACCAGGAGACTTTGTCACAAGACACAACAAATCTCACAAAGCCCATTTAAACCCTTAACTTAATTTTGACCAAATGCGTAGTTTCTGCGCTTTGGCTTTATAGGGCAGTATATCGGCCCATCGATACTCTGGCCCGGCGGCGTGCAGCATGGGATGTCCAAGCGGGACACAGAGCAGACACGATTTCGGTTTTCTATGTTTTCAAGAGGATCAATATTTGGGGCCCTGCCCCCACCTGCCCATACAAACGAGCTGCGCCTGCACCACACTATTATACTACTGACATTAACAGTCCAATAAATGGCTTTATTGAATCAGTGAATTCTTGTTGTATTGCATGTGATTCACTGAGAACTCAGTAACCACATGTGCATTACAATTACCACAGATTTTTCAATCTAAACTCAGTAACCACATGTGCATTACAATTACCACAGATTTTTCAATCTATCACATAGTAGTCATTATTATATTAGTAGATTATTGTTGCATTTACTAGATCAGTTTGCAGTAGTTTTCTTTTTTGTATCATACAAACAAGTTTTTGGGTTTTTGTCATTTAGGTTCCAAAGCAGTTCCACGGCCTGCTGGAATCGGCAGTGCAGCTGCAGGTCAGCCTGGTGTGGAGGGAGAGAGCGTGTTGTCAAAAATTTTGCCTGGAGGGGCTGCAGAGCAGGCTGGCAAACTAGGAGAGGGTAAGCAAAGAACACAAGGAATAGGAACTTAAAGCTTCACTATGTAATATGTATTTTTTACACATCTAATTTCTGTTAGAAATTAACAGAATTTTATTTCACTTTATTAAGCCTGTATTAGCTAACAGTTTCCGGTGCTCCACAGTATGGCTGCACTGTTAAGAGCTCCAGGCAAACTCTACTGCTTTTTGTGCTTCTTGTTGTTTCATAAATGTGTTGCCCTTAACCATTCAATACAATCCCCAAACACATTTAAACAGCAACACATAAATTCGAGAAGCATCAGCACTGCCTCTTTGTTTACCACCTGCGCCGGTGTAGAAGAAAGAAGAACAAATGAGGCAAATATGCCAGGAATCTGTGCAGAATTCAAAAAAGGCTGACAAATCTTCTCTTCCGAGTATTCTACTAGCAAATGCACTTTTGATGAACTTCATTTAAAGTACAACTGTTATATATAGATGTGTGTTTGTGACCCTGTCTGTGAAATCCCGGTTAAGGGGCCCTATTTTAACGATCTGAAACGCAATTGCGAAGCGCAATGCGCAAGTGACTTTGTGGGCGGATCTTGGGCACTGTTGCTATTTTCCCGGCGGGAGAAATAACTCTTGCGCCAGGCGCAAATCAATAAGGGGTTGGTCTGAAGTAGGTTCATTATTCATAGGTGTGGTTTGGGCATAACGTCAAATAAACCAATCAGAACGGTATCCAACATTCCCTTTAAACGCAAGGGCGCAAGTTCCATGGCGGGTTGCTATTATTATGACGGATTTACCAGGCGCACGCAAGGAGCGGTTCACAGCCGAGGAGACCGACGTTCTTGTAAGAGCAGTCAAAGACAGAGAAGTTGTTTTGTATGGGGATAGGAGAAACCCGCCCAAATCAGCGTAGGTTAAACAGGCGTGAGAGGAAATAGCCACAATTGTCTCATCAGCTGGCATCCCCATCGTTGCGCCAAGCACTACAATGATGTCAGGAGACGGGGGAATCCCAAGCTTGCCAGCATGAATCGGGAGTGTAACGGGAGGTGGATCTGCCTCTACACAGATCTGCGTCCACCCTCACCGCTGAAAGGGTTTGGGGGCTTTGAAATCGGACCCAAGAAACGCAAGCAAGGTCCAACCCCAAAGAACACTTACAAATCAAGTTCATATACATTAAGATTTCTTGTGAAAACATTTTAATTATTATTTACATAAAATAAACGTAATACAGCCACACAACAAACTTATGAAAATATTTTAATCGTTATTTGCATGAGAATTTTTTAACGCAGCCACACAATAAATAAAAACTATCACCACAATGCTCACCACTATGATTCCCCTTATCTCATGTGTTAATAATTTTTATTGTAACAATTTATGATTTGCAAAAATAACTGTTGCATCTGTGTAGATTAGATAAGCAAAGTGCGTGCGCGTTGTGCACGCTATACATTATGGTCAAGCATGCGCCCTTAAAAATAGCTTATTACACGGCTCTCTGGAATTCTTGATTCTGATTGGTCAGTTGAGACATCTGCAGGTTCGTTCTTTTCAAATAATAACCGCTCCAAAGTAATAACGCATAGCCGGTACTACTTGTACGAGTAAAATCGCTCCGCGCCAATAAAGATCAATAAAGATTACTGTTTGGCGCCATCTTGTGACAAACACTGGACAACCACGACAAGACACAGACAGCTACTGAGACTGAACTTGACAAAATAGAGCATGACAGCTATGAAGCCAACACACAAAAAAATACAGAATGGGCATTAAAACTTCTCAAAGACTGGCTAAAAGAGAAAAAATGGAGACAGACAAGTATGAAGCAGAGGATCTTAATAAGGTATTATGATCATTTTATGCATCTGTGCAAAGTTTCGCGGAAGGATAAACATGTTAATTTAAAACAAATATGCCAATAAAATGTTTCAAATTCATATTCATGTCCAGTTTTTTTCTTATGTGACAAGTAGCCGTGTAATAAGCGGGATAATGTAGAGGCAGCCGGTAGTTATCGGGAAATAAGCCCCTTCAGTGTGATACAAGACTGATCACACTGTCGGGGCTTATTTCCCGATAACTACCGGCTGCCTCTACATTATCCCTTACATAATGAACCACGCGCAACGCGCCACTGACTTTAGACGTTTTTTTGGTCAGTGGCGCAATTGTTTTTTGAAACTGCAAAATAGCATCAGGGATGGTTTGCGCCAGAACACGCCTCCTTTTTGTGCTGAACTGCCCAGGGAGTGCAAGTTCATTCCCTAGTTTGCCGACGTGCGTCTGTGGAGGGAAAAACCAGCTGTGCGCCGGTGCAAAATATGAATGATACATGCGTCACTGACAAAGTCAATTGCGCTGGGTGAAAGATAGGGCCCAAAGTCTGATAAACAAGTCTTACTATCATAATAAAGTCTCACTGTGAGATTGGGAGCATAAAAGTGCTCAGGAAGATGGCATCCTAAACATTGGTTTACATAATTGAAATTACCTTATTTCTTACATTTTCTAGCTACCAGGCTCCATGAGAGAGCCTCACTTTCCCTAACCTAACCATGTGTGTGATGTACTCACAGCTGGCAAAAGTTAGATTACTCTCTGTCTGGCTTCTCACCTGGGACCAATTTGCCTAAGAAGCCAATACCAGTGAGTGTTCTCTGTTCAGAGCTCAAGGTGCAGCCAAGTGGTAGAGGGGGGCTCGTTCATGAGCACTGGGGTTGCAGCGTTGCCATTTGCAAATGTTTTTTCCTGATGGCTTTATCATGCTGTGATCTGCAGCACTTGTCCAGAACATCACCTGGTTTGCAAGTGAGTGTGAAGCAGTAGATATAAAGGTCAGCACATCTAAATCCAAGGACACTATTCTCAATTGAAAAAGGTGAATAGGAGCTATGGATAGTGATTAAAAGAACAATGTTGCAGCCGGAAGGTTGTTATGTTATCTAGGATGACTCTGAAAGACAGAGTGCAAGAAATAAAGAAATAAATGGTGGCATAGAAAACACTTGACTTGATTTCCAGGATCATGTGCAGTGTCTACAGTGTAGATCGTTTGGTAAAATGATTCTGCATTTACTCTTTAAAACAACAGGAAGAATCATATCCAGAAAGTAATATTTTTCTTTTTTTTTGTCTTTCAGTGCTAGTAACTGATGGATTGCATTATCAGATTTTAAATCAGATTTCAAATATTAATTTATTTCCTGTTGTTTACATTGGTTTCATATAATAGAATCATCTGCCATGATTGGGTTATCCCTAATAAACACTACACACTTTTGTGACATGTTACGGCTCCATCACGGCCACCAGAGCTGATCACGGCACTCTCATCAATGCTTGTGTTTATACCAGCCATGCTGTGATTTGCTACGAGAAAGGTGCAGACCTGCCAACCTGTTGATACTATTTGTCACTCTACGTAAAAACCTGAACTGCGTTTAGCCCCGACAAAATGTTGCAAACCGTTTTTTAAACAAAAAGGTAATGCATTGAACATAACGCAAGAGTTGCAACTACGGTAGCTGAGAAAGCCATTAATTTTGTACTTTTTTAATGTTTCCAGTTTCTAATATAATCGTTACAAATATGTGTAAAATACTGTAAAATATGCTTGATTTGACAATCACTGCCCTTGCCGTCTAGAATGAAAGACAACATTCCAACTTGAACCCATTGTGCAAGCTGTCTCTTTAGTGCTGCGTGGTTTATTTACATGTTGCTGCTGATTGGACTGCAGTTCTGACACCCACCAAAAAAGAGAAAATGTATCTCAAACCCTGTTGCATACCAGTGCACACCATTTCCAGGAAACATTACTTTTGATTTGTAAATGACATAATTTATAAATGAGCCCTTAAAAAAAGTTACCATGATTTTACCATGTACCATAGGCGCCAAATTCGCTGGTGGATTCTTATGCTCAATAACATGCGCTTATATCTGCAAGCATCCATTGGTCACATAAAAACAGAAAGTTCACTGTCAGTGAAGGAAATCCGCCTGATATCCGAGCGGAGGGGATTAAATGTGCTGCTCTGTAATAACATTCTCTCGATTGAGAAAAAGTGAGTGCATCTGCAGCATGTTACCTTGAAAGTTACCAAGAGATGTGCATGCGTTTGTAAAATTATGTGTTAAAACCCTGTGTTCTGTCATTCGGCTGTCATTCAAATACAAAATAAACACCCTGCAAAGACTCCTAATCTTATTTCATATCACTATATCTTTAGACGGGAAATATATGACCAGAGGCTTCAGATTCTTGAAGTTGAAATACAGTCAATGTTAAAAATTGTTGCCTTTTTTTCTGGTGGCTATACAGCACAACAAAGTAGGCTTAGTAGGCTTAGCGAAACACAATTAAACCGGACAAAACATAACCATTTAACCAATGTAAACATGTTAGAAGGCCAAAAATCAAGAAAAAAATCAAAGTTGGATGGGCCGATCTTGTGGTCAAGTAAATCCAATTGCTTTGTCTCTGAAATGCTCCTGGTATGAGTTGGCACTGTGTGGAGAACCGAACGGAGCCATAGCACACCGTAGATGTGTAGGTTGAATTAAGTTGCTTAAAGGCGCAAAAGAGGATGTTTTTGCTGACTGAGGGTGTTTTCACATATACACTGTTTAGGTCAGCCCAAATGACGTGTCGCTCCGAGTACGGTGCGTTTGGGTCAGTGTGAACACAACAGCCACACTCGGGTGCGCACTAAACGGCCGCTCCGAGACCGCTCTAAACAGGTGGTCTCGGAGCGGCTGTTGCCGAACTCTGGGGCGACCCACCTGTGGTGTGAACACTGCTGGACCTCGGGCCGAACCAAATACAGGAAGTTCTCCACATGTTTGAGCCACTGGGATTCGTTGTGACGTGAGCCGGGTGTTATATTGTGGGTTAACAACAAACAAGCCAATCCTGGTCCGTTGCATAGAGATTCGCTGTCTCCTTTACGTTTGAGCTGATGATTTTATAAATGCATAGCTGTCCTCCACACACAAATAGTGACATTACGGGCTTTTTAGCAAACGGCTCCGTGAGAAAGGCTTTAATAGAACAGCTACGCAATTTCGCGTTAAAGCAAAGAAACTTCGCAAAGACGTGCATCGTTTATCTCCACATCTTGATAGCTGCGCTCTCCCTGTCAGGCTGGTTGTCGTGGAAACGTGGGGGTGGTCATGAGACGGTAAGAGCTGTCAGAGACAAATGACAGCGCTGACTTTTGTCACATGGTGTACGGTGCGGCATTTCGAGTCAAATAAAAAATATATATATGTGAACACGGACCGCACTAACTGAAAAATGATACAATGTATTTTGGTGCGCTCCGAGGCCGCACCACGGTGCCCACCAACATATGTGAAAACAACCTTAGAATCAAAAGACCGTTACTGAGTTTTTGAAATGACCGCATGCGTAAGAACAGCCCCCCTCCTTCACAGTTCACTTCTAGGGAACGCCTTCCAAAACTCGTGCACGAGTATTTGAACACGAGTGTTTGTTTACTACCGGCATATGCTGTGTCGCGTCAGTTGATACATTATGTGAAATGATATGATAATAAACACATAAGACGTAACTTTAGATCAGTCGACGCTACTCCCATTTCAACTAGCATGTAGCAGACTGGTCACTGCCTTACAACTACAGTACACAAACAACGTCAGTGTAGCGGAATAACAGTACAACAGTAATTATTCCACAAAGAAAGAATAATCACTGTTACCTGTCGAGGAGAATATTTGCGAACTGCGTGTCTGTCTTGACACCTCTCTGTTCCTTCATTGCTCTCCAGCGTTGAAATGTTTCTCCATTAACGACTCTGTTTACATTACGTTCTTCGGACAATTTTCTCCTCCTCTCAGCGACTTCAAAAAAGTCTTTATTTTGCGTCCTCCTTCGAGTTTCTTCTCTACCGTGGTGCAAATTCGAGGAGGAAAGCAGGATCGACAATGAAAACAAAACGCAACTTAAGACGGAGTTTCTATGCGCATACGTCGCCTGTGTAAAGTTACTGGAGCGCGCACGTCTCTCACAAGCATCCTGATGGCAGTGATTGACAAGCCAGAGGGCCAATCGCTGATGTGATGACCGCATGAGCAATTGGCTGATGTTTTTCAGGCCCTATCTTGTGCACAGATGAAGTATATTAATATTATTACTTTCAGTGCACCTAATAAATAGTCTTTTATCAGTTAGTAAAGACAGTTTCAAGTAATATTGCAAAAATGTATAAAACAAACATCCTCTTTTGTACCTTTAAATTGACATTTAGTTGCACATTATTTATAGTCAGTTGAATGATCATCACAATAAAGTGTTAACAGATATAAAGCAGGTAGTCTACTAATACTATAATGGCTGACAGTTAACAAGTAGTTGCAAAGTCACACATTGTTTGTAACTTTTATAAAGTGGAGTATTAAAATAAAGTGTTACCAAAGAGAATGAACTTCATAATGTAGGTGCCTCCAACCAGAGGTGATCCAGGTATGGTTAACTAGGAAGAGATCCTGGGGCATGCCTGTTCTTTCTCAGATAGATTTCACCAGACATTGGCCGTTTCTCAATGTCAAGGATACTTCCTTGGCAGGACTAGTCCTTACAAGTCACTTCCTTCAGAGGCTAGGCAAGGCTCCTCTTAAGCATTCGGAGAACACGTTAAATGGAACAGGCTAGCAAGTGCACGTCATTGCGTCAATGAAAGGTGTGCTTTCTGTGCTGCGCGCATAGGATTGTGGGTGATTTCAGCGCCTGAAGAGCGCGAAGGATACACATATGCATCCTTTCCTGTACATGGGATATTTCTCGAACAAAGGACTCAGTCCTTGGCTGAAATTTCGAGGATCCTTGACATTGGAACAGTCCTTCTACGGACGTCAATGACGTAGCATCCTCGAAATTCTGGCTTCCGAGGATCCTTCCTTGACATTGAAAAATGGCTATTGTTGCAGCTACTGCCCTAAAGTGATCACATTTGATCTGACGTTTGCAATGGTTTAAAATGATTACATTTGTCAATCAAATTTAGAAAAGAAGATAAAAATGCCAAAATTTTGATCATAGTTGTTATTTTTCTTTGTTTTATTGTGTCATGTTACTGTGACGGAACAGCCATCACTGGATTTGGCAAGAAGTTCAGCTCCTTGTGGTGAGGAAGACCGAACTCAAGGTGAGTTCAGCTGATTTTTAATGCCTATTGGACTGATTGAATGCAATGCCTTATGAACTCAAATATAACTTCAGTAATCCACAGTTTCTGTACAGTATGTGCATCAATGTACAGTATATTGTCCATTGAACAAAACGATTCCAAGAATTAGTTGTATTGGTTTTTGACATTGATTCATCTTATTCTTTTGTAGAATGCATGTATGGTTAATGATACGGCAACACAAGGTTGAGAACTTGTAAAGTTTTATGTCATTAGGTATGAATAATCTAGGGTTCCGTCTCCTTGATCAGTCCATTTCTGAATGTACTTCTTGTTTAAGCAAGCACATCATAAAAGAGATTATGATGGTCAGTAGTTTGGCTATTATTCGTCTCTCTCAGATTCACTTTAGTGACAGAATCTCTTTCCTAATGAATTTATTCAGCCTGTTGATATCTTTAATATGAGTGCATCAGCATCCGGAAGTAAATATCAAAAAACATCCATTAGAAATGTTTTACGAGTTTGCCTGCCCATTCAGTATTAATAGTTAATGGTAAACGAACTTGGCTTGCCATCCTTGAGCCACAAGTTCAAGTAACAGAACTGTACAGAGGAAAAGAATGCCGGAAGAATTACAGCTGTTTGCAGACTGCCGCTTATATGCTTTTAATGATGATTGACACAGGACTGAATGCTTAGGTTCCTACCAAACCTACGTTTAGAACTTTGTTTAATGTGCCTTAAAAGTATGGTTACTGAGTTAATTTTCATCATGAGGTCGCTATTGCTGGATAATTCTGTTTTCCAGAAGCCTGCAGTGCTGATACTTTTCAGTCATTTGCGATGTCACAGAGTTGAACGTCTTTATGTAGTTACATGTATGATTCATTCTCATCTGCAATTTTTTGATCGATTGTGTTTTAAAAGTATGCTCAAACTCTAATAACAACAATCCTATGTGATCACCGATGCGCTGGTAGAGAGACAGCGCAGGCTGATACAAAAGTGGAAAAGATCGAGGTCATCTGAAGTCGGCTCTTCAAGGGCAAAACACCTGATAAAGCTGTTACCTAGCTATTCTACAATTTTTTCCAGGATGCTCTTGCAACCCGGGGGCTACTTGTCCACAACCCGGTACTCGGCCACGACCCGGTGGTTAGGGACCTCTGTTTTCTGATGGCTTCAGTGTTGGCATCAGTCCAGTCAAGTCTGTCAGCTGTGTGTGTGTGACTGACTCACTCTTTCCTTGTCATTTCAGGTTGTCTAAAAAGGACGTTGAAAGACTTTGCACTGGAAAAACCTATGAAGTTTTTCTTTCATGTTTTAATTTAATGAAAAGACAGAGAGAGGGAGAGAAGCAATCTGTTTCTTCTGGTGAGAAAGTATTAAGTCCTTCAAATTTGAATTCAGCTCTTTTTTAATATGCTTTGAAAGATTAGCAAAACTCCAGACCTTGTGGATTTGAATTTGAAAACATATGCTATAAATATTCATACTTGTAAGTAAAATTTACACTCACAGCTCTTACTGTATGTGAAAACCTGTAAATTGCAACTTTCTTCTCATACTATTTCATTTGAACCATTTCTCACATGTAACAAATGGATGTGTTGTTTTTGTGTTAAGCCATTCAGAAGTGGAATCACAGAACTCCAGCAGCTCAGGCCTGCATGATGTCAAGACTTCACTGTTCCTTCTGGAAACCAGACTGTAAGGAACTTTCCCCCCTCGCTTTATTTCGTGACCCATTAGGCAGATATAATCTATCTCAGGACCCACCAAATATTTTTTATGGAAATCTGCAGAAAAAATACATTTAGAAATACGAAAAAAAAAACGTGTTATCTTTTAGAAGAAAGTAGTTTATCTTCTCATTGTATGAATTAAATTTAAGTTAATTGCAATCCCAAACCACCTGACATCAAAACCATTGCCATTAATACGACAAAACTGTTTTTGAGTCATTCACTACAACAAACAAGTGACTTTGTGTAATCCACTAAGGCAGTGGTTCCCGAACTTTTTCAGCGTGTGGCCCCCCTTGTGTACGGTGCATTCCTTCGCGGCCCCCCAAAGAACATTTGTGACAAAAAAACTGTTCTAAAACTCAAAATTTTAATAAAAAACATAAAATTATACAAAAAGGTGAATCATTCTTTATCATTTACCTAAATGACAAAAACAGGATTTTAATGGCAAGCATTGTTATAATATGCGTATGCTGACCACTAGGGGGCCAGCTTTCTCATAATTTTATCCGGCGCTGCACAGAACGATTGGCGAGTGATATTACTCTGCTCAAAAGCATAACACGCAGTCTTATCTCATGGTACTTTGATGTCATATAACAATTGCTCTGTGCAAGCGCTGCATACAATTGAACACGCTTATAGACATGTGTCTTGATATAATGGGTATGGTTTTCTAACAAAGTTAGCATCCGGAGCAGAAAAGACAGAAAAAGTGCATGCCTGCGTGATCATGTCACTGTATTATTTCTACTGCCATACGAGCCACAAATTAAAGCTTGCCGATTGAGCTATTTATTTAAATCCTCACTTGTGCTTCATTTATGTATGTGTTAAAGTGAGTCATAATGAACTGGCATATAACCAGAACATCTCCTTATTTGTTCCACAGAAGAAATGCAGGTCTGAAAAGACAAGAGAGTGAGTAAATAATGACAGAGTTGCATGCTTGAATTAAATATTATTTTAAGTCCTGTGCTAAAACAATGTAATTTATTATTATTATTATTATTATTAGTTCATTAGTCTTATATTCAAATTGTTGAAATATTCATATATTTTCCAAACATACTATAAGCGTTTTGTTTGGTGGTTGGTTATATTGAAGCACATATTCTTAGGTGATTTCTTAATAGAATAAGATGTTATGCTGTAACTAGTATCTTGTTGGGGTCTTTAACACCTCTGTTAAATATCTACACTGTAAAAAAATGCAGCATAAAATTAAAACAACTTTTTTTCCAAGTCATTTCAACATACTATTTTAATTTATTGTGAGAAGTTGAAATAACTTAGAAAATCAGGTTGAAATTGTTTAACTTAATCTTTTACTATATATATTGTTTTGATAAAAATGCTGCAAATTTTTACAGTGTACAGTTCATTTAACGTATACATAGTTTTACCCAGAGCCGATCCTGGCCTTCTGGGGGCCCTAAGCAACTTTGTGAGGGGGCCCTGTCATCGCGTTCATAAAAAAACATTCACTGTCTCTGCTTAAATGTAGCTATAAACAAAATGTTAACTAAAACACGTATTATCTTATAGTTGTACATTTAAATGTACATTACTGTGACACTCATCAGAATACTTCCTAATTATAACATTGGTACATGTTTTCTGAAAAGCCCTTAATCTGTTACATTACTTAGAAAACAAGGTCTACTGGCAGATATATTCTTTTTTAAGAGATGTAGATTATCAGGGAAATTTAAAATTATGAATAAAATAAAACCAATATAGCTGTCAGATAAACTATAACAAATAACTTTATATAATTTTCCAGAAGGCATTATCAGACTCCACAGATAAACACACCAAAATACATAAATCATTCTCTTAATATGCAAACATTAGACCTAATGTGCATTGTTTTTAAATGCTAACAGGAGTCGCACAACATCTTGCATGAATAAATGTGTTTATTTTTTAACACATATGAAAGATTTTGATTATTAATGTGTACAAGCATTTCTAACAAAACACACTGGACTAAAACTGAATCTAGCGATTTGGACTGCAGTGTTTGTTATAAATCCATTGCATGGTTAGTCAAGACTGAATAGGAATTTTGTGTTCTTTTTACTTCACCTTCATGGCGCTTGTCTTTCCTGCTCCGGGCAGATAACTTTAATATCCGAATGAAGACGCATGTTGATAGGCGCGTCAACAGCATGCTGAGCTGCATAGATGGACTGACAACTGCATTAAAGTATTGTGAGATCAGACTGCTTGTTATGATTTCGAATGGCTCCCACGGCACAATGATGTCACTCGCCAGCCGGTCTGTGCAGCGCTGCATGAAGTGAAGAACAAGGGGGCCCCCTAGTGGTGCGGGGTCCTACGCAGCTTACTTAGCCTGCGTATAGGGCGGATCGGCTCTGGTTTTACCATTCTTAAACGATACTGTAAAATGTACATTTGTAAAATATCCCTCACTTTATTCTAATAGTTTCTCTGTTTCTGTTTCTCTTTTTTTAGATTCTCTCTATCTGTGTTTCAACAGAGTGGCTTGGGAAAGATATGACCAGCCTCCTTGAAAGGGCTCGTCAGCTCTAAACCACTTTCTACTGCTGGTCTACAAAAACAGCACATAAAGGCAACAAACAACACAGGTCAAACGCAAATCTGATTATAAATCTGCATTAAAAAAAACAGACAAAGTCGACCTGTTCTCAATCAGAGAAGTGCAGCTCGCAGAGAACTGTGATTCCACGTTTCTCTCATTTCTTTGGAAATCCACTTCACCTCCCTCTCAGGAATGAAAGAAACTAGATAAACTTCATAGGTTTTTCCTATAAACTTCTTCAAAAGAATTCCTTTTTGTTGTCAAAAAGAAAAAACGGAAAAACACGAACACACGTCTCTATGCTAAGTCCTTTAACTCAACATTCCACTCAACAACTTAATAGAAAAAAATCCTGGTTTTGTCGTGTTTTTTTCTATGTGCTATTAAAGTGTAAAGTGGACTCGGAATGCATGTAATCCAAGACCTTACACTGTTTAATATATCAATGAGGATTTACCTCTACACCCAACCACAGTGAATATAAAGAATAGGACAATGGGATATTTAGGCTATATATAAGACTGAGATTCTGACCAATCAGGTTTTAATGAATAATTGTTTGTTCTAAAATATTAAGGAATTGTCCTGCGACTGCAGACGGGCTAATAGATAAGTCATTGGTAGTTTTTACTGGTACGTTGTGCATTATAATTCTGTTTTGTCCGATTGTCGCCTTATGTTTGTAGAGTGTTCCACATATTTTTCTATTTATAATCTCTATTTTTTCCACATTGTTTGTACATAGAAAGCCAATACACAGGCTGTAAAGTTTACTTTTATTTTTGAATTCAAGTTTTTGTTTACTAAATGTATTTATTTATTTGTTTGTTTAAAGCCATTGCTTTGTTACTTGTTTACATTTTTTTGTTAAAAGGATTTGATTGGGTTTTTAAATTGATAGCAATAGTGGATGGTGGTCAGTATAAGTAAAGAGCACAATTGTTAGATGTTTTTACAGTGGTGGTCAGAAGAGTTTATCTGTCTGTAAACATAATTCTAATATCTCTGTAAGGTTCAGAAGAAATTAAACAAAGTGATGCCCAGTCTCTTGTAATAACATTAGGTGTCAAAGCCATGATTTGTTTGAAAAGATTTTTCTTAATAAGTAAAATTAAGAAGTTAGAGAGAGAAATGAATCACGAATGCATGTTCTGAAAAAAAGTTTATTGTTATTGCTACAGTAGGTATATGTTCTAATGGTACGTGTGAATGATTTTGGATATGTGCGCGTGTGTATGTATGCATCTAGATTTGTTACCATTCCAAAGAGTCTGATCTGATCAACAAGCAGACAAAAAACATTCGGTTGGGAGTGAGTTTTCAGACCTTCTATGCAATTATTTTCTCACCGGAGAAAAATAGTTGTCAGAGTATTAAGGCAAAAGTAAGTCCAAGAAGAATAGATAATAGTAGTAAAAAAAATAAGGTTATTAGGGACCGATGTGTTTGTATATGAGAAACTGATGTAAATAATCATAATTGAAATAATAGAACTTTTGTTTCCCACATTAATGGCATGCTTTTCAATCTGTGGTATTTTCTTAACACCGCTATGAAATGGAGCCATTTAACAAATGTAAATTAGCCATAGTGACTGATATGAGCTGCAATCGTTTCTCACTGTCCACAGATGGTTGTTGATAGCTGAAAGGAGGGCCGTTTTCATTCTTCACGAGGTTTAAAGGAATAGTCTACCCTTTTGCCATATTAAACTATGTTATTACCTCAACCTAGACGAATTAATACATACCTATCTTTTTTCAATGCGTGCACTGTACAGCGCGTTGTGAATGTTTTAGCATTTAGCCTAGCCCCATTCATTCCTATGGTACCAAAAAAAGTTTTATTTTGTGGCAGCATACTAACTGCTATAACTCCTCATGTAACAGTCTTTAAATAGGGAAAACACGGAAGTGTTTGGTGGCTTCCCTGTTTGGTACCATAGGAATGAATGGGTCTAGGCTAAATGCTAACACATTCGCAACGCGCTGTACAGTGCACGCATTGATAAAAGATAGATATGTATTAATTCGTCTAAGTTGAGGTAAGAACATAGTTTAATATGGCAAAAGGGTAGACTATTCCTTTAAGTTGCTTGTTGGTGAAAAAGATTTTGCACAGAAATCACAAACCATTATCATATCATAAATTGGGTAAAAAATAAATTCCAACGTATAGTGCGACGAGTAGATTTCTATTTGAATTTTGGCACCTATATTGAAGGGCTGCCCATGCACACACGACCGAAAGAGTTTTCTGTGCTTGCCCTACCATAAATTCTGTGTTCAGAGAGATTAATACAATACAGTCTACATCTATTTAGTTACGTTTCAAATCAATTATTTATTTTAATTCATAGCTCTAAATAACTATATCCAAATCATATAGAAGAATCTATTTATTTGTTTAATAAAATATGAGGATATATATATAAGATCTGAAAAATTATGAAAATGGATCAGTATGTATATGGGATAGGAGATACGAGAGTAATTAGATGGGTTATATACTAATGTAGCAATGTATAGCACTTACTGTACAGGCCACACTGCCAACAAACAGAAACTGCAAACTGACAGATGAAAGCATTTCCCAGTATTAGCTGTCATTGGGGTTACAAAAAGCTTGTGTCCCACACACCTCAACGCTATTTGTGTTTGATCTTTTCACCTCAGGAAAGCATAGACTTCATGCACCAAGGGGAGATATATGCATAGATAAAGGGCTGATTTACAATAATGAGAAAGCCATTAATAACACCCTATAGGTTTTGATCCATTGGGGCTTTTGACTGTGATGTATGTCAGGGAAACCAGATCACCTGCCATTATCTGTGTTTAATTCATCCGTTTTATCAGACCCCACCAGACAGTTAGCCGGGACTCATTTTGAGACTGCATGAAAGTGGCACAAGAAATACAAGACACACAACGGTCATAAAATAACAATGACTAATAATGACCTCATAATACGTGCATGGGCCTTAAGCAGTACTACCCAACATACCATTTATACAGTACAAAAAATACTATGACTATTGTTTTGTGTAAAATAGGCTTTCATGACATGAACAAAGCTACAAGAGAACGTTAACAATGTAATAAATCACACCGTGTATGTGGTCGGCTTGTGGACTGTTTGGAAATGTAAACAGTTTTTGGTCTACATACTTGTGTTTGTTTATGCAGAGAAAACTTCCTCTTAAAAAAATTATATTATTAAAAAAAGATTGTGGCTTCCATGTGATCTGTGGGTGGGAAATCTGAAATATGTTTTTTGGAAAAAAAATGAATACAGATGGAAATAAATGTTACATTCACTGTTGTGAATGACTCCATATACCCATTGTAAACTTCATGTTTGTTTCAGTGTAAACCTGTAGTAGGCTTGATGTAACATGTCATGTTATGTGATGAAAGAATAATACAATTTATTCAGGAAAAATAAAAAGAGGATTTAAAAGAAACCTGAATCGAACTGACCTTTCAGTGCTATGTCAGATGCATGGATAATGAAACCAAATGTTTGACTGTCTAAAGAGATTATTTCATGCTGATTTTCATGTGTGTTTTCCATCATTTTTTCCACCCAACCAAAGAGGCAATGGCAATGATGTCAAACAGGAAGTAAAGCTTTGACCTGTTGTGATGATACTTGACCTGAGGGTGCATGCAGAGTTTGGGACAGCACAGAAAGTCCAGTTGTTTTTCACACTTACTACAGTATATGACAGCCCTAAGGACTTTACATAAGGAAATGGCCAAATTTAACCCAATTTTAATGGTGGTTCTGAGAAGATTTCTGATTAACAGTATTCTTTACTCTTCTTAATTTTGTATTAATCTCATGATAACCATCTCAGATTATTTTGGGACCAAGCTGCATAGAAAGACTCAACCAGCATCAACTATGGGTCATGAGAGCTGAAAAGCTTTTGAAAAATCAAGCACTCCATAAGGGTGATTCTCACAAAATCTAGATTTAGGTGTCCAGCATCAGAATTTTTTAAAAGCCCTTGGAGACAATTTTTTTGCACATATAAGATTAAAGTCTGAACTTACTATAACCATTATTTTTAAGAGGATTTGAAATATATTTCCTATAGAATTATTTACATTTACATTTTTACAAAATTATCATTACCGCAACATGATATTACATTAAATATATGCATTTACAAACTCATGTTTCAGTAATGAGAACTAAAAAATTGTCTAGGTACTATGACAAACACAATTTCAACTTTTATCTGGAGAGAAAAAATAAGAACTGCTTGCCTGTGAGTGTCACAGTCAATTATGTCCCTAACCAACTATTTTTTTTTTTGTTGTTGAAATATTCGTTCCTTGAGGGCTTAATGATTGAAAATTGTTGGAGGATGAGATAATTGGTCTTGGACACATTTATATTCCTTATTATTGTCTCTACATTTACCAAGGATCATCAAATACCACATGTTTCTTTACTGTAAATGTTTATAGTATAACATGCACTGAAGCTTTTAATTTTTTTGATTTTTTAATGATAAATATTTCCATGTCAAAGAAACAAAATCCAGTCATGGACACGTTGCGGTAATGAAAATTTTCCCCTTAAATGTGGAAAAACAACAAAATTGGTTTGTATGATGTCATTTGAAATTATGTGCAAAATAGTACATGCAGAGATGTTTGTTACTGTATGCTTCTTAATTTGATAGCATTTACTTTTTTTATCAAAATGTTTCATGACACCTCGTAAGTCTAGTTTCTCGAGAATCACCCACAGGTACATCCATCCTTGGGTGGATATAAAAAAACTGGAATAAAAGATTAACAAAGGAAGAACTTAAATTTTGTGAGGGGATAAAAAGATTTCAGATTCATTTATAATATTTTAAATTATATGAGAAACTCTCACTGATTTTGATGGAAATTGTCAAAGTTTATTTTTATTTTCAGCCTTAACATTTCTCATTATCACTCAAGATGTGAATGTGTAGTGATGTCTTCACTACATTTGAAATGTGTGGTCATAGGGACATGCCTGACAAATCTTTTATCTCAAATACAGTGTTTTATAATGAGCAAGCACACAAGGAGGCATTTAAAGGTCCCAGTTTCATCCCTGAGCCCCTCTCTCTGTCATAGTGGAGAAAAGTTTGTTACCTGTATACATTAGGATCAGGGATCTCATTTATAAAGTTTGCGTATGCACAAAACAGCGTTGGAAACGTGTGTACACCGGTTCCCATGCAAAGGTTGCGCTCTATAAAAACAAATCTTGACAGTAGAATAGGCTTGAAGGGTGGGATCTAATGATGATTAATGTACGCACACTTGCAGATGATCTGTGATTTATGAAGGGAACATTGTTTTGTTTTATAAGTCTTTATAGTTTTTGCCGTATGCCATTTTTGGCTTTTGTGTATACGTAGACCTTTAGTAAGGATCCTACGCATAGTTTTATAAATGAGACCCCAGATCTTTGTTGACTAACATAAACAAATGCCCAGTGTCATGTGATGAGATTTCCAAACACGACATGAAAACAAAACAGCCCTCACCTCCTCAACTGACAGGGATGAAATACTGTAATACCTCTCTGTGCTCCAAGAGACCAGTGTCCCGCAGCGCTTCATTTTCAACTAAATCTGAATCCAATGTTACTGCAGTACAGCACAAACCGACCATGTAAAAGACTCCACCACAATATCACTAAACAAACATTAAGTGTATTCTGTCAGTTTACGATTTTCTATGGACATTGTAGATCAGACAAAAACAAATGATCATTCAGTTAAAAGACTTCGTTCTGCAATAGCTGAATCTGAGACATTTATCTTTTTATTACCACTTGTAATGCTCATTTACAATACTGTGCAAAAGTCTTAGGTTACACTTTATTTTGATAGTCCACTTTAGACATTTTACTAACTATAAATAACTTTGCAACTACATGTCAACTAACTTTAAGTAATTTGCAACTATACGTCAACTAACTGTCATTAGAGTATTAGTAGACTGTAATGGTTGGGGTTAGGGAAGAGGTTTGGGTTAGTGGAATAAGTTGACATGCACCTGCAAAGATACTTATAGAAAGTTGAATGTCTGTTGAGATATCATCGCATTAAAGTGTTAGTAGATATTAAGCAGACAGTTTACTAATTCTCTAAAGATTAGTTGTTGATAAATTGTTGATAAGTTACTTATAATTAGTAAAATGTCTAAAGTGGACTATCAAAATAAAGTGTTACCAAGTCTTAGGCCACCATTAGATTTGTGCAATGTTATAGTGATCATATAAAATTATTTCTCAGTCTCTTCATTAGAATTCAACCAGGAATACAATACAGGAAATGTGTATGTAGTATTAAAAACAGTATAAAAGTATAAGCTGAAGTGTGAAGTATTTAGGGTAAACTCCCCTTCCACTTGAGCAGTAGCAGGCAGGATCTCTTAAACCTAAATAAAAATAAATCCTAATTTCTAATTCTAATCGAATGACTTCAGTCTCCTCAAAAAAGCTCAAGATGTGTTTCATGCCAAGAGAGGTCAACACTTAATGCTGAGCGATGCCTGAAGACGACATTTAGTTCTGAAAATTGTTTTGTTTTTAATATTTCCTGTATTTTCTGTTTGTATCCTAAAGAGTGAAAAATAAATATGGATGGGCATTAAAACTTTGCTAAAACAACAAAGCTGGTGGTGGTGGCCTAAGATTTTGCACAGTACTGTATATTTTGTATATAATGTACAACATTATGTGGAATTAATACAGTAAACCTGAAGGGTGTGCATGTGAATCCTACGTGTTGCCATGCTTCAAACATCTCTCTGACCGACATGTTGTTGTTGTTCTCTTGTTTATTCTCTGCACCTTCAGTGTTTGTCTGCAGCTAGGCTATATTTATTTTTCTGATTGTTCCCATGAACAGATGAAATAAACGAGCGTTTTTTTTATACACCTGTGATTCAGGACATCTGTTGAATAATACATGAAGCATTGAAATTGCACATCAAAGACCCCTTTATAGCTGACACATGCTTTTGTAATTATAATTCATTCATTCAAGGCTAACCTCTGAAGTAGTATCCTGTTGTTATCCTCCACCGATACGTCTAACAAAATTATTTCTAAGATTTTGCATTTATTGTTTTCTCCCCAGATTTCTTTTGCTCAATGACATAGATACTGATTGATTTCATTATAAGTTCTTAGTTAAAAACAAAACAAAAAAGTCACCTGGATAATGTCAAGTATCAAACAACAACAGTTTTTAAAATCTGGCTGTAATTATTATGGATAATAACAAAGCATAATTCAACAAAAATACATTGAAACCTTATTGACATTTGTATACAAAATAAAAAAGAAAAAGACTTTTGATGTGTTTTTCAAACATGGAATGGACAAACTGTATAGGAAATTAATGTAAAAACAGATTGCTTGTAAGACACCAATGAAAGAATACAGTGGTTTAAACACTGAAGTCCAAAACATTCTTATGAATATTCAAGTTTAGATACATTAACTATTACTAAAATGTACAACTCTAGAGTTAGACAGCTCAAGAGAACATTTTCCCTGAATGATCAGGGGCCTCATTTATAAAGCGTGCGTACACACAGATATGAGGGTGTGCAAGCAAACAACCACAGCAACGTTCAAATTTATGAAAATGGTCTTTGACGTGAAAAGTGCTTAGTGCCACGTCAGGGTCTAAGGTTTTTGGAAATAAAAGCCATTCTTGCAGCTCAAAAAGGATTTAAACAATGGCTGGTGCTCTTTTATGTGTCAACGACATTAATTAGGCAGCGTTTAAAGGCAGAGATTTGAATCATTTGTGATTTATAGATTTCACATCTGAAAGTGAGGCATATGTGTGTTTTCTGTACATACTGAATGTTCTAGGAATCACACCTATGCGCTTTTGAAAATTGATTATAAGATCAAATTAAGGGCGGTTTCTACACAGCATTTTATAAATCAGGCCCCAGATGTTGATTTGACGCTCATCATTTAGTAAGGCACAAAATTCACTTATTGCTAGAATCTTTACAATGAAACCTCACCGCCCAAAACCTGACAATACACTGTCTATATAAAATCTTAATGGAAATAAGTGATATCTGTTATAGGGTGAATATCACAAAATCTATGAAGAACACATACAGATCATACTTTTTACATAAAATAAAATACAAAAGATACAAATAATTAAATTATGCAATTATTAAAATTGCATAAAAATTATACAATTCGTATATGCTCATTATGATAAACTCGTTACTAATACACATCAGGGAATTATTATCATACTGCAAAATCTCCCAATCCAACATAGATTACTATACAAAACCATTACTACAAAGAATAAAACTGCATCATATATAGCTTCCTTGTATTGTCACTATGTAGACTTAAAGTAATACAATATTTTATTAATAAGTAAATATTGCAGCCTAAATTACTGTATATAAACATTTAGTGACAATAGCCCTTGAGAAAGTGTGTGTATGTGTACTGTAATGGAACTTTTGTAAGGGAAATCTATTGTCAGTAGTCAGGAAATGTCACAATGCACACAAACACAACAGTTAGGTCTGATACCTGAATCTGAATGTTTGAACAGTGGGATGATATACAGTGTAACCTCAATGATTTATATTTGTTTCATCATGGCTTAGATAACACACACACACACACACGCACGCACGCACACACACACGCACACACAGACAGAGAGACAGACGGTCACACGCAGTAATAATTGTTTAGAAACAGTTCGATCATCTTTACTTAGTAATCTCAGATTAGTAATGGGAATTTGTCTGAAATGTACCATAACTGTTAGTTAATATAAATGTAAATCATAACCTGGAGCTTTCGTCTTGTTTTTATGTAAAGTACACAATGACAGAGTTTGAAATCTGAGTGTGTTTAGGAGATATTAGTAGAGATGAGTGTTCTCAGAAGTCTTCATCTTCACAACTCAGATGACTTTGTTTCTTGCGAACGTTCCAGTGCAAACATTGAGCTAAACTCTCAAACCAGTCATTCATCGGATCCCGGAAACAGATGGAGGGAACGGGGAAACAGGATGTAGTGATGGTGATACTACGGAGAACAGAAAGACGTATGACAATAACCTTACATGCTTAGTCACTGGCCTTTAGGTCTTTCTGAACTTTATTTACTTCCTCAATACAACTTCCTGGTCTTATTGACTCATGGATATTTGGCCAGGTCTTTCTTGAAAAAGAGGTTTTAAATGTCAATGAGATCATCGGGTTAAATAAAGGTTAAATAAAAAAAATCAATGCAGATAATGAAGTTTGTCTTGGACAAAAAATCTTTCCTTACTGGCTGACAATCCTAAATTGTTTACTTTGTAGCTTTTGTAGTAGTTTAGTAGATACAGATGTTTTTGTTGTGTCTTGTATCAAGTAGATGTTTTCAGATACTGGTGTTTTTATATCATTAATATTTGTTATGAAGTGTTGGTCATAATAAATCTGGTTTGATTTACTTTTAAACTCATTGCCTCTTTTATCCATCACAGCGTCGAGCCGGCTCTGACACTGAAGCTTGTACTCAAATCTGTTTCACTGTAAATTTCACTACAAAAATGTAGGTAGTTTGTCAAGATTAAATCTGATCTAGTAAAATAATAAAGAAATGGGACACATGTGCCACACACTGCAGACTAGCTGCGGTAACACTTTATTTCGATAGTCAACTTTAGACATTTTACTATTTACAGTAACTTTGCAACTACATACTGTATCAACTACCAATATTTACAGTATTAGCAGACTGTCTGCTTAATATCTATTAACACTTTATTGCGATGATCCCTTAACAGACATTTAACTGTCTATGGGGCGGTTTCCCGGAAATGGATCAGACAAGTCCTAGACTAAAATAAATGTAAAAGTTGTCCAAACTGAATACCAGTTGCACTGACATCTTAAAATACATCAGTGCCCTTTGTTTTGCCTCAAAATGCACACAAGAACTGTTTTAAGTAAGGCATGTTAGTTAAAACTAGTTATATTTCATAATTAAACTAAGGCCTAGTCCTGGGTTAAGATAATCCCTGTCTGGGAAACCACCCCTATAAGAATCTTTGCAGGTGTATGTCAACATATTCCACTAACCAAACCCTTACAGTCTACTAACAATCTAATGACAGTCAGTTGACATGTAGTTGCAAATTACTGAAGGTAAATTGACATGTAGTTCCAAAGTTATTTCTAGTTAGTAAAATATATAAAGTGGACTATCGAAATAAAGTGTAACCCTACAGTAGGAGATTATCTGATGTTCATGTTACCTGTCACCATGTGCAATTTCTTGGTGTCTTCTACCATCGAAAGACACCCAGGCTGTATTTCTGGCCTCTTGGGAAAGCATGATCTAATGTCAGAACACAACATGGTTCAGTGATGACTGTAATGCGCTTAAAGCCAGAGAAGGGCAGCTCTATTATGCGTTTACCTTCAGCTCAACACCAGCAGGTACTATGATGGGTCTGAAGGACAGTGAGTGTGGGCAGATGGGTGTGATCATCGTCGCTGGAACATTAGGATGGATCATAGACGCACCTGCTGCTACAGCATATGCTGTACTTCCTGTAGGAGTGGACACGATCACACCTGACAGAAAGAGAGATACAGGTTTGACTGCTACCATTTTTTATTATGTTATTCTATATAGACAAAATATTTAATGGTGTGTGAACTATTTCCTTAATGTTTATCATTTCAAATCAAGAGTGTTATTGCAAAATCTCTGTACAGTCCTGCCATTGTTGTCAGTAAAGTGACCCACCCTCTGACACACACATATTAAATAATCCAACAGGAACTTGGCAACAAATTATATTTTAGCTAAAAAAGAACCCCCAGATATCACAGTCAATGGCCTTCCAACAATGTGACACACATTTAAAGGAAAAACAGCATTGGAAAAAACTATATATACATATAGATATATATAAATAAAAAAATAAGTGCCTTCACACCTTGCTTTGCCCAAAATGAGAAATGTCATCAAAAGACATTAAACCTGTTCTGATGTAATAGATGTAATAGTATGTTTATTTTATTACATCTATTTATCTTATTAATAGATTTAATAAGATGTTTATCTTATTACATGTGTTACATCAGAACAGGTTTAATTTCGCACTAACCATCTCCTTGAACAGTGGTGATCAGATGCCCATCCAGAAACAGGTCAACATTAGAGAGGTAGGAAGATGGACCTCTGTCCACGACAACTTCATTCAGCACCTGACAGAGAATGAAAAACAGATAGATCCGATTTATAGATTCTGATGTACACGCTGTGTTAAAAGTAGGGATGCACCAATACCGATACTGGTATCGGCCTCGATACCACATTTTCTAAAGTACTCGTACTCGTTAAAAGTCCCGCGATACATGGAATCGATACCACGGTCTGAGAAATGTCTATGTTTGAGCGGCGTGTAAGGGGTTAATGCCTCGTGTTGTCCAAAGAGGCAGAGTTTACAACAAACTGGAAAACTAGTCCTTTGTTTTTTTGTTAAATTATATGACTAAAGCTGTTACCTGTAAATTTAAATCATGTTTTTTTATTAAGTACTCGGTATCGGTATCGGCAAGTACTGAAATGCAAGTACTCGTACTCGTATTCCAAAAAAGTGGTATCGGTGCATCCCTAGTTAAAAGCCATTTTTAAATGCCAATAAACACACACCGGTCACTGCATGTTCAATATTAATGTGAAAGCATGTTTTTTCCACACTATTATCCACGTCCCGAGTGATGAAGGTACACTAGTCATGCTACTTTTTTGTTTGGTGTTTTTGTATGTGTTTTTTGTTCTTTAGTTTCAGAATATACGTTTTCATGTTAAGTTCATGACTTTTGATCTGATTTTTCATGTATCTCTGCCTCCCCCTTTTTTGCCCTGTCATTGCCTGCTTTCCATTATTATTAGTTAAAAGGTCATCACCTGTCCATTTTCTCTTTTCATTCTCTTTGTGAGTCTGGTCGTGTATGTGTGACATGGCTTTGCTGTTTAAGCTTATAGAGAACATCAAAAGGCCTATGCAAAGTCCTTGAGTTACACGGTCACACTTTTATTCTAATATCATTAACAATAGCTCTGTAAACTCCAAACAACTTTTTTTTACTATAAATCCCTAAAACTTTTTAACTTATCACTTAAAAGCCACAGAGGAGAGGTGTAATATTGTATCCTTTTTTGTTTCAGAAATAGACACCACCCGCTCTCTTCTATTTACTTCTTCTGTTTTTGGGACATCTCACAACAAGAGAGAAAGATCATCCACCTGTGCTCTGGACCCTTTTCCCACAGCCTTGGTAAAATCCAATCTCTGTGCCATAAGTCTCTTTATTACTAACTTAGGTTATAAACCATTTCCTTTCAGGCTGGCCATGTTCCAGCTACAATGAAAACTGCTGTCATCAAACCACTTCTCACAAAATCCACTTTAGACCCAGAAGTCCTTGCCAATTATAGGCCCATCTCCAACCTTCCATTTTTTCCAAAGTATTGGAAAAGGTAGTTGCTGCGCAACTAAAGTTTTAAACAAAAAACAAAATTATATGTTTAAGAAATTTCATTCTGGTTTCCGCTCTGAGCATACCATGTCAGAAATAGGGGTACAGTAGGGGTCCATTTCTGTCCCCCAAGGTACAATCAACACAAAAGTACCCCATAGGGCTCATTATTGGACCTCAAGGTACATGTATGTACCTTTTTGAGGGTCAAAAAGGTACATATTTGTTCCCAAGCATTAAAAGGTACATATTTGTACCATTTCTTTTAAAGGATAAGGTACAATGTTAAGAGACAGCCTCTTGCCATTTTTTTTTATTTGTAGTTCTAGACAACTGCTGTAAATCTGGTCAGTAACGTAAATAACTATTGTGTCAATTTTTGTTTCCTTTAGTTGGACACATGGGTATTGAAGTAGTATTAGTTTTCTTCTGTTCATTGACAGTGTGTATAATTTTAAACTTAAATTTTACATTTTAATGAAAAAAAAGTTAATTTCACTTAATAAAAACTGTGATATGAACTCAAAAACTGCAATTGATTAACCATTATTTAAACTGAATAAATACTGAATAACTGAATCCCTCACACAGACCGAAAAAAAAAACCCCGCACTTTTATTTTGACACGCGCCCATCCCCCACATCTCACATTTCGGAGTTAGTTTCACAGAGCAGCGCAGGAGGACGACAGACAGACACATAAAGAACAGGTAAGCACTGGAAACTCATTCATCATCTTTAAAACATTTTTAAACTTTAAAAATGTGTTGTTTGTCGTGGCTCTTCATTTTAATACTGATTCGGTTACGGTTATTTGTGTAAAGTTGTATACGACGAGTCAATGCGATATTGACACAGCACTATTGCCTCAGACTCATTTTTATGAGCAGGTTAATCTGCATTAAGTATCTCCACTTCTGTAAGTGGAGAAATAATTCATATTTATGTGTGTTTTCTCACAGTTTAGTTTGAATCTCTCTCAGTCAGTCAGGGGGAGATTAACTGACAGACTGTATAACGTTACACGCCACCAAACAGTCTAACCAAGAAACCTTTTTAAGGTAACGTTACCACATTTATTAATTTATTTATTATGTTGTTTGAGTACACCACAGTTCTGTAAGTGGAAAATTAATTTATATTTATGTGTGTTTACTCACAGTTTAGCACAACTGTTTCCCGTGGAAGTTTGAATCTCTCTCAGTCAGGGGGGAGATTGACTGACAGACTGTCTACTTGCCACCAAGCAGTAATTTACCCTGAAACCTTTTTAAGGTAACGTTAACACATTTATTAATTTATTTATTATGTTGTTTGAGTACACCACAGTTCTGTAAGTGGAAAAATAATTCATATTTATGTGTGTTTTCTCTCTTATGCCTGGCTCACACCACAGGATAATCGGGCCGAATTTACCCCGATTTTCCCCTCCCGAGAATCCGAGGGAAAATCGGGCAATGGACCTTGATCGGCTCCGAAGTTCGTGTAATGTGAGACGTTTAAAATGCTAAACTTACACCTTGCGATATGCTCTCAAGCAAATCGGGGCCGCCCCGATCTTATCAAACATGTTTGATATTTAGGATTTTAAATCCGCATAATTACGTCAGTACTTTCACAATAATCAATGAGAGACGGAGATGATTGACAGCTTTCGGGACCGCGAAACAAGCTGCAGTACGGGTAGACAGCGCAGCCGGAGAAATAGTTTGTGGAAGTTAATGTTTCATTCTACTTTCATTCCGCCACAACTGCAGCTCGTTGGGGCAGACAGGCGATTTAAAATATCGAAATGAATTCCTCGCTTGATTTACGTTGTTCACTCTTTTATAAACATTATCTAAAATATCTTAAAAACAACAGAACATGATGATGGTCAGTCACATCACGCACCTGCAGCTATTCTGTGTATAGAGGAAATTTCATAAAATAAATAGGCATACACGAAATATGTTGCACTTAAATAATTGGCATATTAACAAAACGAATTTAAATTGATATGACGATTTTCAGTTCTTTTTTGTGACGTGCTCCACAAACGCACAGAAACTGATTGCTGAAACACCGCACACTTGTGAATCTGATGCGCCTCATATCCAGACTTACAACGTTTCACATTAAATTACATATTTGTCCAGAACCATTGGTAATGTAAATACTGAATTTAACACTAGACATTACACTGCAAGATAGAATAGATTAGAATAAAATAGAAACTTTACCTGTCATAATAAAACTATAATGAAATTTGTTAAGAAGCTCTCAAAGACCAGTAGCCTCAGAAGAATAAACAAGAAAAATATAATTTACATAGTATATAGCTAAAAATAATATCACTGCAGAGCAGTATATATACAGTGGAATTAAATAATGCAAACAACAGTGCAAAATAGAGTTTAACCAAGCATAAGTCATTTAGCAGCAATGCTTATAAACCTACAATAATATTCCTGTTAGGAAGAAACAGGAAAACAGAGCATTGATAGAAATAGCATACATCACTTAATAGTAACTCCTAAATGTGCAAAAAAACAAAAACAAAAAAAACAAGTGATATATAGGCTAGCCAATTATATTTAAAATATGTTTTTAAATAGATGTTTAAATTTAAATAAATCTTGCATAAGGACTAGACCTGAGTTGGTGCTAGATTGTGCACACATCTACAGTATGCATTCAAACACTGCCTGCATAACACATCCTTAAAACATATCATGATCATTGCCATAAACAAGAGCTGAGGAGGAGAAATCGCCTAGGTTTCAAAATGAAATCTGCTACTTTGTAAATATTTACAAAGAAATCATAATAAATGTATCATAATCTTCATTCCTTTATATACTCTTCTCCTGAGGTGACGTGAAGTGCTTGCTCTGGCAAGATAATCCTAATAATATCCTTTAGTGTGTGATGCACTAGGATTTTAAATTCCTGTAGTGTGGGCATGTTTAAGATTTGAGAGAAGAATATCTGACAAGATTCTCCTTATGTGTGTGCTGCAACCAGATTTCATAATCTGCCAGGATTTAAAAAATCCTGTAGTGTGAGCCAGGCATTAGTAAGAACTAACGTTAACTGACTGTCTGTCTGCTCTCAACCAAACAGTCATTCAAGACCTTTTAAAGGTAACATTACCACGTTCATTCATTCATTCATTTATTATGTGGTTTGAGTACACCACAGTTCTGTTAAGTGAAAAAATAATTAATATTTATGTGTGTTTTCTCACAGTGTAGTGCAAACGTTTCCTGCACAAGTTTGAATCTCTCAGTCAGGGGGAGATTGACTGACTGACTGACTGACTGTCTACTCGCTACCAAACAGTCAGTTACACAGAAACCTTTTAAAGGTAACGTTACCACATTTATTTATTTATTATGTTGTGTGAGTACACCACAGTTCTGTAAGTGAAAAATAATTCATATTTATGTGTTTCTCTCTCAGGACTAACGTTAACTGCCTGTCTGTCTGTCTGCTCTCAACCAAACAGTCATTCAAGACCTTTTAAAGGTAACATTATCACGTTCATTCATTCATTCATTTATTATGTTGTTTGAGTACACCACAGTTCTGTTAAGTGAAAAAATAATAAATATTTATGTGTGTTTTCTAAAGAAATGTTACTCCATATGGACCTATTCATTTACTCATTATGCTGTGAGTACACCACAGTTTTATCAGAGAAAAAATGTATATTTGTGTGTTTTCTCACTGCTTGGTAAGGACAGATGTGGCCCTGTTAAAAATGTTTAAATGTCGTTTGGTTTAAGGAACAGCACACTGATTTTGTTTTAAAATATTCCTGTTTGGACAGTCTGTTAAAGTCATAAAGGAATACTTGATATATTTCATAAGGAAAGTGTAAATGTAATATTAGTTTTTAATGTTGTGAATTTGGACTGAACAGCACACTGCTGTTTTATATCCAAACCTTTTGTAAAATAAATGATTGTTCAATAAACTGTGTATTTTATTTTTTCTGTTATCATTTTTTTATACTAATGTTTAAAATGTACCTTTACTCTAAACGATTGGCTAAACCAACACAAATATATTGAGTCATATGCACTTATAATTTAAAGTTTACAGTACTTAGATTGAGATATATGTATAAGTTTTAAAATCATAATCAATGAGTGTACCCTGTCAAAGCCAATTTTGTACCCTTTTTGAAGGGTCCATATTTGTACTGTTAAATAAAGGTACAAAATTGTCACCAGAGGTACAAAACTGGCCCCCTGAAGGTACAAATCACAAGGGTACAATTTTGTACCCTATGCCAAGGGTACAAAAACTGTACCCTTGAGGGTACAGCCCCAGTGACAAGCCATTGTACCCCTAAAGGTACAATTATGTCCTTTCTTTTCTGAGAGTGTAGCATGGAAACAGCTCTGGATAGGATTACAAATGACCTACCGATAATAGCAGACGCTGGCTCCTTATCTTCTCTTATCCTCTTAGATTTGACTTAAGTGTTTGACACATACATTTTTCTTCATTGTCTACATTCTATTGGTTTATCTGACTCAGTTAATAACTGTTTTAGTCTTATCTCACCATGTGAACTGAACATGTTGCCTCAGGAGATGCTAAAATCATGATGCACAACGTCCCCTGAGGTATCCCTCAGGGCTTGGTGCACGGCCCCGCCCTGTTTACCCTTTATAAGGTCCCCCTCGGCCATGTCATCAATTGGCATAGAATTTAATTTAATTGCCAAGCTGGCGACACGCTACTTTATCTTAGGACAAATACAACCTCCTCTGTTGCTCTGCCATCATCTAAATGACCAATTTTTTTCAGCTTAACAGCTCCAAGACAATAGCCAGTCTAGTCGGCACCCCACATCAGGTCTGTATATATGTCCTTACCAGTATAAATTTTTCTGGCCAGGATATTTCACTCTTAACATTAGTCACCAACCTGGGTGTTATACTGGACTGTCATCTGACTTCTGAGGCTCACATCAATCTTCTGTGTAAGACCTCTTTCTTCGACCTCAGGATTATTGCCAAAATTTACTCTACACTTACTTTTGCAGATGCCGAAAAGCTTATGGGCCCTATCTTTCACCCAGCGCAATTGACTTTGTCAGTGACGCATGTATCATTCGTATTTTGCACCGGCGCACAGCTGGTTTTTCCCTCCACAAACGCATGTCGGCAAAATAGGGAATGAACTTGCGCTCCCTGGGCGGTTCAGCGCAAAAAAAGAGGCGTGTTCCGGCGCAAACCATCCCTGGTGCTATTTTGCAGTTTCAAAAAACAATTGCGCCACTGACCAGAAAAAAAAAGTTTAAAGTCAGTGGGGCGTTGCGCGTGGTTCATTATGCTATTTTAAGGGCGCATGCTTGACCATAATGTATAGCGTGCACAACGCGCATACACTTTGCATCTAATCTACACAGATATAACAGTTATTTTTGCAAATCATAAATTGTTACA
Source organism: Paramisgurnus dabryanus (assembly GCF_030506205.2). Lineage (NCBI taxonomy): Eukaryota > Metazoa > Chordata > Actinopteri > Cypriniformes > Cobitidae > Paramisgurnus > Paramisgurnus dabryanus. The sequence goes on from NC_133347.1 coordinate 31,073,168, forward strand.
CAAAAAATATTAATACACGAGATAAGGGGAATCATAGTGGTGAGCATTGTGGTGATAGTTTTTATTTATTGTGTGGCTGCGTTTAAAAATTATCATGCAAATAACGATTAAAATATTTTCATAAGTTAATAATTATAAGTTTGTTGTGTGGCTGTATTACGTTTATTTTATGTAAATAATAATTAAAATGTTTTCACAAGAAACCTTAATGTATGTGAACTTGATTTGTAAGAGTACTTTGGGGTTGGACCTTGCTTGCGTTTCTTGGGTCCGATTTCAAAGCCCCCAAACCCTTTCAGCGGTGAGGGTGGACGCAGCGATGTCCTCTGCTGGCGTCAGGTCCTGAGGCAGATCCACCTCCCGTTACACGGCGTGCCCGATTTATGCTGGCAAGCTTGGGATTCCAACGTCTCCTGACATCATTGTAGCGCTTGGCGCAACGATATGCCAGCTGATGAGATTGAGGCTATTTCCTCTCACGCATGTTTAACCTACGCTGATTTGGGCGGGTTTCTCCTATCCCCATACAAAACAACTTCTCTGTCTTTGACTGCTCTTACAAGAACGTGGGTCTCCTCGGCTGTGAACCGCTCCTGGTGTGCGCCTGGTAAATCCGTCATAATAATAGGAACCTGCCATGGAACTTGCGCCCTTGCGTTTAAAGGGAATGTTGGATAGCATTCTGATTGGTTTATTTGACGTTACGCCCAAACCACACCTATGAATAATGAACCTACTTCAGACCAACCCCTTATTGATTTGCGCCCGGCGCAAGAGTTATTTCTCACGCCGGGAAAATAGCAACAGCGCCCAAGAACCGCCCACAAACTCACTTGCGCGTTGCGCTTCGCACTTGCGTTTCAGTTCGTTAAAATAGGGCCCTATGTCTTTCTTTGTTTTCTCAATTTAATAGACGTTATTGGACCTCAACAGTTTACAGTTTTAAAACAGTTTAAAATTGCAGTTTCAACGCAGCTTCAAGGGCCCTAAACGATCCCAACCAAGGCATAAGGGTCATATTTAGCGATAGGATTGTCATTTTCACCAAAGAAGATAAAAAATTCTGTGTGGCAAAGTATAACAACCAGGCTGACCATTGTCACTACCAGTCACTTCTCTCCTCTTTCTCTGCTGCTGTCACTAAAGCTAAAACATCTTTCTTTACCACCAAGGTAATTGACGCACCCAACACAAAGTAGCTGTTCAAAACTTTAAACTTTCTCCTCTGTCCCACTCCACCCACCTCCTCTTTGTCAGCTGATAACTTTGCAAACTATTTTACAAACAAAACTTCATCCATCAGTAACCAATTATGTTCACCACATACCTCAGATTAGACTACACTTACATCTGACTTTCATTTCTCCTCTTTCCCTGTTCTGACTGACACCAAAGTTAATAAGCTTCTTTCCACCCCCCAACACCCACACACTTGAGAGAGCTGTTTTTAACCAGGTATCCTCCTTTCTATCTCAGACCAACCTACTTGATGACAAGCAGTCAAGCTTCAAATGCAACCGCTCCACCAAAACAGTGTCGTTAGCCATCACGAAAGCATTACAGCTAGCTAAGGCAAAATCCAAATCCCCATTTCTGATCTTACTAGACTTATCGACTGCCTTTGACATAGTCAATCATCAGATCCTACTTGCCACCCTATCATCGCTAGGGATCACGGATACTCCCCTCCAATGGTTCACCCTGGTGATCCCACCATAGCAGCATGCATTAGAGCAGTGGTTCCCAACCTTTTAAGCTCCAAGTACCCCCACAGCCCTATCAGTAAGGCTCAAGTACCCCTTCATCGAAACTAAACCAAAGTTGTGTTTTAAAGCAAATAATTAGTAATATTAATTAATTAATTATAAATTAATTTTAAACATTACAGTAAAAAACACTGACTGATGAAGCATGTTTTTTTTCAACAAACCACTATTATTGTTTGCATTTTATCAGCTCATTTGCATTTTAAAAGACACACCCAAAACGGCACATTTTGCTCAGTCCTACAAAATAGCAATTTTGACATGCTATAATTAATTATCTGTAGGGTTTTTTTAAATAAAACTTCACATATGGACTCTGGATACGCCACCGAGACTTATTTTACAAATTAAAAAATTTCATCATATTACCCCTTTAACTCTTTCACCGCCAGCGTTTTTAAAAAAAGTTGCCAGCCAGCGCCAGCGTTTTTCATGATTTTCACCAAAGTTTAATGCCTTCCAGAAAATGTTCTTCTTTAAATAAATAAACATACAATACACCAAATGAAAGAACAGACCCTCTGCTTTCAAACAAAAAAAACCGTTTCATCCTACCTTTAGTGGTTCTTTTGCAATCAGCTTTTGAATATGGGTAGGTTTTTGCAAAAACACCATATTTTGAGCAAAAAGCAAAAATAATTCCATTTTTGTGACTGACTTTTCATAGAGATCTTATCCAGAGCGATCTTTAAAACAGACACGGACATGCAGCAGCTTGCCATAGGGCAATACTTCCGGTTTTAAAAAGTTGCGGAAGGGCGCCACCTGGTGGATAATAGCGGTATTGCGGAAAGACGGAAAATCTCGTCATTGGCGGGGAAACGTTTTCTCTTAATTGACGAGATATCTCGTCAATGGCGGGGAAAGAGTTAAGGGCTAGATTTACTAACAGCTTGCGCATAATGCGCAAACCATCATTTTGGCGTTAAATAACAACTGAACTTACTAAAGACACGCAGTAGATATTTAGCTCTGAAAAGGTGTTATTTTTGCGACCTTATTGCATATTCATTTGTGGAAGTTTTCCTTTTAGAAGCAACATTAATGTGATGAGAGTATTACATTTTGCCAGAGGAACATATTTAAAAAATATATATATAGTTTGCCAAGCCATGCTATGTTTAATTTGCTGGAGAAAAGAGGAGGAGAATTCACGAGGAGAAGTCAAATCAGGTATTTCAAAACTTCTTTGACCCTTCATCTTTCATCCTCCGGTTCTCATCCTCCGGTGACAGAGGCCATGGCAGCAGCCAGCCAGGATCAAGAGCAAGGTAGGGTAGGCATGGCTTGCAGTTCAAATTTAAAGGGAGAGTGCTTGCAGCGGAGAAGAGGTTGGGACATATGGTTGGTGACAAGTCAAGAATGGAATGCAGTATTTGGGACTGAAGCTTAGCTCAAGGTTAAACAGTCCATGTGTAGGGCGTTTTCCCTTATGAAAATTAACCGTGTAGGGGATAGGAAATGATTCAGGCAGTGTATACATGCTTCCCATTGGGGTGAATTAAGTCTTATTTCGCGTCAGTGTCACATGAGCCACTACAACGCACACATATACAGGGTGCTCCAGTCCAACAAACAGGACAAACCATGACAGATTCTAACTGCGCTACATTCAGCAACGTCAACCTTAAAGGTACGTTATGGAGCAGCACATGCTGAAGAAAAGTCTTCATGGGAAAAAAGAACAAGAATGCCGTATTCATAGCATTTAGAGCAGTATATATAGGGAAAGGGTGGTCTCCTTGTTGTGAGCTGTGATTGGTCCGCCCTTCAGACAGCCGTGGTGTAACTGGTGCTTCCATAGTCTATTATACCTGAGGCGTTTCCCATAGTGAGATACTGAGGGATTGTTTGAAAGAGAACCTCACAGCTCTTTTAAATCTCAAAAGGGAGGATGTTAAGTAGTTAATTTGATTGTTTCAAATGTTACATGTATTGTGTAGTCAAAAATGGCAATGACTGTTTACTTCCCAGAATGAAAGGAGAATTTGTTTATTAATGAGGAACTTCATACTAATATAGTAATAAAGTATAACTGGCTTACTTCAGTAATAGGTCATAAAACACAAATAAGTATTACACTAGATTATTACGAAGTATAATTATTACACTAAATAACATTTTATTTCCTGTGCATATGTCCATCATTTTTCAGACTAACATATTTTCAGTTATTTTAGAAAATGTCCTAAATTTTTCAGTTTATAAAATAAAAGGATATGGGGGCCACCTCCTTCAAGACCAAAAAATATATAGGTTAGTTAATTTAATTTATAACGTTTGAAATATGGATTATTTCTGTGAGAAAACCTCAGGGATTACCATCAGATGGCCTTTGTTTATCCACCTGGAGCCGGTTGGATCACTTTTATGAAGGATGGATGCACAATCTTTGGGCTTGAAGGAGGTGGCCCAAAACTGCATATAGACTGAAAGATCTAGGCCATTTTCTAAAATAACTGAAAATGTGTTTGTCTGAAAAATGATGGACATATGCATCTCGGACGGCTCGAGGGTGAGTAAATTATGGGTTTAATCTCATTTTTGGCCGAACTATCCCTTTGAGCTTTCTTTTGAAAAGCAGACAGACCAGACGGTGTAAATAGAATGCAAGGATGTGACACTCAACAAGACACACCGAAAAAATAAATACAAACAAATGAAATTAGTGATCTTACCCATGGTTAATACTACATTCACCCTCTTGAGGATTGCGGATAAAATTGCATGCACTTTATGAATGGCAAAGTAAACATGCACACCTATGTGATGTATGCTATATTACTTAAATATACATAAAATTGATATGTTAGTAAATCAGTGCTACTAACTGTAGTTCCTAAGCTACTACACTATTTTTCAATCAAGTCAACTAATTTTCAATGAAGTCTACACACAGAGTAAAAAAAGTCTGTTACTCACTTGATATTGCATAGTTTTGTGATTCGACTCGGTGTCTCCTGTAGTGATGAATAAACTTTTCTCATCAGCTACTCCATTCTTCTCTCTGCACTCTTTAACCACCTTAACCTTCAGACGAGTGCGCAGTATAACCGCAACATTTCCTACAGAAATTAACACATTTCTAGATTTTTCAGATACTAAAATTGCAATATTCCACAAACATAAACATACTCATTTTTTTTAAATGGTCTATAACTAAAATGTCTTCACACTAGAATTTTATTAATGAGGATGGAGTCATCCTCATTGAAATTAAGCATAAATAAATAAAGCATAGTTTAGGTACTTTAATTTATCAGCATCAAGATTTTGAATTCTTCAGTGTATCTGAGGTTTTGTATTTGCACCATTTCTTGTTAGTTTTCAAGATTTTTAATCACTCTTTTCCCTAGTTGATTTAATAAAATGTCACACCACAGGAGCGTTGAATACTACAAATATTTAACATTGTCTCTCAATTATTCTAGCTTTTACGAGCTCACATGAATAACAATTATACAAGAATTAGCACAATGCGGTTTAAAATGGTTAAAGATTCAATACAGCATGTCTACTAAACTTAGATAAGCCTTTCTTGTCCTATTAATGAATATCAGTCATGTGACCTTTTACGTCATTTCAGTTGCCTGCCGCCATCTCGAGTACCAGTAGGCTACTGACAAGCATTGGCTAGCTTGCTACGATTTACGGATTTCTTATCTTTTACTGTTTATGATTTTTAAGGATATGGAAGATACAGATTGCACCTCGACTGTCATGAAAAGAAACGCTTCTTTAAAGGACAAGTTCGGTATTTTAGACTTAAAGCCCTGTTTTCAGATTTTTTATGGTGAAATAGAACGGTTTTGACTGAAATTTCGACATTTGCGGCTGCCCTGAGAATTTTCGCGTGTTTGTGTTTCAGCTCAGACCTCTACAATGGGTTTAATGGTGCACTGGAACAATCCTTCCTAAAATGCATTAAACTTTCGTTTACAAAGACGTGAAACTCACTGAGTGGTCAGGGGTGTTCACTGGTATGCTCACACAAAAAACGCTCCAAAAGACGCATTCCAACAGGTTTTATCGTAGTTTTTACCAACTCCATTGACTTGTATTAGATGTCCTGTGAGGTACGGTATTACTCCGCGCCGGGAACTTTGTTTCTATTCTTGCAATTGGCAAAGGCGGATTAGCGCCACCACCTGGGCTGGAGTGTTTATTATTCAAGCTCTAAGCGGAAGAATGTACGGGTGTGAGGCGTTTGGAAAAATAGGTCCACAAGTTAACAACGAATGCTTAAACAGCTGTTGGAAAGCATCTTTTGCAGCGATTTTTGTGTGAGCATATCAGTGAACACCCCTGACCACTCGTGAGTTTCACATCTTTGTAAACGAAAGATTAATGCATTTTAGGAAGGATTGTTCCAGTGCACCATTAAACCCATTGTAGAGGTCTGAGCTGAAACACAAACACGCGAAAATTCTCAGGGCAGCCGCAAATGTCGACATTTCAGTCAAAACCATTCTATTTCACCATAAACAATCTGAAAACAGGGCTTTAAGTCTAAAATACCGAACTTGTCCTTTAAAAAAAAATCTCTTGGTTAGGGTGTGATGCCTTTTCGATCCCTGATGCGTTCTTCCAGCCGCTGTCCGCTGCTACCGAACTACCACTATTTTTACAACACTAAGGCGGCTCGACACAACATGAAACTTTGCTCGAAGTATCACCTGGATCTCTACACATGAACGCGAGCATTGAGAACATTGTTTGTGTACACGGAGTTTACTAAAAAAAAAAAGGTTTTGAACAACTGACTTTGGCTGTTATGGTGTCCGCTCGCCATCTTTGCCAGACATAAAGAATCGATTTCTGAATATGAATGAATGAATCTCATATGAGGCTCCTTTATCAACTAGAAGGTCAAAATTGTTTTTCACTTGCAACATAACAACGAATTATTCATGCATTTATATGGAACTATGCTTTAGGACCTATCCATCTTTACTCTCCTCCATCCTTATGTAGCATTCAGAGATCAATACATCTTGACTGGCAAGATGGCAGTGAGTGGACACCAAAACAACCAAAGTCAGTTGTTTAAAACCTTCTTTTTAGTCAACTCTGTGTACACAAACAATGTTCTCAATGCTCGAGTTCACGTGTAGAGACACAGGTGATACTTCGAGCAAAGTTGTGTCAAGTTATGCCGAGCCTCCTTAGTGTTGTAAAAATACAGATTTTGATGCTCACAACATATTGAAGGCATAGCTTCTAGTTCTTTTGCGACCACTTCAGATACTCAAAATGGTGGAAGACAAGTGAGTGACATCAGCTGATATTCATGAATACTGCTACTGCTAAGGTACGGAGGCAATAAAAACATGTCAACAATCACATTTAAGAGCTACAATAGGATGCATAAAGAATATAAATTTGCTTTGTTTGCTTGAAATTTCAGTTCACATTACATTCACACTGTTAAAAAATATCAAACAGAACCTGAGGATGACTGACCTTCAATAACCTGTGTGACCTGAGACTGATATGTGCTGAAGTCAAAAGGAGTAAGAAAACCCAGAGAACCCAAATGAAAGGCCATGACAGGAGGAACACTCTCCTACAGTATATCAAACACATTTATAGTTGATTAGAATAATACACCAAATACACATAAACTTACAATCATTATAAAATTATTTCTATGGAGGAATATAACAGAAACAAATTAAATCTATTAACATTTAATAATAAAAAACACTATCCCCAGTCTGACAATAAACGCCCATCAACACAGAGGTGCGTTTAGCAGTATAAATAAATTTGCACCATATCGGCTTTTTGTCCAGACGAAAAAATCCTGGATTTTGGGGAATTTTTTTAAACCGGTTTTCAGAGAAAATAAATCTGCACACAACACCCTTGCATTATTTTTGTAAAGGACTTTTGCACTTGTCGCGTACTTGATGTAGGCATAATACAACGATATTTCCGAAAAGTGGAGACGTGGATACAATTTAATTGTTCACGATCAAATATTGTCATATTGCATCCCCTACTTAATAATGTGATCGGATTGATTTAGATGGCACACGCTTCAGAGCAGATTTCATCATTTGACATACACACATTTCACAAATATAGAATAGGTATAAACCACCCCTCTTAAACCGATTAGATTTTAAGTCGGTTTGCTTCTACTTATTCTATTTGAGGTGTTTCCATGCAGCATTTTTCTTATGATTGAACATTTAAATTGTCATGTAAATGCACCTGGAGATGAGTAACACAATGTTACTTGCAAAAAAATTACATTTAAATGCTAGTTATATTCCTCCACAGATTTCTGAAAATATCAAGGACATTCACATCAAATATTCTGTATTTGAATATAAAGCGATTTCCAAACCTGGAAGAGAGAGGATGCATACAGCAGTGTGCCATCTCCTCCCAAACAAATGATAAAGTCTACACAATTGGAAATGTCATCGTAATCTGTAAAACACACATCAAAGTGAAATATTTTACACATCTGATCTTCATTCAGAAATCTAGAGACAACTTCGCAAGTTCAAACTTGGAGATTCACAGAAAAACCCATCACATCACAAAACATATTAGAAGGTAATGCTAAAGCTCCGCTTATATGTGATGCACAGACAAATATAAGATGAGCAACATGTCACAGCCATTTCTGCATCTTATCAATGACATAAGAGTCGCAAAGCTTATTGTAAAACAATGTATGAAATTGTAGTGTTGAGAGGGCAGAATGTATCGTAGCTCTAAAAGCTTTACCAATTAAAGTCAACTATTCAATTGAGTCATGTAATGCAGGGCTGTACAGTGTCGCACGTGCTATGAAAAAACTGGTCTGTGCAATTAATACATTTTCCAGTGTGGCAGGAAAGTACAGTTTTGCATGTTCATAACATGCGCTTAATAATGTGTGAAGTGATTTCCATGTTCTTGTTTGTGATATTATAAGTGGACTTTAATTGGTAGTGCGATTAAAACTTGAGTTCAGATCACAACCCACGGTTTGGCTCGCATGCGATTTGCGGATTAATATGCACATTTAAATAGGGAAATTTTATAATTTGCATGCGTTTTCCAAAGCTTGCAAATGTTAACACTCAACTGATTTTACACCATTTAACCACACAAAGTTTTATAATTCATTTGATTAAATTTCTGTACCTAATACTAATTTTAGACCTTACTTAATGTCCAATTTTGTTCTTTTTTATAAATTTTTTATTTGTTCTTATTAGATTTTTCCCATACTTTTTTTTGCTGATCCAAAAAATTGTCCGATCTTTGCCTTAAAAATCGTAATGTGATCCAAACCGTGAGTTTTGTGATCCATCACATTCCTAATTTTTAGCAAATAAAGAAAAACTTTGTCTAAAAACTATTTTTTCTAATAGTTTATATTTTTTGTCCATGTATGGGATAGTTCACCCAAAAATGAAAATTCTCTTATCATTTGTTCACTCTTATGTTGTTACAAACCCGTATAAATTTCTTTGCTCTGATGAACACGAAAACGGATATTTTGAGGAATGTTTGTAACCAAACAGTTTGTGGACCCCATTGACTTTCAAAGTAGGAAAAGAATATTATGGAAGTAAATGGGGTTTGGTTACAAACATTTCTCAAAATATCTTCCTTTGTATCCATCGGAACAAATAAATATATACAGGTTTGTAAAAACATGAGAGTGAGTAAATGATGACAGACTTATAATTTTTGGGTGAACTATCCCTTAAATGTAAGTGATGAACTTCATTACTTGTGTTGTTTACAAATATGATAACTTAATGGTAATAATTAAGTTTTATGTTTGTGCTACAACAGTTTGGCCTGTGCTACAAAACTTTCAACCTCTGTAGCACCAGTGCTATGTGCAAAAAAAGTGAAGGTACAGCCCTGTAACGTTCAAATAATGTCTCACCTTCTGTAAAGGTGCAAAAGTTCTTCTTGATAGGGATGAAGCTCTCATCATTGGCAACGGCTGGATCTTCCAGGACTTTCCTCTCCACGTAAACAACCATATTTTTTTGCTAACGGCCATAGACACAGAAAACAGATATTTGGCATCAACAAAGAGCAAACGTTCTGTAATATGAACTAAAAAATAAACATTGTGCTGTTAAAATAAAGGGCATTCATAAATGAAACACATTTACGCTATTCTAACACTCTTCTCACCTGTGTCAGGAATATGCAGAGCTCTTTAAAAGGCTGTAGCAGACTGGCATCCCTGACTTTCTTTATAACGAGGACACTTTTGGGGGGCTCTTGCCATGTCAACCTCTGACTGGCTGGATCTTGAATATGCCTAATTGGACAGATACAAACAAGCACTTCTGTCAGGTCAGAAATAAACATTTAAGAAAGCTCAAAATGTGCTTCTTACTGTATGGGCTGCATGTCATGCTTTAGAGCGGTTTCATTCATGAGAGCCACAATGATAGGACAAAGTCAATAGAAGAGCCACTTTTACTGCAAAAAGTATAAAGTATAAAAAGTTACATCCAGTAATAAACAGCATGTCTGCTTATCAATCTGTCATCCCTGAACATACAATATGCAATGCAATAAATACAAAAGGAGAGGATTCATTCTTTATCATTTACCAGTCAAATTTTGAACTGAGACAAGATGATTACTGTACCTTAATGCCAAGCATTGTTATAATGTGCTTATGCAGTGCCCCCCAGAACCACAAATTTCTTAATTTCATGCAGCGCTGAACAGACCGATTGGCGGCAGACATTACTGTATCGCCAGAGCAATTTGAAAGCAGTCTGATCTCATTGTACTTGGATGTCATATATTTGACAATTGCTCTGTGCAAGTGCTGCATATGATTGAACACATGGTTTATCAACAGGGTTCTTGATATAACAAGTATGGCTTTCTAACAAAGCTAACGTCCGGAGCAGAAAACAGAAAAACGCATGACTGCATGATACAATTCAATTCAATTTATATAGCCCTTTTAACAATAATCGTACCAATGCAGCTTCACATGATATAGAACGAAAGAAAACAATGAAGGGAAAAGAAACAACAACACATCACAGTTTTTAAATATACTGTAGTCTAGGATGGAGTATTTAAAGCTACATGGAGTCATTTCTTATTATGTAATGTAATAAATAGCACTGCATTCCTGGCCATATTATGAATATGATCTAGGATGGAGTACATGGAGGTATTTATTATTGTGGCAAAATCACTAGGGTTAAGAATTAAATATATATTAAACAGAGCAGTTTTACTGTAATGTTTAAACGAAAGTGCTAACTTTATTATGAGCAGTCTCCAAGTAAGCGAGCCTACAGACAAGGGGTTGAAAAAACTCCTTTGGAGAAAAAACCCTGGTGAAAAACCTTCCCAAGTTCCTTTCAACACCATTCAAGGTCCAAGTGGTTTCCCTTATTGCCCTCCTCAATAAGCAGTGACCTCTTGGACTTAGAGCCCACTCTACACAGGGTATTGCTTCCTCTTGGGAATGATCTACAGTAGGGGTGTGACAATTAATTATGCAAATGTGTGTTTTCTCAATAAATTAATTAGAATGAATTACGGTGAATGCAGCCACACCAGTATCATTACAAACGCTATTCCAGGAAATATTTATATTATATTTATATCTCTGTTCTTCAGATTGTTGCAGGTATTTTCATGGTAATAAAAATATTTTTAATGGTTGTTTTTGACGAGTGTTGCTTTTTTTAATTCACATTATAATGACTCAAACACATAGTGATTATAGACTGATAAGGACTTTCTACTGATCACAGAGTCGTAGTACATGCACAAGCTGTACATGAAACACAGAATCGGGACCTTGGGAATCAGAATCGATTTCAGACAGGTATTTTTAATAGGGAACACGATGCATCGATGCATAACCCTAGTCTACAGGGGTTTCCATTGCAGACATTTGTGCAGTGGCCGGTTGGTCTAAATTTGTTCAATTTTATAGCCTGGATGTTACTGCCTTACAAACGCATGTCTTTTCAGCTTAGTCAGAGCATTACCGTGTTTTGGTGCACCTCAGTTGCTTACACTTATGCATTTAGCCATTTCCCAGCTTCAAACATCCGAGCTCGTACAAACTGCTTTATTTGGGCCCTTGTTTATTACGGTTTTATTATTTATCCCTGTGGTACATCATATTTAACCTGAGAGTAGCATGATTTTTCCTCATTTACATAAACTAAGTAAACTTACCTAAACCATTAATGGCGACATGATTTTCTAGTCTATCAAATAGGGTTGTCAATTACCAACCAATTATAAAATGGGCAGTTCTGGTCCTTCATTCTGATTGGTTGAAACACGTTCTAAGCCGTGATAAAATAGACCGCATTACATAGCTTAAGTATCACTGTGCCACTTTTGCTTTCCCGTGCTGCTTGAACCTCAGAAGTAAAGAGACTTTTAAAAAGCATGGCTCCAGACTGCCACCAAATGGTGGCATTTTGCCACCAAAATTTGAGAGTGGGCCACTGAATTTTACATCCAGTCGCACATGTGCGACCAGTAAATTTGACCTTTTTTTTGTGATGTGACACTGAATTTAAAACAGCACATTGTACTTTCTGCATCTATCATCAAAGTATTTATTAGTAATACAGTGTATCATTTGGTTAGCATGTTGATTTACGGTCTGTGCCCCTAAATTTTCTGGTTGCGCCCCTAAAATTTTCAGTTGGGGGCCACTGTGCTCCTAATGAAAAAAGTTAGTCTAGAGCCCTGAAAAGCTTGCCAGTAAAATCCAAATCAACACCAGCAATGACAAGGTAAGCTAACGTTCCTATGGTTACAGTCCATATACATAATAGATTGCTAGGCTATTCCTATGCTATCTACAGTTTTATTACAAACAGCAACCTAAACTACAACATAACATTAATGTAGACTTAAACATGGTTATCTAAATATAATTGAGTACATTTAAACATCACTGTTTAAAGCAGTGGTCTCAAACTCCCGGCCCGCGGGCCATTTGCGGCCCGCCCTCCCCCTCTCTGCGGCCCGCGGCACCTTTCAACAATATAACATAATCTGGCCCGCAGAAAGATTTTTATTCACTTTGTTTCATATTCATTTCATTTTTAATTTAAACGTTTAAGGGTTCGTTCACATGTCGCGTCTAACAACGCGTGTTAAAACAGGTCAAAGCATTTCTTACTTTCTAAAGTGCTCGGGAGCGGAAGTTGCGCTCCGTGGCGTGACGTCACGCGTTGCTACGCAGCCATGAGCCGCGCGCGCTCTGTGATTGTGAGGATAACGGAATGCGTGATCGGACTTTAATTCCTCATCTGGACCTCGCGTCAATCATATCATTGTCACCATGCGATCAGTTAATCTGGTCGGGACTTTGTAGTGTTTGTCCAGAGAAGATTTGTTACTTCTGGGTGAATATCAGCTGTTACTCAGAGAAGAGCTGCGGTGGGGCTTACATCAACAAGTCACAGCTTCTAATGGAGACACCGCATAATATGAGGGAGAGCCGTAGATGTAATGCAACACATAAACTACAGATAAGGAAAATTGCCATCAAAGTTCCCAGGTTAAAAGAGGAAAGATGAGGAGAAACATACAGAGGATAAAAGTATGTATACTGCTATATATAATGAAGTATAATATATTATTATGTAGCTTGCTATGCAATTACACCTAGCAGTATTATAATGTTTTTCTGTTTTACTAGCTTATGTAACATTGACTACCCATTCAGAAGTTTAAGGATCACTTTCACTTATTCATATTTTTCCACATATAATAGCAAATTCATTAAAACTGTGGAATATCAAAGATGGAGCATAATAAAGTCTATACTATGACTGTAAACAATCCAAAATAAATCAAAACACAAACACTTACTGATGGTAATTTTTTATATTAGTTTATAAATGTATACAGAAATGTTATTTGTTAGTTTAGTGCAAGGTTTTAATAGGCCTTAGTTATTAAAGAGAAGGTTAAGAAATTATTTACTTATATAAAATAATGTATATTTAAAAGATAAAACCACTGCTTTTAGTATACATTAAATAATAGAATTTTAACTGTCTATTTACAGAAATATTGTACTTTTTAACCTTAAAATAGCTCTGCAGCCCTCCGATAAAATGTCAATCTCAGAAATGGCCCCAAGCCAATTTGAGTTTGAGACCCCTGGTTTAAAGTTTTTACCAGCCTTTGTATGGTAGCCTATATTCATTGTTTGGCAAAAAGCAGTGTTCCTCTGTTTGCCTGTGTTTTATTAAGCAATTATATGTTAGTCTACATGTAATCCTTATATTGTACTGAAATGAGCTGTATTCCTCAAGGCCTAATACTCCAACAGCACTTTTTGATAAGTTGTGTCAACCCAGTGCATGCCAGGTTTGTGCTGTGAATCTGAATTAAAAGTGAATTCAAGAATAGAAATGAAAAGAGGTTGCGTGTCTTGCCATGTTATTAGTCTATAGGTTGCATTATAGTGGGCTCTAGCTTTATTGTGTTTGGTATTTGTAACATAATTTACCAGACTTTTACATGTCTTTGTTTATGATTCTGACAGTGATTGTTACTGTATTTTGCCATAAGTCTTCACTGTGCCTATTCAAAGCTCGAGGGCCAACACATAACTTCTAGATTTATAAGCAGCAAAAAACTACATTTTAACCTTTTATAATGCCTACATTGCCTAGTCATACTTCTGTTATTTTGATAAAATGTTAAATTCCCCAAATTTTCCCAACTGAAAGAGAAATTTGACCTTGCACCATCACTTTTATTATTTTTGCATGCCTATCCTGCACTTTGAACTGCTTCCAAGTGAAAATTAAATATTCAAATTACTTTTTGTCGCACCCAGCACTCCTAATTTGATCTTTCGTTTCATGGATGTGTTGACCTGTCAGTTTGACATATCTACCTTACATTTAAAAGATTTGTGGAAAAAGGATTTAGGCATTCAAAAAACAGACAAGGATCGGACAGAATTTAATGAGGCCATAAATACATGTTTTATTAACTTAAGGCACCAACGCATTTAATATAAAGTAGTACATAAGCTTCATTATTGTAGATTAAAGCTTAACAAATTTTACCTATCTCTTTTTACTGCAACAAATGCAAATCGCTGAGGGTACCCTGGGGCATCTCTTTTGGTTTCATGCCTAAAACTCTATGCGTTTAAAAGCAAATTTTTTGTATCTACTCTGAGGCATAGTCCTGTGACCTCTCCCATGACCCAGCAATTGCTGTTTTTGGCTGGTATGACTCTCTTAATGGCATTTACTATTATATTAAAGAAGCTGTTCAATGGTGATAGCTAAAAAAAAAGCTTAGACACAAACTCTCTAGTAGCATAACTAGTTTAAGTCCACCTGGGAACCCCTTTCGTAATTATTTTTTAAAAGTCAAAGAAGGGTCAAAAAAGGCTTTGACCCTTTCATTGTCTACATGTCTATATAGTGCCTGTGCCCACAGGCTTAAGAATGTACACTGTAAAAAAAATCCGTAGAAATTACAATGTTATTGCAGCTGGGTTGCCGGTAATTTACCGTAGATTTACATTTATGTTATTTACTGGCAAGAGTTTGTTCAAAGTTAAATACATTTTAAATATTAACAAGTCTTTATCTTTACAGAATAAAACTATACAATTACAGCCTCATGCAAAGCATTCTGGGAACCAGAAATCATCATCAACCTTTTTCTGTTTTTTGCTTCAGATTTTGTTTCTCAGAATGTTTTGCTTGATGCTGTTTTTTTAGTTTACTCTGTAAAGACAAAGACTTGTAAATGTTTCATGTTCATTTAACTTTGAACAAAATATTGCCAGTAAAAAAACATAAGTTTAAATCTACGGTAAATTACCGGCAACCCAGCTGCAATTTCTACGGAATTTTTTTACAGTGTATGTATGTATTACATATAGTTTTTTTCATTCAAAATCTGTATAAAAGTGGAGGAAAGACTGAGAATGGAGCTCAATAATTGCAAAACTACTACTTTTTAACATGATTTACTTTGTTAATTTATGTTGTCTCAATTTCAAAATAAAAACATAATATAAAAATGTATTAATAAATGAATTAATTGCTGTAGGGAACAGCCAAGATTCTGGCACTATTTTAGTTGTCAAGCATATACATTGAATTGTTTTAATTACTTTAATACTCTAATACTCTAAGTGTGCACCCATCACTAGGAAAATATTGGGACTTGGTATCGGCAGATACAGAAAAAATTAAAGGACTCAATGGCACATTCAACTTTACCAGAGATGGAGCACAATTTAAAAAGCAGAGTAAACTACCCGACTAGTACAGATAACTACATCAAGAAAAACTACTTCTACAAATACTACAAATTAAAGCTGCAACACATAAAATTAAAATCAGTTAATGAGCTAGTACATAAAAAGTCTTCCAAAAATAACCTTACTTGATTCACAACAGTATGTTTCTTATAATAATTTATAATCTGAGCTGTTGTGTCAGATTTCGTAGGAAAAATGAGTGATTACATCACATTTGTAAACAGAAAGACGAACATCCGGCTATTATGTCACACGTGTGTGTAAGTGTGCTGCGGCAGATAGTGTTTGTAGTTTTTTTACAACAGTTGCTTAGAATTTAAACTTACCTAGATAGAGATAAGTAAACTGAGAGACAAACGTGACAGAAAGCATGATAGCATAATCTGTGGTGACATGGTGACATGAAATTGCTTTTTTCTACTGAATGGGAATGGCGTGAGTAATGTGATTTACTATAAAATTGGTCTTATGACCATCTAGTACAAACTGTTTATCAGATCTTGTGTGCTGATAATAACATTTACAATATCTGTGAAAATTAACCTCAGCTTGACTTGTGTTCCTGATCAATGTTCTTCATGAATTACACCTCATACGAAACCATGCAGCAATGAAACATGACTGCAAATGAATGTAAATATCAGATGAGACCGCAGTTAAACACTATTAGAGAAACTGATTGCTTCTGTTTATGACTCCATTAAGATCTTTACTGTAATTTAAATTGTATAAAGCTACAGTGGTGTCCAAAATTATTAAAACACTTGATTTTATTTCATAATGATGGTTGCTCCGAGCACAACAAAAAGTCATACTGTTTTTATTCACTTTAAACTACAGTATAATATTTGGTTTGTCCACCCTGTTCAGCAATTACAACAGCACATCTCTCATGCCATCTGCAACTCAAGCCAAAGGCTTTCCTTTGAATGTACAAGTGCAGTTTATTTTCCAACTCGCCCCAAATTTGCTCGATGGGGCTGAGGGTCAGGACTTCGAGGGGGCCAGTAAGGAAAATTACTTATATCTCCTTATGATGGCCACCAGAGTATCTATAAAGTCATCATTATGCTCTATAAAACATAGAATAAAGCCATCATAAGGAGATTTAGGTCATTTTCTTTACTGTCAAATACATATGAAGTTCTAAACGTAGGTTCGGGAGGAGCCTAAAACATTCAGTCCTGTCAATCATCTTGAGAGCCTATTTAAGCGAGTTAATCTCCACGCCTCACATTGACAATTCATCCGGCATCCCTCTTCCTCCCCAATTCTCCCCCTTTATCTTGCCCTTTTCTCTCTCTGCTCAGTGTTACAATGGGGGGGTTCTGAACTTGGGGCTCGAGCCGAGTCTCGGGTTCGAGCTCCCTCTGAGGACAGCAAGCCAAAGTTCATTTTACCATCATTCAATAGACTGAATGTGCAGGCGAACTAGTGAAATGCAACTAATATTGTGTGAATTTTAAATAATGAATTTTGAATGTGATCTAAATGATCATTCTTTTGGAAAATTACTATATAATTGGAAATTATCTTTCCTAATTTTAATTCTAGTCCTTTTTGTAAACATGGCTTTATAGACTCGCTGACACAATGTTAAATGCTCCGTCTCATTTGTAACTCACTTTGAATAAAAGCATCAGCTAACTGAATAAATGTAAATGAAGTCTGTAACTTGTACAGTATGTGAATGCTTGTGTTTGCAAATGAAAGATGTGAAAGACTTACATGACAGCTTTAGGGTTGTTCAGCATGCAAGCTTTGGGCCCAAATGTGGTAACCGGACTGGGTCCATGAAGAGATTGTGTCCTCCTTTAAAAAAAATGAACAGAGTGTAATGATGTTAAAGGGAAAGTTTACCTCTGTTTAAAGGGATAGAGAGTTTCCTCTGTTTATCACAAAAGAAGATATTTTTAAAAATGTGTGGAAAAATGACTGTGTGCTTCCCAGCATTTATCAAAATATCTTATTTTGTGTTCAACAAAATACTCAGGTTTAGAACAAAATAAGGACATGGTGACAGAATTTTTATTTTATTGTCAGTTTCATTAAATAGTTAACTTATGATTGACTGCAATGACTAATGTTGAGTTTGTTTTTAAATAACATTTTTCTCCACTAACTGCAGGTCATGATCACAAATTTTTGAACCAGTTAAAGAAAACAAATATGACTTTTAACCTTTGTGACACATCCATATTAACAAGCTTAGGTGAGGTCACCCAGCATGCAGTAATTTTTTATCTTTTTAACATACAGGTTTGACAGGTTGACCATATGCTAAAAAAGCCAATCTCATCAGCCTGCTCTTACACAACTCTTCACAAAGCAGTCATTGTACCAATGCTAATTTAAAGACATTCAGTGAGTGCACAGGTCTTAAATCTGGAAAAACTCATTCTGATTAGGCCATTTAACCTAACATATACTGTAAGGAGTTCAAATGCAAAACCCTGTCTGACATGTTTTCTTTGTAAATGAGCATATTTTATCAGACTTATGTTTTGGTTCAGTAATTAATGGCAACGTATAGGTTATTAGTCAGTCATTTTTCAGAAATGTCACTTCAGTCATTTAATTGGTATTTAACAAATTTGACAGTCTTTTGCTGCAAAACCCACTAAGTGCATGCACTTCTAAAAAAGCCCATTTCTTTGGACAAGGAATAGTAAACAGTTGCAAAATCACTAAAGATGCAACAAGCAACATACAAATAATGAAAGTCAGAATGCTAAAAAGCTTTTAAACGCGGCTAAAAAACGGCAGACGGACACCAACTGTGAGCTTATTTCCGCTGACCGCTTTGGTTGCTATTATACTCTTGCTTTTTTTATCAGTCGTTGGACGGTGTGCCAGTTGGTTGTTGTGATATTTGTATGCTTACTGTAGCTTTTATGGATTGTCTATATGTTTGTGATTGTTCAGAGCAGTAAAGCAGTGACTATTCATCATAGAGATACACATGATTAAAAGCAAATTAATGTAAAGGATTATTTGAGTATTTTGTTTTGTTGAAGATATGTAAATCTTACATCTAAAAGTGGTGAGCCAAGCAAATAATAATAATAATAATTATAATAATAATTTTTTTATAATAAAAAAAGCTTTGCAATAACCAGAGTGTGAAATTTCAAACTAAAGGACCAGGGCAGTCAGAATATGGGGTGTGTTAAAACACTGGCCAATACAAATGCTAACGGACGGATCAAAGGGAATGGGTTTCATGTGATGTCGCACAGTGGTGGGGGCTTCATTTGTAGGACTGAATTGCAACATGCTTCTATGGCTGTGTGAACCGGCAATCACAAAGCAATGTGTTGCTTCAGTATAAACATTACATTATGTGTCCTGATGTGACTAATAACACAAAGTCCTTCAATACTTTTTGTATTACTGCACTCAAATCATCACCTTATAATGCAATTAGTTATTATTAAAGAATTAGTCAATTTTCTTAAAACAAAATCCAGAAAATTTACTCACCACCATGTCATCCAAATGTTGATGTCTTTCTTTGTTCAGTCGAGTAGAAATTATGTTTTTTGAGGAAAATATTCCAGGATTTTTCTCATTTTAATGGACTTTAATAGAGCCCAACATTTAATACTTAACTTAACACTTTACAGTTTTTTTCAACAGAGTTTCAAAGGACTATAAACAATCCCAAACGAGGCATAAGGGTCTTATCTAGCGAAACGATTGTCATTTTTGACAAGAACAATAAAAATATGCACTTTTAAACCACAACTTCTCGTCTATCTCCAGTACTGAAAAGCGCCAGCGCGACCTCACGCAATACGTCATCACGTCAAGAGGTCACAGAGGACGAACGCAATACTACACCCCAGTGTTTACAAGTGTGGGGAAAGAGGACCGTTCCGACGTTGTTGTATGTGGAATGCTACAAATTAATGTCTTTGTGTCAGTTTATGGTTCAAAATGGCTTGCAAATGTGCGTTATATATATGAAGAGTTTGGTTCCAAAACGCAATAAATCCATTTTGACAAATTTCGGTAAAAACGTGTTTTTTATACCAAGAAAGTGTCAAGATGAAGACCACTATTTTCTGTTACAAACTTTCACATAGCATCTTTAGGTTATAAAAACATAAAAAATTCAAATCCATAACTTGATTTTCAAAGATTTATTATAAAAACTTATTATTTTTTCCACAAAATGCAATAAATCCATGACAAGTTTTTATTCAAAATGCTATAAATCTATTGAATCAATCGCCTATATAAATGTGCATTCATCTTTGCCATGTTATATTAATTTAGTTGACTAGTTGTACACACTAATTAAAAATTTAAACATTAATGTCATTAATCAAAACACTTACTTTGTCATATTAAGAACACTGTCGTTGCTGCGGTTATGCGGTGATACTTGACGTCGTCGCTTAACGTTTTTCACAGCGATCAGCTGTAAAATGTTTTGGTCCTGCTCGTTTTTGTTGACTTTGAGTAAAATTATGGAAAGTTTTTCATGAGATCCCCTGGGGTCAATGTGTTAGCATGACAGAAACTTGATGCTGTCGGCCCGGGCAAACAAGCACCCGTCTCCCGAGTGAGTGCCTCTTGCGTAAATTATTAAAATATGTTGATGACTTACGTTTATTTCCCGTCACAGAAAACCATCCCAGGTTTATCAATGCTATTAAAGTATTATTTTGTTTTGTTTGTTTGTTGATCACGAAGTACAAAGTAGATGAAGAAAACTAGGACTCCGTGTACTCAGCGCGCCGCCATTGTTTGTTTACATTGCGTGAATGGTGCGCTGTAATTTCTGGAACGGATTTATTGCGTTCTGTAAAAAAGGAGGAGTGGCGTTTATTGCGTTTTGGAAAAAAAGGGAGAATAGATGACAGAATAACACGGCGGATATTGGATTTTGCGTAAAATTAAGAATTTACTTTTTAATACTGACCTGATATAATACTGATTCTGGCAGTAACTAATTTTTTTCAAAAATGGCGTTTATTGCGTTTTGGAACCAAACTCTTCATATATGTAACATGTGACATTTCTACGTCACTACGCATTTACGTGAGATCACGCTGGCGCTTTTCAGGACCGCAGATAGACGAGAAGTTGTGGTTTAAAAGTGCATATTTTTTATTTTTCTTGTCACTGACAATCGTTTTGCTAGACAAGACCCTTATGCCTCGTTAGAGTCCTTTGAAACTCCGTTGATAAAAACTGTTAAGTGTTGAGTTAAGTATTAAGAGTTGGGTTCTATTAAAGTCCATTAAAATGAGAAAAATCCTGGAATGTTTTCCTCAAAAAACATAATTTCTTCTCGACTGAACAAAGAAAGACATCAACATTTGAAAATTGACTAATCCTTTAATATAACTGATGTGCTGGAGCCTTACTTAAGCGCAGCACAGTGAACACAAACCAGTGCTCAACAGAAAATCTGCAACCAATCTGCTAAATAAAATTAGTTCAAAATGATCATTATTATAAATACTGACTTCAGCCTAGACTGGAAGATGAATTGATCTGTATGGAAAAACAGGGTAGTAAAACAAAAAGACTTCAGGTTACTCAGTTCTCCCACCTGAACCAAACTGTCAAGTATAAGTGAAAAAAATAATTATATATAGCCAGTTTTGTATATATAATGGGTAACACTTTAGTATAGGGAGCAATTCTCACTTTTAACTAGTGTCTTATTAGCTTACATATTAGCGGTTTATTAGTGCTTATAAAGGACATATTAATGCCTTGTTCTGCATGACCATATTTTACATCCCTTAACCCAATCCAATAACTAAACCTAACGTCTACACCAACTACCTTATTAGCTATTAATTAGCAGTAAATTGGGAGTTTACTAAGGCAAAAGTCATAATTAATAATCAATAAGTGTTCCCCATACTAAAGTGTTACCATATAATGTTTTAAGATTAATAGGAACATGATCAAATAACCTGTATGATAACAACAAGCCACACACTCACCTTCAGGGAAAATTGTGTGGGTAAAGGATTGTAAAAAATGAATGTCCAGCCACAGTGAAGAATATTTACAGGTGTCCACTAAAATGACCAAAAGTACCAAAGGACAAACAAAAAATATATATTCCAAAAATTACATATATATGGAGGCAGTAAACAGGTATCACCAATTTAAAAAAAAGGTTTTGGATTTGCTTGAGGCACCATAGTAGCACTCTTGCATAAAATTGCATAGAACTGGTAGACAAGCCAAGTCGTTAGTTTCGCCCTGGCTTATAAAAGGCCAAACTCCGCCCCTTTTATGGGCCATACCATTTCCAGGTAAATATCATATTTACCTCAGATACTTGACATATTTTGTACACTATTCAGAATTCCCTAAAAAATAGCTGTAATTATGCAGCTCTTTGACAGAAACATACTGTAGAAGAAAAATACTGAAAATGTTTCATGTTCTTTTAACTTTAAACAAACTGTTGACAGTAAATAACAAATGTAAAATTAACCAGCTGCCAGTAATACTGTAATTTCTTCAGATTTCTTTACAGTGTATATATAATATATACAATTTTATATACATGGCTGTAAATCGCGATAAAAAATTACAATCATTCTTTTAGTGAATAACTTATATTTGAAGAGTTTGGTTCCAAAACGCAATAAACGCCATTTTTGAAAAAAAATGAGTAACTGCCAAAATCAGTATTATATCAGGTCAGTATATAAAAGTAAATTCTTAATTTTACGCAAAATCCAATATCTGCCGTGTTATTCTGTCATCTTTTCTCCCTTTTTTCCCAAAACGCAACGCCTCCTTTTCTCCAGAAAGCAATAAATCCGCTCAACCAATCACAGCGCACCATTCCACGCACTGTAAACAAACAATGGCGGCACGTTGAGTACACAGAGTTCAAGTTTTCCTCATCTACTTTGTACTCCGTGATCAACAAACAAACAAAAACATAATAATACTTTTGATGGCATTGATAAACCTGTGGTGTTTTTTTGTGACGGGGAAGAAATGTAAGCCATCAACATCTAATAATTTACGTGAGAGGCATTCGGGAGACGATCGCTTGTTCTCCCGACAGCATCGTGCTAACACATTGACCCCAGGGGATCTTATGAAAAACTTTTCATTATTTTATTCAAAGTCAACGAGAATCTACAGAGCCCCTAAAGGGACATAGCACTTTTGGGAGTACTTCAACTCGCCTGAAAAATCTGCTCCCCTTCTCCCTCTCATAATGGGAGAGAGAGAGTGTTACTGCGCCGAGTCGAAGTACTCCCAAAAGTGCTGTTCCGCCATACAATATAGTTCCTCTTTTAAATCCGCTTAGAAAAGCGCTACGTTTTATTTTGTACCACCAAACTTGCTCGTATAACTACTCGTCTTAAATAGGAAAAACGTTGATGTGTTTGGTCACTTCTAACTTTATCTCTGAGTGGAACCATTGAATGAATGGGGCTAAGCTAAATGCTATCGAAGTGTAGCAGCACGCTCCAGCGCTTACGTGCACGCACTAAGATGATAGAGGGATGTATCAACTCTTCTTAGTTAAGGTAATAACATATTTTAATATTGAAAATGAGTAGACTATCCTTTAAGAGAATATGATGTTAGAAGCTTTTGATAGGTGACTAAACAGCAGTGGTAAGATATTACGTTTACCTAAAGCGAATAGAATGAGTCTAACATTATTCTAGCGAAAATAAACGGTAAGATCTGTTAACCTAAAGGGAATTAAATGTTTATTCCTTTTTAATAAATATCTGTTTTAAGTCTTCTATATTGTGTTAAAGTCACTGGTTGTTTATATATTTGATAAAATACCATGTTATCTAAATATGTGTTGAGGTATTTTATTATATTAAATTAAATTAAAAATAACCTGTGTTATAATACATTCATATAATATAACATTCAGTAATATAACATTCAATTATTCTAACGTAAGGGGAACGTTAAAATAACCTAAAAATAACATTAGGGGAATGTTTATTTTCTTTAAGAAAACATTCCTTGCTATTAAACAAAATCCTTGGAAAATAACATTCTAGAAACCAAAAACTAATGTTAGGGGACCGTTTTGGGTACCAAATTGTTAGCTGGGGATGGGCAGAAATAGTTGGCTTACATGGAAATCCAGGATTTATCAATATTCTACATTAAACAGTGTATTTTTTATTCGGGCTACCAAAAATGAAAGAGTGCCTGCACGAAGGGCTATCAGGGATTAAAAAATTTTGCGAGCCCTGGTCTGGTTAGCGTTACAAGCGCCTGTGGTAGTAAAGACTTGGGCTGCGTTCTCCGATAACGTTGTCTCTTAGCGCGCTACGAAGACTCTTAAGGTAAACCTTAACTACAGGTATACCTTTCCTACGTGTGTTCTCTGAACTATACCTTAGGATGTTGCTTAAGGTAAACCTTCTTAAGTTCGACCTTAGCGGGTGCTGTCCATTGTGGAGGTGCTGAATAGGTTGATATCGATCGCTCGACAATCAATTATTCACTTCATGTAATAGGTTTCGCTGTGTTGTGAGATAGCGGTGTTATTTATTAAAGAAACATTTTAGAAATAGTTCAAGTTAAATTTATTACGAATATCTGGTAAAAAATATTTCAAATTGCAAACAACTAAATTCAACCTTCTATATTTTATATCAAACCCGTGCAAAACCCGCAACTTTATTTCCAAACGTATCATGTTTAAACTGCTCCAATTCATCTGCTATGCCTTGAAAGGATCATTTATATTAGGGGTTCCCAATAAGTGCGTTGCACAGGGGAAGGTGGGTCGTGCAAGTACTTGGCTGTGCATTACACTTAAAATATAAAGTACAAACTGCTGTTGTTCATTAGTTCACGCGTTTATTGTGCTTGGACACTGGATGCGCAAGCAGCGTGGTTACAATGCGGATAAAGCTTAATGGACGCATTTCTGGAGCCTGTCTGTCTAAATATAACATATAAAATATTATATAATAGCCTATATTAATATATAGTATGATTGCTGTAGATTTTTGTCCCCCTGCCCCTCCACCTTCATCCGACCTAACGGCTGATGATTTCTCAAATCCCTGAGACATGCTCCCTCTTCTCCTTCTCTCTCCTATCCGAAGCAGATGTTTCCAAGGTCTTGGCTTCTAATCATCCGACTACCTGCCCGCTAGATCCCATACCCACCCATCTCCTCCAGGCCATCTCTCCGTCTGTTATCCCTGCTCTCACTCACATTATCAATTCATCCCTTTCCACTGGCACCTTCCCTGTAGCATTTAAAGAGGCCCGGATAACCCCGCTGCTGAAGAAACCCACTCTCAATCCTGCTATGCTAGAGAACTACAGACCCGTTTCTCTTCTTCCCTTCATTTCCAAGACTCTTGAACGCATTGTGTTCAACCAGCTCTTCACTTTCTTCACACAAAATAACCTCCTGGATAGCAATCAGTCTGGATTCAAAAGTGGTCACTCCACTGAGACTGCGCTGCTTTCAGTCATTGAGGCCCTAAGGCAGGCAAGGGCAGCCTCCAAATCATCTGTACTGATCTTACTGGATCTATCTGCAGCTTTTGACACGGTCAATCACCGCATCCTCCTGTCGACTCTCATGTCTATGGGTGTCACTGACACAGCGCTTCTATGGTTCAAGTCGTACCTCTCAGATAGGTCATTTCGGGTATCCTGGAGAGGTGACGTCTCCGAACCCCAACGTCTTGATACCGGGGTCCCTCAAGGCTCTGTGCTTGGACCGCTGCTCTTTTCGATATACATGACATCCCTGGGCTCTGTCATTCGGAAACATGGCTTTTCCTACCACTGCTACGCAGATGACACTCAACTCCACTTGTCGTTCCACCCTGATGATCCTACGGTTTCTGCCCGCATCTCGGCATGCCTGAGGGACATCTCGCTCTGGATGAAGGATCACCATCTCCAGCTTAACCTTGCGAAGACAGAACTACTTGTCATATCATCTGAACCAAAGATTCAGCACAACATTTTCATTCAGCTAGGTTCCTCGACCATCACGCCTTCCAAGACGGCCAAAAACCTGGGAGTGGTCATTGATGATCGGCTTAGCTTCACGGAGCATGTTGCCAGCACCGCTCGCTCTTGTAGATTCATCCTCTACAATATTAGGAAAATTAGACCTTTCCTAGATGAGCATGCTACGCAGGTCCTGGTCCAAGCTCTTGTCCTGTCCAGGCTGGACTACTGCAATGCGCTACTGGCAGGACTTCCAGCCTGCACGACCAAACCCCTACAGATGATTCAGAACTCAGCGGCAAGAGTGGTCTTCAATGAGCCAAAGAGGGCGCACGTCACTCCTCTCTTTGTCAAGTTACACTGGCTTCCTATAGCAGCCCGCATCAAATTTAAGGCTCTGCTCCTGGCCTTTAAAACCACCACTGGGTCAGCACCCCCTTACCTTCGCTTGCTTATAGAGCCTTATGTACCCTCTCGGTCACTGCGCTCTGCCACCGAGCGGCGGCTTGTGGTACCATCTCAAAAAGGGAAGAAAACACTAACGCGTACCTTCTCAGGAACTGTCCCACAACTGTGGAATGATCTGCCGGTCGTGACACGATCAGCTGACACTGTAGCTGTCTTTAAGACTCGGCTAAAAACCCATCTCTTCCACCATTACCTAACTTCCTAACTACAAATTTACTATCTTTCTTTAGTTACCCTTCTCTTCATCTCTTTCTCTATTTACCTTCCTCTTTATCTAAAAAAAAAAAAAATATTACTAACATACCCTTGGCTATGTATATTGTGTTGGACTTGATGAGACTATTTCCAGTGCACTTATGTATTGCTGTTCTTATGTTGCCATAATTGCTTCTTTTGTTTACCTCACTTGTAAGTCGCTTTGGACAAAAGCGTCTGCTAAATGACAAAATGTAAATGTAAATGTAAATGATTAGTTTTAATGTGGAAATTTTGTTGACCTTAGGAGACTATACAAGCAGTAATCAAGTGCGCAGTTTATTTTGAATGTTTATAAAGAATATGGCATGCAGTTGCCTCAAAGTTATAAAACATTAAAAAACTTTGATGCAAAGTTGAATTAACATTAATAATCATAATTAGTTTTTTTGTAATTTTTCCCGATTTATTTATGCAGCTAAAATACTAGCCGGTAGACTAAGATTTAACGGATATGAAATGCACAAATGAAATAGTAGGATTCGCTGTATAGCTGCCAGTATCACCAACTCCATCACCCAAAATATATATTTTAAATAGTTTCTTAATCCTGTAGCATTTAATAGTTCGCAGCTGATGTCCCTTTGGAAAACATAATAAAAAATCTAACAACCATCAATGTAATGATGTCTAATTATGTAAATGTTTTATTCTTTAAATATATAAATATTTGCCTAATTAAACACGGAGTGTATTGCACCTTTTTTTTTTTTACAAATATTTAGTCGTATTACATAGACTGCAATGTAAGCTTTTATGAAAGTGATGGCCCCTAGTGGAGTCATGTGGGATAAGGTATAGCTAAGAGTGCCCCAGACCAACCTTCCGAACGTATGACTTACAGAAGGTATACGTAACTAAGAACGTTTCGGCAAACACGTATTAGCGATAAGGTACAGCTTAAGGTACAACTTAAGAACGACGTAGCGTTAAGGTAGTTTCGGAGAACGCAGCCCTGGTCTGGAGATGCGTGTTTGATGTCGTGTCGAGCTACGCAGACCGGCGTATGACATCAGTAACATAACCATGCGTGATTCAAAAACAAACAGATAATTCCGCGCACCGTTGTAACAACCCGTCTGATCCGCGCAATGCGCGGCAGCCCGCCGATCCCGTGAAGCCGGGCACACCTCACATCATTGAGGCATTATAGTTTAAAAGGATGCCGTGATTTTCGGAAATACAGTAAGTAAGGTGCAAAATTAACAGCGCCGTCAAAAGTTCAATGGGTTATCATCTCATATTTAAACATCAAATGTCAAGAGATACCAGAGAGCCATACGAGCATTAACATTACATCTTGACTGA
The DNA here is from genome assembly GCF_030506205.2 of Paramisgurnus dabryanus. Lineage (NCBI taxonomy): Eukaryota > Metazoa > Chordata > Actinopteri > Cypriniformes > Cobitidae > Paramisgurnus > Paramisgurnus dabryanus. Next base: position 31,101,206 of record NC_133347.1, read on the forward strand.
GAACAGGTAAGGGGTGGAGACGACACAGCTAATCGCTAAAATGATAGCAAAACACTTAAAGCTGCTTAATGTTATGAAGCTTGTGCTTTGACTGGACGTGTTTAAAAGTGCGCTGTTTATGATGCACATCCACAAAGGGAGTTAAACTTTATGTACATAACTTAGTTGAAAAATTAGCTGAAGTCTTGCATTTTATGCAGATAGAAACATGTTGTACATTTATGTTGTATAAAGGCTTAATATTATGTAGAGTGCGTCATATAGAAAGCACTTCGGATTGTGTTTATTAACCCTTTAGTTTGACTTCATCACGCAGCTGTTAGAGGTATCTGTGAAAACATTTAATTCATGATTCTGTCATAGTTTCTTCAAAATTAAGTGTTATCTAAGTGATTTTAAAAAAATTATTTTATTTTTCACCATGACGTGTACACCCCGCCCCTTTGATTGTCCCGCACTGGAAAAATTTCGGCAGAAAATGGCATTATCGGTTTCGGGCCGAAATAAAAAAATCCAGCCAAAAATGTCAACCAAATGAATGTCAACCGCGCCCCTCTCATCTGTGCGCTAGCACTTGGGTTTCACTAACAGTGATCAGTCGCCACCCACCCCTCCCCTTCGTGCTCAAGCAGGTTTCACTCACGGGTGAGCTGTTTGCACGCGTCTGCAAAGATTAAGCATGTCTTGATGTGTAAACTTTAGAGAGAGTCGCGCTAATGTGTCTCATACTGTAATCCATTAACATACATTTGACGAATAAAGCAACGAAACACAAAGTAACGTTTTTATGTGGAGCGACTGTTGCGCTGTTTGGGGTTCACCCTCGGTCTCTGTGTGCGCGCACGTTTAAGTGCCCACAATAGTGCACATAAGAGAGAAACGCGTTTAAAAAAAAACAAGCAAACATAAAATCTCTTTGTTATTTTTGACAGGGCATATATAATCAAAATTATCTCCACAGCATTCTTTTTCTAATAAAAACATTTGTTTATGTCTTAATTGTATGTATAGATTACAGTCAGATTAACCTTAAGTCTGTGTCATTAATGTTAATCAAACAACCCATGACAAAGAGACAAATAGCTCTAAAAATAATAATATATTTAATTTATTGTGTTATGATTCATTAACTTTGATTTCTGTACCTAATGCTAATTTTAGACCTTATTAATGTACAACTTTGTTCTTTTTTATAAATGTTTGCAATTTCTTTATTGTTTATTAGATTTTTCCCACCTGCTTTTTGCTGATCCAAAAAATAATCTGCTATGTGCCTCAAAAACTGTTTTTTTTAAAGTTTTTTATCCGTCATACACCCCTAGTAAAGTAAGTACACAGTGATAGCCATAAATGCAATTGTACTAATAATTGTCATAATAATTTCTTTCTGGGTTTCGGTTTTTCGGCCTTGGTTTCTTTTTTTCGGTTTTCGGTTTCGGCCAAGAATTTTCATTTCGGTGCATCCCTAAAGATAACTGCAATGGTATACCCCTGGACAGGAGGAAAATCTTTTTTTTTTTTTTTACCCATGTGATATTTAGTATTAAAACGCAACATTTTTTTAAAGCAGAAGTTTTGCAAATGTGGAAAACTTAAAAGTGCAATAACAGAACAAATGTGATGATGCAATAACATGGTGTGGACACAAACAATAACTTCCTTAAGTAACACAATCTTAAAAACAGAACTCAACATATAGCTGCAGGCAGTGTTGATAGGCTCAAGCACAATGGTGTCATCACAACATACTGCCTCTCAGAAAACTAAGACTTTCCAAACGTCCATGTTTCTCCTTTCAAATATTTCATTATTACAAGACAGGAAGTGATTTTGTTTAGAAAATTTATAATCTTTTTTCACTCCTGGACAAATACAGAAAGCTTTTTAGCACCACTGATAAAAAGGGAAGAGCAATGATTGCACAACAGGTGTGAAATGATGATCTAGTGTCTGGCACAGAGGAATCATGGTAAATGTAGTTTGTATAAAACAGCAATATGATTAATATATTCTGACAATTCTCTATTCATCATTAACGCAAACAATCTAGTTCATCAGCATACAAAATTACAATTGAATATGTATGATAATTAATATTTGCTTCTGCCATGAACCTCATAAACTCATGGTTAAAAAACTTAAACATATACTGTACAATATTCAGGGCTCAACGCAAATATTTTTTTATACTGGTCCGGTCGGGCCAGTGGTTCATGTATTTACTTGCCCTGCCAAAATTTAAAAAAATGTCCGTGTCACATAATAATTCAAGTAAAATATAATTGTACACACATACAACAAACATGTTCCAACGAAAAAAGGCTCCCACCTTTTCTGCTTTACCTGTAAACTGACATTAAATTTTGGAAATATAGACGGTTTCATTGGACGCACGTGATACACGTCTGGATCCGAACCTTACTTCCGGTTTCGTTTTTTTAATGGTCTGACTAGTTACTAAACTGATCTCTTGAACGAATGCCTCGTCAAAAATAACAAATGTTTTGGTTTCCTAGGTAATCTATGTGTTGTTTTTTTGCTTGTTATATAAATAAACTACGTTTAAAGAACTTTGTTGTTATTTATTCTTAGCGGAGTTTACCGGAAGTTACGTGCGGACCGTGACAGCCGCTTGTTTATATTGTTACTGCTGAAACGGTCTATAGCATCGTTTCTTTCGTCGTGTTTTACCCAAGTAAATGTCTGCTTCCAAGATGTTAAATTATATACATTGATGAAAATATATTTTAGTGACTGAGGGTGAAGCACTGGCCCGATCGGGCAAGTGACAATACTTTTTACTGGCCCGAACGTCTCTCACGCTTGCCCCGGGCAACCGGGCAGTCCTTTATGTTGAGCCCTGATATTATATCTGCACTTATATGAAAAGTTTATGCCTGGACCTTGCCAGCCAGTCTTATTGTACCTGAACTTTGCAGAGCTGTGGGACATTGGTGAAGACAGACTCCTGGCTTTAGTTCGGCACCTCAACACTTTATCATTCCCATCACAGGCTGAACAACAGAATGATGAAATTGATTCTGTGCTCAGATCTGAATTCAGTGTCCAGTCAGAACCTTTGAAATCCTCCATCTAGAAGTAAAACAGTCAAATACAAGCATAAGATGACAATCACAGGAGTCACATAAAACAGTGCGCACTGACTGTGACTGCTCAAATAATAGCAGGTAAAACATACTTTATATGAACTTGATACATCCAATGATAAACATTTAAAACAGCTGCCTGGTATATTGTTGTCACAAGAGCTCACTACACGTTGTTTAACTGCTGTAATAAATTATATTATCTGTTATTTAAGAAATAAATATGTTTATATTTATTGAGAAAAGTTTTGACCCTTGACAGTCTAATCAAATGATATATAACAGTGTAAACTCAGTTATATACTGTAGAGCACATTTTGGCACACAGAACATAATACTAAGAAATTCTTTGGTAATAGAGACATGCAGTACTATAAGTCAAAATAACATAGCCTACTGTCAACCATCTAAAACGGATTAAACAAGGTTCTGTACCACACAGTTTATCTGAGGACTTAACATTCAACAAGTCAAACAGTACAATAAAAAACATTTTTCCCATAAAATCTTGATTTTTAAGCGTATCTCAGCCACATGATATTTCATGTCAGTATCGAGAACAAAGTGTAACAAATCAAACACATAATAACCCTTAATATAACAACACAGGCAGCAAGTATAAATGAGGACCACTCCAGATAAAACTGCATAAGTTACATGAAACACAAATCTCACGTCAAAACATGAAACCTCATGTGCCTATGTTGTTCTAAAAAGCTTAATAGGTTCTAAGATCGTGTAAGAAATGCTCCTAAAACTGATTTTAGAACTAACATATCATAGGCGCGATACGAGTAATAAATGATGATAAAAATTATGATAAATAAATGATGATGAAAAATGATGATCCCCACTGTAGGCAGGAACTTCATTATGAAGCACAGGCAATATATACGATTTATGCATAACGCATAAATATGTGCTATTATCAATACTGAGTTACAACTAAGTTCGAACGAATGAAACAACACATTTAAGAGCAGTTAGCCGCTGATGAGATTGGCGTTAACTTACCTCACTGATCCGTTCGGCAGTTTGGTTGTTTTTCTCTATCGCTATTAAAAGCAGGCGCTATCCCCGCTGACTGTAAACACAGGCTATCAATACGTCCATAGCTGTCGGTGTCACGGCGGACAGATAACTAACCGGTTGAACCGTCTCTTTACCTGTCATCTGTACACTAACCGAACACTTCCTCGACATGACGTCGGCGCTCTGCGGATCACTCTGATAGGCACCTCGTAGCTATTCTTATGAATATTTATTACGTAAGGTTCATTATTTGAGCTGATTGGTTAAAATGCTGTGGGGGGAACGGGAGCGCTAGCCAGTTGCCAGATGAACAAATCGCGCTATACTGAAGGCGGGGCTAATGGATAGTTATATGAAAAAGTCATTTTCAGTTTACATAACACAAACATTCATAATGTAACACGTGTAAAATATCTCGTTTATGAACCTGAAAACAACACTGCTTACCAAACATCAAATGCAAAGATCAAACAGATACTGATACAGTACTACACATTCTCTGCTTTTCGTGTGTGAACAATTAATACTACGTTATCAGGACTGTTCCTCACTTAACACTTGTCAGACAATCTGTCTCAATATGATGATCACATTAGATAAAATTAAAATGTAAACGTTTTGTTAGGTTGTAAATTAGGTTAATTGTGTTAAAACAGGTGAATGTACTGCACTGTTGGAGTAGGGGGAGGCTGCAGACCTCCCCATATAGCAATGTTGCCTCATATTCACCTTTCTTGACTCCAAAACAAACAGATACATATTTTGCCTTTATTGTCCCAATACTGATGAAATAAGTAATGAAACAAGAAACATCAACAGACTTGTGTTCAGCATTAAGAATGAATGTGTCCATATTGTGAATACAAATTTAATATCTTGGTTACCTAATTTAAAAGGAATAGATCACATAAAAATTTTAATTCTGTAATCCAGTAACACAGTCATGTTGTATTACAGAGACATTTACAATAAAAAAGACAATCAATATATTCTTTAAGATATATTTCTTTGATCTATTTATTATCATAGTTTATTATTCTAAAACAAATCTCAGTCATGCTTAATTGTGATGTATTCATAGAGGACCATAGAAGGATGCATTTTTCTGTTCAAGAAACTAAACTGTTTTTTTCCCAACATTATTTGTAGTCTTCTGCCAAACACTCTGATGTCATCTGCAATTTCGGGTGAATTCCAGTGGCATTCGTGTGCCTTACTCACTTAGAAGAGCAGAGTCATTGAAACTCTGAGTCTAAGGGAGATGGTTAACAGTATCTCAGTATAGTTTCTCACACAGATTTGTAAATTAATATATCATCAGGAGCCGAAAAAGCCGAATTACTTTTGTGTTGTCTGTATCTGTATTTTGGACTTCCAAAGTAGGCTACTGGCACTTGCATTATGTGGATCCTGAAGACCATGAATATAGCTAAAAATCTTCAGTGTGGTTCTTACATGTTAGCCTGAGGGTAAATAAATTAACAATGAAAAAGGAAACCTGGAATGTTTTTCTATGCTTTGTCAATTACTATTGATAAGGAAAACTTGATATGTTGAATTCCGATATATATTCATGAATATCAGTCATGTGACCTTTTACGTCATTCCAGTTGCCTGCCGCCATCTTGAGTACCTACCGAGTACCAGTAGGCTCCTGACAAGCATTGGCTACTGACAAGCATTGTCTATGATTTTATTAGTAATGCGTTATTACTGTGTTACAGCAAAAATTAATATACTACTGTAATATATTATATTTTGTAATGCGTTGCTCCCAACACTGTCCAGGGCCCAGGTCAGGGAGCAGACAGACTCGCTTAACAGATCGATCTCTCGGATGAAGCCAATACGGAAGTGACTTAATCTGCAATTCATCGACTGGCCGCTTGAGGCTCCAAAAGGGAGTCAATTCCCATAGACTCCCATGTTAAAAATGCAGAACTTTACAGTAAAAAATAATATGGTTTACATCCTGGTACAAAAAGTGTTTTTGGTCTATATAGCTAATTTTGCCCTTCATGACAACTGTGAGGGGGGTGAATTTTTTGTAACTCATCCTTTTAAATTATATTAAGCCTTAAAATTCTGCAACAGTGGTTTCAGCAACCAGCCACCTCAGCTTCACCCAGGTCCCGCCTCTTTACCCATTTTCGGCCAAGATGGCGACGGCAGGCAACGCCTAATTTAAACTTCAAAAACAATCTTCACAAACCAATAGGTGACGTCACGGACACTACGTCCTTATTTTTTTACAGTCTATGGTCCAGGCCCGTCGCAACAAGGCAAGCAAACCAATTAATTGCTTGGGGCCCTCCAAGACAACGACTGGTTAAGAATAAAATGCAACGACAAACTGTGTGAGTGCCAGTGATGGTCAATGTATAAACAACCCGCACCCGACCGATGTTTTCAACTAACCTGACCCGTTTCCTGGCCCGCATTTTTTAAAAGTAGTAATTGTTTAAATAGTTAATTGGCATCTTTATTTCAAGCAACCTGACCGACCTCGACCCAAATATCATTAATAATATTTTAGGATGACTCGTAACCGTGGGGTTACTGCGGGTTAATGCACAGAAGATGACCAATCAGGATCAACTTTATATGTGGAAACTTAACTTGTATAATCTTACTACACAAAGCTACTGTGTTTTGTGCACAGAGGTAATGTCAGGTAGGGAAGAAAATGATGTTGCAAGTGCACTAATGAACATACCTGAACGCGTTGTACATGATCATCCACATGCCACTGAGATGATAACATGGAGTGATAGTTGTGTGCCTCAGAACAAAAATTTCATAATAGCCTTTGCTATGGCAGATTTCCTGACAAGGCATCCTCAAATTAAAAAGATAACAATTTAACACTCTAATCCAGGCCACTCCGCAGTGCAGGAGGTACGCTGTACCGCACGTTGGATCTGCGAATGCCTGGCAGTAGCTCCTCCACAGCTTCCCGATCTTGTGTGGAGAGGTCTGAAAAGCATACATCGAATGAATCCGCCATTAGATCGGCAAGGAAGGCAGATTTACAGTAAACAGACGTTATGCAAATGCTAACTTCAGCTGGCACCAACTGGTGGTGCTAGCGGGCTATATGCTAACAATGGGTGTTACTGGTAATACATCGTTTTGCTTAGTAATACAATTCAATAATCGTCAAGGTAAAGTATTCCTAAGATAAACTAATATAGATAGGAATAAGAAGTGAGAAAATAGGATTTAGATGATAAGCTCAACAGAGCTCCGGGCTTGCGTCTCAGCCTCACTCTCAATGATTCACCAAGCTGCGTCACATTACCAGTACAGTCAATACAGTTCTATCTGCCAAAACATTATTTGAACATTAAATATAAAATTCATGTTGTAACAGTGTCTCAGAAAGGTTTACATTTTACTTTATAACACATTTTATGACATCTATTTCATATTTTAAGCACTTCCATGTATTTAGGACATTTCAAATTAAGAAAGGTAGGTCTAAATATGTTGTCCAGCTCAGATGTAAATTTTTTGTACCAATTTGATGGGTAATTAAACACATTATTGCAGAAATTGTTACTTTAATATTTCTTTTGTTACGACAGAAAGCAGCTACCGTAATACATCTGAGCAGGACTTTATCCCATCTAAAGTGGGCCAGGTAAAATGGCTTTCTCGTATGGCTGAAATAACATCCTAACATTTATTGTTGTAATTAAGTTGCTGACTATTTGACCTTTAAGGCTTAATATTGTAAAAATTAAGGAAATTTAAACCTTTAAAACTGCAAGAAAACAGACATGCTTCAGCAATTGTTAATTGTCAGCATTAATTCATAAAGTTTAATAATCATTGAAAATGATTCACTGACTATAATCTTAGAAAATGTCAGACAAATGTTTTTTAAACACAGAACTATAATACTCTCTGTGACTCATTTTTTATAAACACAAACTTATAATACTCTCTATCTGTTAGTGGCATGAATTTAAACATGGACTTAATGTCACTCATCTTCGCCTCTGAGATGATGCTCAGTTTGGAGAGTACCCTTGGTTTGGGTAAGATGGATGTAGGTGCCAGGCTTCTCATGTGTTTGCTTGGTCCTCTTATGTCTACTTTAACTCTTGTCTCTACATGTGATTTTGTGTAATGAATAGTATATGGACACTAATCAAACACAAGCTGTGACACTTGGAACCTGTTTGTACTGAAACAGCTTGAAACATGCCTGAAAGTCATACAAATCTATACTCTTCATCTGTATGATTTCATATGGGTTGTTCCTGTTCACCTTCAGTAAAACGTGTGGAAAGACAGAATTCAGACACTGCCATTGGCTATTCAATATGGCGGTGCACATTGTCTACTCCTGAACTCCGGAGTGGCCTGGAGTAGAGTATTTCATTGCTATCTTTTTAATTTGAGGATGCCTTGTCAGGAAGTCTGCCATAGCAAAGGCTATTATGAAATTTTTGTTCTGAGGCACACAACTATCACTCCATGTTATCATCTCAGTGGCATGTGGATGATCATGCACAACGCGTCTAAATATTTTCATTAGTGCACTTGCAACATCATTTCCTTCCCTACCTGACATTACCTCTGTGCACAAAACACAATAGGTTTGTGTAGTAAGATTATACAAGTTATGTTTCCACATATAAAGTTGATCCTGATTGGTCATCTTCTGTGCATTCGAAGCACTCACGCAGATACAACCTTCTAAACTTTACCTTAGAACTTAAAAAATAACATCACATAATGTAAACAAGTTGTCACAGAATAAAAATATATGTGAATAACTCTATTTTGACAAAAAAATGAACCTTATAATTCTAAGGGGACAAATTATAGCTGATATCCTGCACAGCACAGAGTTTAAACTGATAAGTGTGTGCTGTCACATTTAAAAAAAAAAAAAAACACCACCAAACTGTTGAAATACCAGTCACTTAATTTGCCCATGGACATTTTAGAATTTTTAATATACAGTACTTGCACTGTAAACATTTTTAATGCACAGTATATGAAACAGCAATATTTGCACTGTAAACATTATTTATATAGAGTGTGGGTGAACTTAAACTGTATGGCCATGCTGTGGTTCCTGTAGGCTTTTCGTGCGTGTGGGGGGCCCCAAATTCCAACACATATATCAAATATATCAACACATAAGGGGTTTTCACACTGCGCTTAACCCTGGGTTATCTTCATTCTAAACCCCGCTTTTAACCCTGGGTTAAGGAGCGTTTCACACCTGTAATTTGAAAGTGGTGTTAGCACCGCTTTTTACCCAGGGTTATGAAACCCTGCTCCGGAGCAGGGTTAGCACCGCATTTGTGGTGTTAACCCTGCATTGCGGTGCCAAACGCATGCAGTGTGAAATGAAGCAGGGTTAGAATGTTATGACCCTAATTAAACCAACCCTATATCACGAAAATGCGTGACTATTTCACGCATGGACCAGCGTGACAATGTCACGCTTTGCCGCGTTTGAGCGTGAGCATGTCACGCTTTTCTGTTTGTGTCACTGTCACGTATTGGTTACTCAACTTTTTTGTCCTATTTTCAAACCATTGTCGCTTCGGTTTAGGGTTAGATTTGGTGCTTGTGTTATATGTCACTTTAAGTATTTGTCACTTTAAGTATTGGTTTATAAAAAACAAAGATACAATACTTATTCTTTTATATTTTCTAAACTTTAACCAATTGTCACCTGACGTTGGGGTTAGAGTTTGTTTAGGTAAGGGTGTCATTTTATGTAAATCTAACCCTAAACCGAAGCGACAATGGTAAGAAATTAGGACAAAAAAGTTGAGTAACCAATACGTGACAGTGACACAAACAGAAAGCGTGACATGCTCACGCTCAAACGCGGCAAAGCGTGACATTGTCACGCTGGTCCATGCGTGAAATAGTCACGCAATTTCGTGATACTGGGTTGAATTAAACACAGCTGAAGTAGCTAATCAAGGTGTTCAGGGTTGCTTGATAATTACAGACAGGTGTGTTGGAGCTGGGTTGGAGACTCCTGACCCAGGGTTTAGGAATGCACAGTGTGAAACGTCAAATTATGAATACCCAGGGTTATCTCTTAACCCCTGGTTAAGTTTGAACAGTGTGAAACATGAAAAAAATAACCCAGGATTCCGTTAACCCTGGTTTTAGAATAACCCAGGGTTAACAATTTCAGGTGTTAAAAGCCTAATAGCGATTTTGTCTGTTCCTCAAACAAACAAGTATAAAGCACCCGTTACCATAAATCATTTTACATTAACATTTAGGCATTAAGCAAACAGACCAAAATTTGGATGCATTTTGCTTGACAGAAACCTGGCTTAAAATAGATGATTACATTAGTTAAAATTAATCTACCCCACAAGATTATTATAAGTATGAGCCTCATTTGATTTTTTATTAATTTGAAATAATGTTAATCGATTAGAGTTAATCGCTGATGACTTTACAATCCACATTGACAACCCAAAAGATCTGTTAGGACTGTTATAGATACAGTATTCTTGATGTTAGACAAAGTGTAACAGGACCAACACATAACACTCTTTAGATTAATTCTGTCCTGTGGAATATTAATAACATAGAAATTTTACTTCAAATTGATGCTATCTCAGACCATGGTCTCTTTACGGTACCCCTAGATAAAACCTCACGTTCCACAATATGTTTACAATTACAAAGAACAATAATCTCCACTAAAGATAGCTACTACAGATACTTTATCACCAATCTTCTAGACCTGTTTTAAATGTAGCAGATAACCGCGAAGATCTTGATGTGGCACCAAAAACCTTAACCAAAGTTTTCTCCAGTAAACTTGAAGCTGTTGCTGTTATTAGGTTAAAAAAGATAAAAGAAAATCATAGTCTTCGTCTGTGTCTGATACTCGAACATTATTTGGTAAATCATTCCAGAGCTTAGGGGCTAAGTAGGAAAAGGATCTACCACCTTTAGACACTTTTGATATTCTAGGGATAATCAAGTGGCCAGAATTTTGTGATCGCAGTTTACGTGGTGGATTGTATTCTAATAGTAATTCTTTAATATACGAGGGTGCTATGCCATTTAAGGCTTTGTAGGTGATTAGTAATATTTTAAATTGTATGCGATATTTAACTGGTAGCCAGTGTAAAGATTTCAGAATTGGACTAATGTGGTCACACTTTTAAGATCAAGTAAGCACTCTTGCGCCGGCGCTTTAAACTAGCTGAAGCTTGTTTACCTGATTTGCGTGACATCCCCCGAGTAACGAGTTACAATAGTCTATTCTAGAGGTCATAAAAGCGTGGATAAGCTTTTCTGCATCTGATGCAGACAGCATATGGCATATTTTTGAGATATTTCTAAGATGGAAGAATGCTGTGCGGCAGACGTTGGAGATATGACTATCGAAAGATAGATTGCTGTCGAACATTACGCCTACATTCTTAACCGTGGAAGATGGCACCACCGTGCAGCCATCTATGGGCAACTTGTAATCTGACATATTATGTTTTGAACGATTTGGTTCAATAATAAGTATCTCAGTCTTATTGGAGTTTAGCATAAGAAAGTTATGTGCCATCGAGTCCCTAATATCACTAATGCAATCTCTTAGCTTAGCAAACTGGTGGGTTTCGCTAGGATGTGAGGAGATGTAAAGCTGGGTATCATCCGCATAGCAGTGAAAACTTATGTTATGTTTCCTGATAATGTCTCCTAGAGGTAACATATATAACGAGAATAGGATAGGGCCTAAAACTGATCCCTGTGGTACGCCGTATTTAACGGGGGAGTGATATGACTCTTCCTCATTTACATAAACAAAGTGATATCGATTGGTTAGATACGATCTTAACCAGGCTAACGCCTGACCACTGATGCCAACATAGTTTTCTAGTCTATTGAGTAAGATTCTGTGATCTACTGTATTGTGTCAAAGGCTGCACTAAGGTCTAGTGATATAAGGATTGATATTTTAACATGAGATTTCATGTTAAAAGGAGGTCATTTGAAGTCAAAATTGAGCTAATTTGGAAAAATATCAAAGCTAGGCAGTCATCCACCACTTTACTGAATAGTAAGATAACTAACTATTCATAAGATCCTAACAATTTTTAGACCAATTTCAAATATCCCTTTACTACTAAAATACTATAAATGCAGGGGCTAGACCAGAGGTGGAAAATAAGAAATTACATTTACATTACATTTTACATTTAGGCATTAGCAGACACGTTTGTCCAAAGCGACTTACAAAGTTTAGGAAACAGTAAAAGCGATGTGTCATAGGGAGGCAATAGTACAAAAAGTGCTTATGTGGTGGAGAAGTGGGGAGAAACTGAATAATTAAAGCTCTTAATACCAAATCTCAAGATGTAATACAAGCAGACTATGCCACCCCTGGTTAAAGGGGACAATGACAACCCTGAAATAGGGCACACAGGTTTGTTACCATGGAGGGCAAAGAGACGTGGATGACAGTAGAAAACTATAAAATATCAGTTATACATTTAAGGCTGGTAGTGGTATCACTAGCTAAATACATCATATGTGTTACATACCTTTGCTCCTCATATGCCAGTCTGACTCCTTGTACTGTGTGCCCACTGATGTTGCATGTTTGGCATTATACATCACGTCCACTGCTGCCTAAAGTGTAGAAGGGTGTGTCCTGCTGCGATTCTAGGATATAGAAAAATAAAACCAACATGTAATTAGTTAAAAAGACATATTATAACAATAAGGTACAACAACTAAAAATCATTGGACTTATCATTAAAACGTTTATGTATTACATATTACATGCTCCAACATTAGCAAAACAGTAGTTTTTACTTTGTTTCAAAATCTAAGAAAGCTTCAAGTAAATACAACAGTAAAATACATATAAATAAATCATCTGTACTGAGAGTTTCTTGAGTTTGATCATGAGAACAAACTTTACCGGTAACAGTTTAGCTGGTAACTTAGCAAGTTTGTAAACACCTCTAAATCAACATCTAAAACTAATTAAAACAATAAAAACAACCGATAGTCTGCATAATTCAACATACACGTGGGTAAATATGGCACGTGGTTTATGAAATGCAATATAACAAACACAAAAACATTAGCTTGCAAGCTCGCTCTACACGCACATTAAGCTCCGGAGGCGAGCCTCGGCGTATCATCCTAAAGGATCACATTTGTAGAGCCGGTGCGTAAATAAATCGGTCGTAACCCACCGCGTATTTTGGGTACTATGAGATAAAGGCTGGAAAAACCCTATCATCATTCTCGGTAAGAGGGACCGGCTCGAAACGTCCTTCGCCAGCAGGACATCGACTTTTGCACGCAGTACATGTGCATCGGACGCTTTCACTATAGTGAAACGAATGTCCGAGAATTTGGGGGATTGCCGGTAATTGTATTTCGTAACCGAGGCGGATAGTGCGTAAAACCCAACGAGACGTGCTGGGAACTGAAGCGAAGCATCCAGGGCCCGTACGAGGAGAATTAACGACACTACCGAAGTACCCGCGGTGGGGCAGCGAAGCGAGACAGGTAGGACTGCCGGTGCGCCTGCTGTGACAGCATAAACATCTACAGTATGTGTGTGTGTGTGTGAGACACTGACCTGAGCCCGCTGGGGGTGACGGTCGTCTGGTCTCCTCTGACGACCGGTTCCCCTGCGCTGCCGAGATGGGGTCCGAGGAGGGGAACGGAGGTGGCCGCCACAGGACGCCGGCGGCGAGAGGCAGACTGAGGAGCCGGCGTTGGTGGACCAGGGCAGCTCTCTTCCGCCGGGGCACGACCTAGGAGATCTCCTCAGTCTGCGCAGCGGAGCTGTACGACTCCCCGGGCTCGCCGAAGAGGCCGGTCTGTGAGACAGGAGCATTCGGGAAGTTGTTCTCGTCTGCGTCCGTCATGTAAGCCAGACACAGCCAAAAGTGGCGATCTTGAACCACTGTGGTGGACATCGCACGACTGAAGGTCGCGGCCTCCCTTGTAAATCTCTAAAGTCACTGCAGCAACGTTATTGCGTGCAGGGCTGAAGCTGCGTCTCCGCATGCCTGTTAGGCAGCGCCCGTAACCGGACAACTGTCTATACAAACACGAGAGGGAAGGGTTGGGTGGTCCCTCCAGGAACGCAGCTGCAACGCAGCTGCAACGCAGCTGCAACGCAACCCCCCGCTCTACTGAAGGGATCCCCGTCCTTATAGCGGCTCCGTTGGTGAGGGAGGTGAGGGGTGAAAGCTGAATGGCCGAGACGGCCGCAAATCACATCAGCTCTTCGTGCTGTCGGAAAAGGCAGGCACAGGAGGTGAGGACCGTAGAGGCCCGGGCAGCTCCGAAGTACCAATCATGTGGGCGGGACGGTTCGGGCGGAGAGGGGTTAACCCCTCCAACTCTACCGTTTCCGCCGCTCGAGCGGGCACGGCCGCCATCTCCGGGATGACTCCCCCTCGGAGGGAAAAAATGGGCACCCCTCTGATGCTGCAGAAGTGACGGGATCAGAAGGAGGTCCAATAGATTCGGCAGAAATCGCAGAACACGACTCTGCAGTCTCCACCGGAGCCTCAACCGGCTGAGGATGAGAAGGCCGGTAGGTGAAGGACACATCCTCCGTCCTACTCAGCGTAGTGATGCGAAGAGCGTCATGCGAGCGCTTTACAGCCGCACCATGGCGGCGTTCAGCACTGCAAAGGCGCGGACGTCGTTCTCGTAGAAACGAGAGTCGTCTCCGCAATCCAAGAGGGTAATGCTCTCACAGAGAGAGCAAAAGCTCTCCACGAACGCAGCCTCGGAGTGCTCGATTCCCAAGCACGAAGACAGCGCTCGTGACCGGCACTGAAATCCCTGTACTTCTCGCATCCAAGATCGCACGGAGGAAAAGCTATCCTGAAAAGGACGCTGATCTCCGAATATACGAGAGAGTGGCTGTCTTTAAAAAGACACAGAGCTCCCACGTATCACTCTTTAGGGAAATCACTGATGCGCACAGGGAGAGGCAACGCACACACTAAACTCAAAACAAAAAATATGCAGAGCAGTGGAATACTGCGAGCGTCCGCTGTGTCAGTACTGCTTGTCAATCAACTTCAGCAACCGTTCCCAGAAGAGCAGAGAGTAGCTTCTCAGTAGCAGATAATGCCGGCTTTCGAAGCGAAAAAGCTAATTTCCATATTTGCACCTGTGGCTTATATACGCACCTGGCGGGGCGGCGCCAGCATTATGCAAATATCTCAATGCCAAGTTCATTGGCGTTTTAGTAGAGTACGAAGCAGATTGGTCTCTCTAAGCGAGTTCCCAATTCGTCGGTCACGACGTGACGTCGTAGTGACCGACTGAAAGGGAACTCTGAGTTTTCGGTTACAGTACAGCTGAAATAAGTTAAATTGAGTCTAATTAGGTTGACTCTGAGTTACGCGCACGCACAACCACTATAAAATGGCTTCATCCATGGACATCCGATATTACGATTCACCATGGCAATAGCACCTGAAAAAAAAAACGGTCCTCGTATTTTTCAGCTGCAGAACTTGATGTGCTCATCCAAGCTTTAGTGAGTACGAGCACATTCTCAGAAAGAAAAGCAATACCGCTGCTGCAGCAAAAGAGAGAGAGAGAGCTAACATGGGAAAAAATTGCAGCTCGAGTCAATGCGTAAGTTTACATTTTAACCCTGTTATACAGTGGGTGTTCTTAATTACTAAGTTATATAATTTACTTTTTACAAGCAAAAATAATGATTTGTTACTTGTATTTCTTCTGTAATTTAATGAAAGTTAATTCTGATGCAATTGCATTAAATACGGATTTTTATGAAATAGCCGTTTTTTTGTCTATCCCTTTTTGATATGGGATTTTTAAAGACATAATCTCATATTTTTATTTCATTAATCTAATAACTTTTTAGAGTAATAACCGTAGTATCAAAAGTGAATCTGAAAGAACAATATGTCACGGCTAGTGACATGTTTCGTGGGTCTCACTTATCCGTTTCACCTGGACTTTCATGGACTAATTACGCCAACACACTACACCTGTTGTATGTTTGATTGTATTTGTATTTATACACCTTTGTTCCGTCAGCCTGGGTCGGATGATTTTCACTGCTACCCTGTCTGTTCCTGTGTGTTTAGTGTTCTAGTTTTTACTTACCTGATACCGTTGTTTTGTTTTCTCGTGTTTGATTTTCACTGTCATCATTAAATGTTATTTATTTACCCAAGAACTCTGCACATGCGTCCTCATTTCACCACAACAGAAACCAGCCGTGACACAATAGCATACATAGTCAACCTTATTTTCATGTGGGTGCAATCCTGCAGGCATAAAAACGACATGGCAGCAGCTAAAAATGAAATATAAGAACATACTTCAATCATTGAGCAGTCTTGTGTTAGGCTACCTGACTTTACAAACAATTGACATAGTACATAACTAAATATCATATCAGTGTCTAGCAGTGCAACAGCATTTTTGACATGGTTCTAATCATGTTATCAAATAATTATATGTTCATTCTCATTTGACTTCTACTCAGACAACAGAGAGAAGGCAGAATCCTGGAAAACAGGTGGAGGTCCTCCACCTCTTCCACTTTCAAATGCAGAGGAGATGGCCCTGAGCCTGAACTCTGGAAGGCCAGTGGCTGAGGGAATTCCTGGAGGGAGCTCATCAGAGCCAGTCACTCCCCAGGATACAACTGCCTTCACACAATGTAAGAGGCCTAGCTATGTGTTATATTTATACAGGATATTTTCTTTAAATTCAATTTGGGTTGAGTTTTTTGTTGGTCCCAACAGATTCTAATGGTAATTTCATGCTTTTTGAGCCTCCTGTAACACTCACAACAGAATCCCAGGCAGTTGTAAGGAGCCTAATAAATAAACTGTAAATTATGACATAGTATTATAAGGTGTACTCAACCACTCACAGGAGGATGATGAAACCACCTCTGCCACAGAGAGGCCTTTAGAGGTAATAGTATAGTGTCTACACAAACAACACATTTTTATTTCTTCAAATGTTAGTATGGAACAGCCTATAGATGTGTTAAGTGTATAACCACAAATTCTTCTTCACTCCCTAGAGTGTGGAAGTACAGCAGAAGGAGGGTCAATCAGATTCTGTGGCAGTTCAGTGATGTTCAGTAAAGTTAAAGTATAGTTAAATTCAACTACAGTAGAACTACATGTAACTTTAATATACTGTATTTTCAGTTATCAGTTAAAGAGTTGTATAGACTTCAACTTATAAAAAGGAACCAAAATATGACAAGGAAATTATAAACTTCGACCGCAAGATTTAAAAGGCAGATCTGGAAATTGAGATCCGGAAACAAAAACTAGAGGTGAGTGTATGGTCCCAAGTTAATTATAGTAATGTGTGGAAGAATTTTTAAATCTAACAGTTGCTTTTGTATTTGTAGGAAATAAAGAAGAACAAATAATTTTTTGTGTGTGTGTGGTTGTGGTGGCTGATTAATTCGCAAAGAAATTGCGGCATATTGTCTCTTGGACTACCCTTCCATCCTGGAAATCTGCAAGGTGGAAGGGGTCTTCATCTGGGTCTTGTATTTGTAGGGCAGGGTGTTGCTCCCCTCTAAATATGGCAATATTATGGAGAACAACACATGCAACTACAATTTAGTGCAGGGAGAAAGAGGGAGCAAAAAAATGAACGAGCATGTAACAAAGTATTTTTTAAAATCAAGTAACGCAATTACAATTACTGAAATTTAAATGAGTTCGTTACTCGCGTTACTCTATTTTGTAAATGCAGACAAGACATTTCTGATCTAACATCGCAGGACCGTGGTAGGCGGTGCAATGAATCATTAAACTTCATCATGGCTGACAGTGCGTATAGAATGAACATGAAAAATCTAAACGGGACAACATACATGTTTAAAAATTGTGTCATAATCCATCCGGTTTGTAAATTATCTTTGCCAAGCAATAAAACCACAAAAGCAATAAATCTGAGAAATGTTAATATTCTTGGATGTTTACATCGGCTTCATGGAAGAGAACGATCCGCGATTGTTGTTTCCAGTAATAATAATAATATACTTATTTTCTATAGTGCCTTTAAATGTAAGTCTAAAGCGCTGAACAACAAACAATATACAAATGATACACACATATATAGAACAATGCAACAACAAGTAAAACCATAAATAAAGGAATAAAATGCAAATGTTAAATTAAAAGCTAACCTAAAAAAATGAGTTTTAAGGCGAGATTTAAAAATGCTAAGAGTATTAGCTTGCCTTATCTCAATAGGTAAGGAGTTCCATAGCTGTGGAGCTAATGAAGAAAAAGCCCTGTCGCCCATCGATCTTAAACAAGTTAAAGGAACAGTTAAAAGGCCAGTTTCAGAAGAGCGAAGGTCACGTGATGGAATTAAAAGCTCAGCCAAATATTGAGGTGCCAACCCATGCAAAGCCTTGTAATAAGCATCAACATTTTAAAATCAACTCTAAAACCAACAGGGAGCCAGTGTAAAGACTCCAGGAGCGGGGTAATATGGTCTCTCATGCTAGTTTTAGTGAGGATTCTAGCTAGGGTTGCCAACCGTTCTGTATAATAAGGAATCGTCCCGTATTTGACACATAAAATTCTTGTTCCGTATTGAACTGAACAGAACGCACTTTGTTCCATATTTTTTGAAAATCATTTCAGTTCAAATACATGACAGACACATAGCTTCTATGTCAGACGATGAACGAAGACCACGCCATCTGAATAAGAAAACCCTGACGGTGCAGTAATTTCTCCCCGTTTGTCTATAATCAGCGTAGCGTTTTTAACATCTTGCAGCATCATCCGGGAATGCCCTTTTAATTGGTCATTTCAGTCATTGTGATGTCACGTGTCATAGCAACGATGACGACAAGTGGCAACAGCGGGAAATGTAAAAATGACTGTTTTCGAGCAGCCGGCGAAAAAGAAACAAGCACAAAAATATAGAATTGAATGGGAAAATGACAACCCGTGGCTGGAATGCGTGAGGGACAATGAATACAACGCCAATTGTACCATATTCTGTCGCGTTTATTCTGTATTCTGTCACGTCGGAGTGTACGATATTAAGCAGCATGCATCAGGATACAAGAGGAGCGAGAGGTTGCGGGCACAGCTGGAGCAATGTCAAGGTTCCTTGTCTGTCAGACGTCTCCAGAGGCTCGTATGTAATTATGTGGATTTTTAAAACTCAAATATAGTTGATAAGTGACTATATTAAAAGAGATAGTACAGGTTTAGCCTAACATTCCACATTTATCTAACCAGTGTTCCCCCTCTGATCCTGTGTCCCGCTCCCTCCAGTCTCATAATGTGTCAATCATTTCTGATGGGTTTCTTAATAAATAATTATGGATTTAGGTAGCTCAATGTTTAAAAATGGGTGGTGTCTTTGAAGAGATTTCAGACGTATTATAAACTTAACAAATCCATGGTTCATTGTTGGCAAAATGATCATGATAGCCTTTATATTTCACATCTATGTGGTTCAGTCTTGTATACTGATTAGGCATACTTTGCTATTCTATAAATATTTAGGCCTAAGAAGTTGTATGAAATATATTTATCTAAATGTATCAATTAGTTTCCACTATTTTCACCAGAAGTCATCATTTCAGGGGTTATTTTTTTCAAAGTTCTCTTCAACGCAACGGGGGCCAACGCGCTTTCTGTTCCTTATTTCCATTTCAGAAAGTTGGCAACCCTAATTCTAGCAGCTGAATTTTGCACTATACCTGCAATCTGTTTAAGGTAGCTTTAGAGGCCCCTGCCAGCAAGGCATTACAATAATCAATCCTGGTAAACACAAAAGTGTTTATCAACCTCTCAGCAACAAGGAAAGACAGCATTGGACGTAATCTCGCGATATTTCAATTGTTAATCTAGAATCGAAAATCACGCCTAGATTCTTCAATTTTGGTTTAAACTTCATAACTGAACCATCAATGGGCAAAGTAACCAACCCAGCTTTACGTAATTGGTGTGGTATACCAATGAGCATAACCCCAGTTTTTTCACTGTCAAAACAAAGAAAATTGTGTGTCATCCAATCTTTTATCCTAGAAATACAAGTGGTAATAAAATCAACAGGCACATTGTCATTAGGCTTAGTGTGTATGTATATCTGAGTGTCATCTGCATAAAGGTGACATTTTAAACCAAGAGATCTCAAAAGCTGACCAAGTGGGTAAATGTAAATTTTAAAAAGCAAGAGGCCCAAAATTGATCCCTGAGGGACTCCAGATTGCACAACACTAGTTTCAGACCTGAAACCACCCATAGACACAAATTTTGACTTTTGTGAAAAGCGCTATATAAATAAAATTGAATTGAATTGAAAAAATTGTATACGATCAGAGAGGTAGGACTTAAACCAATTTAGTGCAGTATCACAGACCCCAAAAACAGTTTCTAGCCGAGTAATTAACACCAAATGATCAACAGTGTCAAAAGCGGCACTGAGATCAAGAAGGATAAAGATTAAAAGATAACCAGAGTCTGAGGCAATTAACAAATCATTTGTAACCTTTACCAGTGCTGTTTCATTACTATAGAATTTGCGGAAGTCAGATTGCAGAGGCTCAAAAAGATTGTTCACAGTTAAATGGGAAATTAACTGAGAAGCAACCACTTGCTTCAAAATTTTGAAAAGAAAAGGAAGATTAGATATGGGACGAAAATTAGAAAGGTTTTCATAAGCAATATTTGTCTTCTTTGGTACTAACTGCAGCTATTTTAAATGCTGATGGAACAACTCCAGTACACAAAGAGTCATTTATGATACTCAAAACAACTGGACACAGGGAATCAAAACATGACTGAAACAGAATAGTACAGGTAAGTGTTGTTTTAATGACATGTTTGTGCATGGTCATTGACTTCCATTCTGAAGCAGTCAAGAGACGCTTCTAAACGAGTCAAAAAGTCAAGACACGACCCATTGTCAAATTTCTGTGTACATCACTGTAGTTCATCCAAAACAAACCAGAAATGAGACTTAAAGTGTTAAATACCGGAATTATCCTTTAAATACACCAGGCGTGTAATGATGGATGCAGCCTGCATATGTGACCTAAGGAGGCTGCCTTGTAATTGAGAAACGGCATACACACTCTCCTCATTCACAGATTTACTCACACTTGTTTTTTGTATGTCCATCACATTTTGTCCTTTCTCGTTTCCACACATCAGATTTAAAATCCGCGTTTCATTTGCTTCTGCCATTGTTGCTCCACATGTAGAGATGCATACATGGGATTATGGGAATTGTAGTTCTATTTCCTTAAAATTTCTTTTAGCTTGGCTAATGCTGGGTACACACCAAAAGATTTTTTTAATCTTATAAGATTTTAAAAATGTGACCACAAACATGAGGATTCGTGATCGGCGCGGCTCCGACGTTCTTCCGAGCAGGTTCGGACACTCTTAACACACCTCACACGAAGGGACAATCTGATAAAATAATCTGTAGAACCATCGCGATACTCAGGACATAGCTAGGATTGTCGGAAGGGGGGAAATCGGCCCAAAATCGGCCCGATTATCTTTTGGTGTGTACCCAGCATAACTAGGTTGTTCTTAGAGACATATATAATTTGCTCTGCTCTTAGTAGATTGCGTTGGTCAGTATAGAAATCAGCTGTTGCACCTGTGTTTTTTAATTTGCGCCTTTTCAGTAAATAACCTGCAGATATTACCACTCAGATTGGTGCTTTTTTGGAATTGTGCTCTTGCGCTAATTTGTCTGTTTAGAAAATTTGACTCTTTACCTCAACTTTCTTTACCTCCTAAGACTCGAACTTGGGTTTGGCTTGCATTTTAGATTTCTTCCAGCTATTTGGGGTTAGGAAGACCCAATAAATAATAAAAACAAAATATTTTTCGTTGAACATGAAGCAGTGTAATTGTCCATGTTTGTGTACAACAGATTATAATTACACAGAATTAAGTATTATGGTGCAAAAAATGTGATGTCCACGTATGTGGACACACCAGGTCTTAGAGGGTTAAACAGACAACTTAAATTATGTTAATAATAAATGTATTTAGTACATTTTATCAATTTTTTTGTACAACAATATGTGGTGTCTTGAAGAGTTAATTCATCAGGTTAATTCTGGAAGTAAATTAATCAAATACAGTTTTCTGTATTAAAAATCATTTAAAAAAAATAAAAATAAAAATTCAACTTAAAAATACATACACATATGTAATTGTCAGTGTTTACTTGAACTGTGTTGAAATGTTCACAGCAGAAACAACTGAACTTGAATGGATGCCCTCCCCATTATGAAGGCACGGAAGACAGCCTCAGGACAGTGTAGAGGAACTAGTGACCAAACAGGTGTCAGCGTCTGATAATGCAGACAATTCAGGGACAGAATCAAACAACGCTGTAGTTCTGTTACATACAGAGGCATAATTATATCCATAAACACTAACATTTCTCTGTAACATTTCAACCCCCAGGGAGTCAGCTGACATTGGGTTAACTTAGAACTCTCTTCTATACGTTACATTATTACTACACTCACCAGTATTGTTTAATCCTAGCCACTGTACTCTGCAACTAATATTGTCCACCGATTTCTCTTTGTTTTCTCCTGCTTTGAATCAATTAAACAAAAGTGAAAAGCGCTATATAAATAAAATTGACTTGCCTTGATACCACATGATAATTTAACGCAACTTTATTACACGGCTCTCTGGAATGCTTGATTCTGATTGGTCAGTTGAGACATTTGCAGGTTCGTTCTTTTCAAATAATAACCGCTCCAAAGTAATAACGCATAGCCGGTACTACTTGTACGAGTAAAATCGCTCCGCGCCAATAAAGATCAATAGAGATTACTGTTTGGCGCCATCTTGTGACAAACAGTGGACAACCACGGCAAGACACAGACAGCTTACTGAGACTGAACTTGTCAAAATAGAGCATGACAGCTATGAAGCCAACACACAAAAAATACAGAATGGGCATTAAAACTTCTCAAAGACTGGCTAAAAGATAAAAAATGGAGGCAGACAAGTATGAAGCAGAGGATCTTAATAAGGTATTACGATCATTTTATGCATCTGTGCAAAGTTTCGCGGAAGGATAAAAATGTTAATTTAAAACAAATATGCCAATAAAATGTTTCAAATTCATATTCATGTCCGTTTTTTTTTCTTAAGTGAAAAGTAGCCGTGTAATAAGCGGGATAATGTAGAGGCAGCCGGTAGTTATCGGGAAATAAGCCCCTTCAGTGTGATACAAGACCCTCCGCTTCGCGTCGGGTCCTGATCACACTGTCGGGGCTTATTTCCCGATAACTACCGGCTGCCTCTACATTATCCCTTACTTAACCCATGAAGCTAGATAGTTTCTTAAGTTTGATAATTAATCTGCTATGTCATATTTAAGACAGATTTATTACAAGTTGTTGTCTTGGTAATGAACATGAAAGAGATTTTACGCACGTTTATGACAAGTGTGATGTCATGATTATGAAGATGTAATGTCTTATGCACATCCCTTCAAGTAAAGTGTGAGAGATATTTATATTACAAAATTTCATCAATTAGCTTCAGAAGGCCTTTATTTATCAACCCTAGAGCGGTGTGGATTATTTTTGCAAAGGACAGAGGCACATTCTTTGGACTTGAAGGAGGTGGACTTTATATTGATCCATTATAAAGATTGGAAGAGCTAGAACATTTTAAAAAATTCAGTAAATCATAGTGTAATTTTTATTTTTGTCCAAACTATCACTTGAAGCTTTTTTATTTTAAATCATTCCCCGCCATCCCTTTTTAAAAAAGTTGCCCACCAGCATTTTTTTGATTTTCACAAAATACCTTCCACAAAAACTTGTATGTCAAATGAAAGAACAGACCCTCTGCTTTCAAACAAACAAAACGGGAAACAGTTTCATCCTATCTTCATTTGTTCTATTTTCTTAACCTCATAAATATGGGTACGTTTATTCAAAAATACTACATTTTGGGCAAAAAATGGAGATAATCGCATTTTTGTAAAGTAATTTTGTTAGAAATCAGATTCAGAACAATTATCAAAACATACACAGAGTTTAAAAATAATTCAACTAATTTTTGCTTCAGTTTTTGCTTGTGGTAGAGGACCTAAAGGTTCAAGAGCCACAGTTCACTACTAGCCGCGCAGACGGCTGTTGCGGCTGCGGCCGCGCAGACGGCTGTTGCAGGGGCTGCGCCGGCTGAAGTGGCTGGGCTGGCAGAGCAGGAAGGTGTGGCTGGACGACTGAAGGATGTGGTGAAGACGCCACCACTTCTTTCCTCCTCCTCCTGTTCCTGGGTGCAGAAGGGACAACAGGAGTAGACGTGGATGAGTCAGATGTGAGAGAAGCCCCGGGGTTGGAGAGGCAAGAACCGAACTCACCAGCCTTATCTACCCCGTGATGAGACCCCTAGGGGCCAATAACGGTCCACCATCTCCCAAAATGTAATTGAAATAAGACCCACACGTTCCGAGACAGGAGGAGGATTATCGAGGCCAGCCAGGAGGTATCTGTTGACCATCCGATCAGAAAAGCAAGCCCTTGTGTCCAAGACCTTCTGGGCATAGCTCCGTAGAACAAGTCCCTTCTGTGGTGGAAAGAACCCAAACTCGGAACATGACTCGGCGGTAAGGGCATTCCACCACTCTGGGTCTTCTGCCATAGTCCGCTGGGTTCAGTTATGGCGAGTTCGTACTGTTAGGATTTTGAAACGAGGAAGAACCCAAATGCGGACGTGATGAAACACAGGACTTTATTAAACAAACAGGGGAGAAACAGGAAAACAAAAACCCACGAGGGGGCAAACAGAACAGGGCAAACACAAATCAAACAAGACTACACTGAACACTATTACTTAAACAAAACACTAAACATAAACTGGAACATAAGATTAAGATATTATATTATATTATATATATATATATATATATATATATATATATAGATATATATATATATAGATATATATATATAGGGATGGCTTCCGCGAAACTGACGTTTCGACACTGTGTCGAGATCCCGAAGCGTAAATGTTTCGAAACACTGCTCCGAAATGTGATTCGAAACACCCATGTCACGTGATGAAGTGATTCGAAACACCAAGCGGTGCATTTCACAAGTATTTCGAAAGGTGGCGTACCTGTCGAATCTGCTTCGAATCTTAAACTGACAGGGTAGGAAACAAAACTGACAATACCTGCGTTTTTGGCAAGATCAAATACTATAAATTACTGAAAAGAAGTAATTTTTCCTCATAGGTATGTAACACTTAGGCTACTTACAAAAAATGCATGCCAGCAACAAGTGTCCCTTGTGTGAGAATGAGAATGTTTTTAAAGGCTGGAGAATTTATATGTAAAAAAGTAGCTGGTTGAGTTTATCAACACAGAACAATTTATATATTTGAATAAAGATCTTTATATGTAAACAATGTGGCATATTATGGCTTGATATATTTTATGAATCTCTTATTATTTATTTGGTATATCTCTATTCTATTATTTTTTTTTTTCATTAAATAGACCCGAATAGCCTATAGTTATCGACAATTGTGAGCCTAAAAGCTCATGTAGTTGTCAAACAGATCTTCTATCCATAGAGACTTGTGGCTACAATGGCTGCAGGCGGGAGAGGGGCTGTCACAGTGCTCCTAGTCTATTGTTTGCTCACAAAGATTTTAAAGCCTATTCATGTTAATTCAGTTCGGATGGTTGGTAACATCTTTCCTCTGCTTAATTTAAACGACAACCCGTCAAAATGTGAAGATTTGGGATATAAACAGCTAAACAATGATTTGGCAAAAGCAAGCACCGGCTATGGAACTTATACACTGGCAGTTACTTTGGTATACCCAATACTGTACAACAGGTTTACAAAGAATAATAAATCAACAATATCGATGCAATCATCGTTTTCAACTGGACTTATTATCGCCATATGTTTGATGTTATCCGGAGACATTCATCCGTGCCCGGGTCCGCATCACTTCAAGACGCTAGGAGAAGCTAGCCCACGCGCAGAGGACAAACACGCTACTCATACCTTGCAGGTACGTTCAGGTAAATTTTCGTGTTCCTCTGCACAATGTCCTGATCCCCTCCCTCCTGTGTTGTTGTCGTCAACTGTGGCCGAGCTATCTGTCCGGGGAGGTGAGGGCGATGGTGTGGATGGCGCGGTGCTGTGGCGGTCTGTCGGGGCGCTGCACGGAGAGACTCCGGATTCGGGGGTGCGTGTTGGAGCATCGGACAAAGGCTCCGGAGGTGGGTCCGGGGGACAACGGCATAGTAGAGCCTTGGCCACGCTTGGGATTGGGAGGCACGATCCAGAAACTCAACAACAACAACAACAAACTTTCCTAAATGGCCGCCCCGTTACCATGGGAACGTCCGTAAAAAGGAAGCGACTCAATCCAGGGGTAGGCAAACATCGGAAATGGGCGTTCTTTCAAACTGTCAATCACTCAAAAATAGTCTGGGACCCTAAAGCAAAACCCAAAGGTCTGTTAGGTGGGCATTTAAATATAAGAAGCATTATGTCAAAGACAGAAGAAGTGAATCATTTGTTACTTAACTCAAATTTGGATTATCTCTGTCTATCTGAGACCTGTCTCTATAATAATGCCCCATCTGCAGCACTTAACATCCCTGGCTATAATATGTTCAGAAGAGACAGAGAAGGAGCAAAGGGTGGTGGTGTCATGATATACATAAAAAATAATATTCAGTGTCAGGAAATTCAATGGCTGAATGATCATGAACTGGAATGCCTGGGCTTAAATATCATACTTTCACCACAAATGTCTTTTACAATCATTGTGGTATATCGCCCCCCTTCTTCTGATGTCATTTTTTATGAAAAGTTTGAAAAATTACTGAAAGAACTTAACTTAAACAAAGAGATTATTATTTTGGGGGATATCAACATAAACTGGGAGGACACATCTTGTAGAAAAAAGCTTAAAAAAATAACGGACAAATTTGATCTAGTTCAAATGATCAAAGGGCCCACAAGAATTACAACAACAAGCAGTACCCAGATTGATTTAGCATTTACCAACCGACCCGAGAGAATAGTTAAATCATACAATATGATAGCTGGTCTTTCTGACCACAATTTGATCCTTGTGGCCAGAAAGCTCTCAAAACATAGATTTGATTATTCTGTCAGAGAGCGTGAGTTTGTTGGAATCCCCAAAAAACATCAAGAAGGATTTAATAGAGCTGTCCAGCAGATTGACTGGGACAACATATTGTTGGGAACAAATTGTGAAATGGACTGTGAATCTTTTATGGCGACAATTGAGAGAACAATTAAAGATTTTAGCTGTAAAGTTAAACATAAACGTAACAAAAATATACTTCCCTGGATGAACATGGACATACTCAAACTAATGAAAGAGAGGGATCGTGCGTTAAAAAATGCAATTAAAACCAGGTCAGCTAGTGCTAAAAATGTATTTACAACACTGAGGAATAAGACTGTTAAAGCTATACGCAAGGCTAAAGCAGATTTTTTTTTTACTATAATAGAAAATGCAAAAGGAGATCCTAAAATAATTTGGAACCAACTGAAAAAACTTGCAGGACAGGACACAATAAGGAAACAACTTTTAGAAATTAAGATAAATGGACAAATTATAAATAACACACACAAAGTTGCAGATGTCTTTAATAATTTTTTTGTTGAATCTGTATCCACTATTGGCCAAAGTTTACCATCTAACCATATAAATATTGTTCCGATAAATAACTCCAAGCCTATTTTCAAATTGAGCACGGTCTCAGAATCGGAAGTCCTACAGACAATAAAAACATTAAAAGCATCCAGAACTAGAGATATTTTTGGTATAGATATGTGTATGCTGAAAGATCTCAGTTCCACATTATCTGCACCAGTAACCAAAATTGTCAATCTTTCCTTTACTGAGGCAGTGTTTCCAAGTGCGTGGAAGTCAGCCGCTATTGTTCCAATCCTCAAAAATGGAGATTCAATGATAGTGGATAATTACAGACCTATTAGTATTATATCTACAGTGTCAAAAGTTGCTGAGAGACTAATTTCACAACAAATAACAACACATTTAAATACTACTAAATTCTCACTTCATCCAATGCAATTTGGTTTTAGAGCTCAACACTCCACAGAAACTGCTAATTGTTTCCTCATAGAAAACATCAAACATTTACTGGATAGAGGTGGCGTGGTTGGAGCTGTGTTTCTCGATCTAAAAAAAGCTTTTGACACTGTGAATCATAAAACATTATTATTCAAGTTAAGCAAATTTAATTTTTCCTCAGATGCAATAAAATGGATGGAATCATATCTATCGAATCGCTCACAGTCAGTTAGGATCAGTGACTACCACTCACCACCCCTCGTCATGTCCACAGGGGTTCCTCAAGGTTCTATTTTGGGGCCATTGCTATTTTCACTTTACATAAATGATCTCCCTTCAGTTTGTACAGACGTTTATATTCAGATGTACGCAGATGATACAGTCATTTATACCCATGGTAAAAACTCAAAACAAGTTGCTGAAAAACTTACACAGTCAATGGCCCAAGTTTCGGAATGGCTGAATCAATCCTGCTTGCAACTTAATGTAAACAAAACGGTTTCAATGTTTTTTTCTAAATCAAACATTGTAAATAATCAGGCAGATATTTATGTGGCAGGGAAAAGAATATAAGTTGTGTCAGAATTTAAATACTTAGGTATCATAATAGACTCTAAACTAACTTTTAAATCACAGATAAAAAAGGTTGCCAATCGAGTTAAATTTAATATAGTAAATTTTAGGTTCATAAGATCAAACTTGTCACTTCAGGCAGCTAAAATGTTCATGTACAGTATGGTTATGTCTCACATCACTTATTGTCTTACAACATGGTCACAGGCAAATAAAACAACACTAAAATCCTTGGAGTCACTTTACAAACAGACAATCAAAATTGTGGATAAAAAACCATTACGATATCATCATTGTCCCATTTTACAAAAGCATAAGTTTTTAAGTTATGAAAATGTCATTAAGTATTCAAACCTTTGTTTGTTATATAAAATAATCCATGGTCTGTCATCTCCACCACTTAGTCAGTTTGTAAATATTAAAAACACAACACTGAGAGTAACACGAGGGTCGGTCCGAGGAGACTGTGTTGTTCCTCTAAGGAAAAGTGTATTTGGGCAGAGTGCCTTTTCAGTTACAGCAGCAAAGGAATGGAACTCTGTACCTCAGAACATCAGAGAGCTTACTACATACACTTTGTTTAAAAAACACTTAAAAAACTGGTTTTTAACACATCAGACATGTCAGCATTATTAAGAACAGGAATTTTCCCTCAACCCCATCTGCTGTTTATTTTATAGTAAATTGTATTTAGTATTAGGATTTGATGTATTTTTTAGCTGTTTTATTGTTTTTATTATTTGTATTGTTTTTGTAAATTCTACATTGTGTTTTTAGGTAGACAATTTTAAGATCTGTCCAGGGACAACGGATGAAAAATAGCCTCTTGGCTAATTCTGGTGCATTTACAGAAATGTTAATTAATGTACACTGTCCCTGTCAAATAAATAAATTAAATTAAAAATTAAAACAACAACAAAAACCATTTTATTATGATGACGTAGCGCATGCATTTCCCGGGTTCGATCCTAAGATCTACGCATGAGAGTCGAGGGCACTATCCACTCTCCCATTCTATCACTTGTGTGTCAAACAAACAACATGTGGGATACAATTTGTCAGCGCTCGTCTAAAATCTTGTCAAGGCTGCTTCATGTAAAGACATGCAAACGACCGCTAGGTGTCACTGTGGAGGCGGTTTCGGATTGATGTTTCGAAGCCTCGAAACATACGGCACAATTGATTCAACTGTTTCAGTGTTTCACGAAGCCTCGCTCTGCCCACCACTATATATATATATATATATATATATATATATATATATATATATATATATATATATATATATATATATATATATATAGCAAGACTTACTGGAAAACACTTTGACCAACAGAGTAACACAGATGGACCCGCACTGGACAACAAACACAAGGACTCTTAAATAGGGAGAAAGTAAATTACAAACACCTGGAAATAATCACAAGTAAGGGATAGGGGAAAAAGTGACGAGACCCGGGAAATGCGTGGTCAGAATAAACCAATACTAAAACCACGCATCTCCCACATAAAACATTGTACTGTCAAAACCCTGCAATGATGACTAGATCTAAATACAAACAAGGATCTGGCAGGATTCTGACTATTATGGCACATTAAAAAAGCATAACAAGTTTAAATATTAAGTCTTGGTAGCTACAAAACTATGTCAGCTGAACAAAACAATACAAGCTAAGGGACACCTGACCGTAAAGTACTTTGTAAATTGAGTTAGGTGAACAACTTCTAAAAGTCAGTAAACCTCAAAAAAAGCTGTAAAGCAAGGTGCCTTAAAATTTCAGCATGTTGCATCTTTTTTATTTCATAGCATGTTTTATAAATGACAGTTAAATAACAATCTAAAAACCGTTGGGTTATTTGTTTTACCCAACAGGTGGGTTAAACATATTGGGTTGTTCTGTTGGGTTATTCCTAGCTTGTATTTCTATAACAACCCAGACAGTTGGGTTAAAATCGGGCTCACGTCACGCATTTTGAATTTCAACGGTCAACCGGTGCCACTGCCGAGTGCGGACAGACACGAGAGGTACGTTTTAAAATATATATCTCTGTGTAATGTTTTATTTTGCTAAAAAGTGTCTTTAAGCTCTAACACACAGTAAACTATCAGCCACGTTTTCTACAAATACGTGTACAAAAACGCTAGTTTTTGTCAATTACACCTGTTCCATTGATTAACTGTAAATGATGTCAAACGCGTTTTTAAGCCATCATAAATGTAGAAAAACATCGCAATTTATTTTAATACTAAACAGCACCAGCATGGTCCCTTCATGGCGTACTGATTGCCATATTGCTTTAACCATGGTTTCTGTAACAGACAATATTTTTTGGTTTAAAGTGTAGTAAAACCCGTTTTTTAACTTTTGTAAGGGATGCAACCGGCTGTTTTTTGCTCCAAATATTTTTTAGCCGGTCTGTGTTATAGACACAGACCTGTAATATAAATGTGCTTCTGAATGGAAATCTCTTAAGAAATGACTCGATGGCATTTTATTTCCGTTTTACCTCAGTATAATCCCTGATAAAGCGCTGTTTAATCCGGCACGTCTACTACTGTTTACGGTAACCCCGGTAACGGTTGAATTTGCAATTCAGTGCCATCTACTGTCAAAGTAGAGTATTTATTCAGCGTACCAGATGTGTTTGCTTTGAGATTTAATACATTATTCTTTTCTTTAAATGTAGACATTCTTGGAGATGTTGCATTAAAAACCCTACAAAATGGCCAGCAAGACGGGTTAGCCTTCCTACAGTACCAAGAGGCAAAGCAATAATTTATTAATTTTCAACCTGTGTGTATCATTTATGATACTTGGTTTTCTTTATCCTGTTTATGTGTGCATATTTACATTGTGAAAATTCTGTCTTAAGGTCAGAAAACAAACATAATTCAGTATTTGGAGGAGGAGGTATGACGAAGACCCCACGTCCTGCTAGGGGATGAATTCGACTAATCACAAGCCTTTGTTATCGTGGGGAGGCTTGGCCCTGGAGCAACACCAGCAGTTGACACATGCTTTAATATTCCCAAGCCTTTCACTACTGTTAGGTAGTTTCTGTTACACACAATACATTTTGTACCAGGTGATGTTTCCTTTACACACTGTCACCTGCTTAAAGGGATAGTTCCCCCAAAAATAAAAATTATGTCATAATTTTCTTCCTCTCCTGTTGTTACAAACCTGTATACATTTCTTTGTTCTGATGACCACAAAGGAAGATATTTTGAGGAATGTTTGAAACCAAACAGATCATGAGCCCCATTGACTGTCATAGTAAGAAAAAAGAATACTATGAAAGTGAATGGGGCTCATGATCGGTTTAATTTCAAACATTCTTTGAAATATCTTCCTTTGTGGTCATCAAAATAAAGACTTTTATACAGGTTTATAACAACATGAGAGGGTGGAAATTATGAAAAATGTGTGAACTATCCTTTTAAGCCAGGGGTGTCAAACTCATTTTAGGCTGAGGGCCGGATGGTAAATAACGCCATGAAGTGCGGGCCGGATAATTTTTTTAAACCTTAGTGTGCTTATAATTGTGTTAAAATTAACTAAACAAACCAATTAATTCGTTTGTTTAGCAAGAAAACCAGAGAAACACACAGCTCTGTGAAAACTACATTTCATAAGGTCACACTCATACTATACATTATACACACAAATTTACATCTGAACAAAACCCACAGGCCTTATAGGTTGAAAAGCTTTAATTTAACTTCTTTTGCCTTAATGCCAAAATTATTTATAAACCATTCACTTTGGAATATATTTGTAATGAGAACAGTCATTTAGAAAATGAAAATGCTACAGTAGATGGGGCAGTGGCCCAAACCAAAAATGGCACTATGGGGGGTGGTACTATTATTATGGTTTTAATAAAGTAGTATAAATATTATGTGTTATATTACTAGCATCAACTTAGACAAGTGATTATAATGGGAAATATAATAAGAATTAAAGTGTGACAATCTGCTAAATATTCAATATGATTTACCTGCTGGCTTGATGGAGCTTTGAATCCATGTTTGCAATGTTGAACTGCTGCTAAAAGCCTCTCTTTCCGTTCTCTGTCTTTATTTTGTCAAGGCATTGGTGTTTTTTGTATTTTTTGTCTACAAAGTGTGCCAACAACAGCAAATTTAGTGTTTATATTAACTTAGATCTGATCGGGAACATTAAATCGATTAGACAAGCATTGTGGATATTTTGTTTTTGTTAGCTTGCTAAGTTGTTAGCACTTTAAGAACACTGACAGCAAATCATTACCGGAAGAAATACATAAACATACTTACAAATTACTAATTCTGCGGTTTAACAACTGATATAATGTAATGAATCTACCTGTTAATGCAACGAACTTCGGAAACTGTCGTCTTCGCTCTCCAGGCAGAGAGTGGACACATGTTTGACACCCCTGTTTTAAGCAGTTTTTAGTTGGATAAGATGGAGTAGATTTGTTCTGTTCTTATATGTTTTTGTTTATTTATGTATGTATATATGTATGTGTGTATGTATTTACGCTTCTATACATGTATGTATTTATACATTTAAGTGCAGGTGCAAATGACTAAATGGAAATAAAGCATTATAAATGTATTTGTAAGTTTTGTATTATTTATTTATAAAGCAAATAATAGTAATAAATAATAATAATAATGGGGTTAAAACAGCATTGCAAAAATAACCCAACTAATTGGGTAAAACTTTCTACCCAATGCATTGGGTTAAAATAACCCAACAAAGGGTCGGTGCTATAGTAACCCACCATTGGGTTATTTTTAACCCAACTGTTTTAAGTGAGTATAATTTAATGACAAAATTTGAGTTCACATTAAGTAACAGCTGTATAAGTTTTTATTTAAAAAAAAAAATGAAATGAAATTAACTTATCCATATTTTCTCTTCTACATAGATGCCCATTTAATGTTGTGGTAAAATTATAGTCAATGTTTAAATCTACTAACATACAGTTTAAGAGATAGATTTCTACTTGCAACACCCATTGCATCAGAGCAGAATCTATTGTATTATACATACTACACTTTATAAATATACAGGTGGTGTCTTCCAAACTCTGAAAAGGTTTATACAGACAGAAAGTAGTGTCAATATTAGAAACTGATGTTAATATGAAACCCACAAGTTTATAGGCAGATAAGAAAAAGTGCTTGCTAATATATCCAATAACTGATGTATCTGTAATATTTATACACTCACTGGCCACTTTATTAGGTACACCTGTCCAACTGCTAATCCAATTTCTAATCAGCCAATCACATGGCAGCAACTTAATGCATTTTGGCATGTAGACATGGTCAAGACGATCTGCTGCAGTTCAAACCGAGCGTCAGAATGGGGAAGAAAGGTGATTTAAGTGACTTTGAAAGTGGCATGGTTGTTGGTGCCAGACGGGCCGGTCTGAGTATTTCAGAAACTGCTGATCTACTGTGATTTTCACACACAACCATCTCAAGGGTTTACAGAGAATGGTCAGAAAAGGAGAAAATATCCAGTGAGTGGCAGTTCTGTGGGTGCAATTGCCTTGTTAATGCCAAAGGTCAGAGATGAATGGTCAGCCTGGTTCAAGCTGATAGAAAGGCAACAGTAACTCAACTAACCACTTGTTACAACCCAGATATACAGAAGAGCATCTTTGAACGCACAACACGTCCAACCTTGAGGCGGATGGGCTACAGCAGAAGAAGACCACACCGGGAGCCACTTCTGACAGCTAAGGACAGGAAACTGAAGCTACAATTCACACAGGCTTACCAAAATTAGACAGTAGAAGATTGGAAAAATGTTGCCTGGTCTGATGAGTCTTGATTTCTGTTGCGACATTCAGATGGTAGAGTCAGAGTTTGGCGTCAACAACATGAAAGCATGGATCCATCCTGCCTTGTATCAATGGTTCAGGCTGGTGGTGTTGGTGTTATGGTGTGGGGGATATTTGCTTGGCACACTTTGGGCCCATTAGTACCAATTAAGCATCATGTATTGTTTCTGACCATGTTCATCCCTTTATGACCACAGTGTACCCATCCTCTGATGGCTACTTCCAGCAGGATAACGCGCCATGTCATAAAGAGCAAATCATCTCAGACTGGTTCTTGAACATGACAATGAGTTCACTGTACTCAAATGGGCTCCACAGTCACCAGATCTCAACCCAGTGGAGCATCTTTGGGATGTGGTGGAACGGGAGCTTTGTGCCCTGGATGTGCAGCCAACAAATCTGCAGCAACTGCGTGATGTTATCATCTCAATATGGACCAAAATTCATGAGGAATGTTTCCAGTACCTTGTTGGATCTGTGCCACGAGGGATTAAGGCAGTTCTGAAGGCAAAAGGGCGTCCAACCCAGTACTAGTAAGCTGTACCTAATAAAGTGGCCGGTAAGTGTATATACTGTTATTATTAAACAACTATCTGAAACTGAAAGCAATAAAAATATCCATGTGAAGAATTTGTTGTGGTTTAACTTCTACTAATGGTTTGTGTGTAATTTTGAATAGATGTTTGAAAGTATGCAGCAGTGTTTTTCTTTGGTTGAAATAATATGATGTAAGATTTTGGTATGAAATAGCAAAAGAGAATTCCATATATACTGGACATCTGAACGAATGCATTCATAAGAAAGTTTTCTTTGCTATTTACGAGAAAAATAGCTGTCAAGTATGCTATCCAGATCACAATATAAAAAAATATACTAAAGGTTATTGATTTGGCCTCATTGTAATTTTTGGGAAGTTCTCGTGCCATGTAAGAAAACCAAATACACAAGGCACCAAGAACAAAATTTATGAATGAAACTGTGCTAGTGAATATAACATGCCCTTTTTTACAGGTGAGAAATATCTGTTGTTTAAAAGACAGTACGTCACTGAACGGTTTGGGAGGTCCAAAGGTCATCCACATAACACAAACAATGAAATAAAAGACAGAGAAAGAGATGACAAACATCCACTGGCCATTGTACTTTACCCACAACCTGTGCACATTTGGGAACTCATTCATTTTGAAGACACAAACTATTTGAAAAGCACAGACAGCTAAACAGGAGAGACAGACAGTAAAGAAAAACGTAAATAGAACATTTCTTAACATACATTTTATAGGTGTGGGTTCACCAAAGAAAAAGAACGCACTTAGGCAAGACATAATCAGACACAATAACATTAAGAAAGACATGTTGCCACCAGCAGACCTCACCATTGGTGTGTTGTAATTGTAAGCGAAAGTAAATGCCGTGATAATGAGAAGAGTAATCAAGCATACATTAGAAAATATAAGTGCAATAGAGGGGATATCTGTGAACTGTAGATAGATAACAGAGCGTGTCTGACATGTCACACTGCCCCCATCAGACCATTCATCCTCTGCACATGGAAAACAGGTATAGGGGTCCCCTGGAATAAAAACAGTTGAAAGATATGAATGTTTGGTAACACAGGCAAAATCTGAATCTTGTGATGACCAAACTGTTCATAAAATGTATAAAAAATCTTCCTATACAGTTAAGTATTATAGTCATGTCCTGGATTTATAAAGCTTAAAGGAATAGTCTACCCTTTTGCCATATTAAACTATGTTATTACCTCAACCTAGACGAATTAATACACACCTATCTTTTTTCAATGCGTGCACTGTACAGCGCGTTGTGAATGTGTTAGCATTTAGCCTAGCCCCATTCATTCCTATGGTACCAAAAAAAAGTTTTGTTTTGTGGCACCATACTTACTGGTATAACTCCTCATGTAACAGTCTTTAAATAGGGAAAACATGGAAGTGTTTGGTGGCTTCCCTGTTTGGTACCATAGGAATGAATGTGGCTAGGCTAAATGCTAACACATTCACGATGCGCTGTACAGTGCACGCATTGAAAAAAGATTGATATGTATTAATTCTTCTAAGTTGAGGTAATAACATAGTTTAATATGGCAAAAGGGTAGACTATTCCTTTAAATATCAAGGACTCACTACTTAAGGTACTTACGAGAATAATTCACATAGCTGTTTTGTGGACATTTTTTACACAGAAAGCAGCAATCATGATATCCCACGTGTTCTCTTGAAAATCCCTCCTTGCACTCAACAGAGCAGTTTGAGAAAGGAACCTTTATAGAATAATAAAGGGTGTTAAAAGTTAACCTGTACATATACACATTCATATAAAGGCTGTAAGGATATAAAGACTATCAGAGGTAACTTACAGGAGTATTGTTACGCCAAGGCATGAGTGAGTTGTCAATGGTAAAATTAATTTCTGGATACGTGTCATAAGTGCCCACCATCTCAATCCATGGATGATTTGTTTTAGTGTTCCAGATCACAACAGCGTAACTGACAGCTGGATCACCATTACCATCATATTTTACCTGACGGCCATTCAGTGGAAAATTCAATTTCTTAATTTCTCCTAGAAGCTGTTGTGGTGAAAATAAATTGTCAAAATCTTTAAATAAGAGGCAAACAATTAGGTGAAGTAAAAGTGTAAGTAATGTAATCTCCAGTCTATAGTAACCCATACTTTGAATGTGACCTCTGCATTTAACCCATCCCAATGTGTAATGAACACAAGCACACCCGGAGCAGTGGACAGGCGCCTTGCTCAAGATTGGAACTGGCAACTCTCGTGTTACAAGCCCAACTCTCTAACCAGTAGGCCAAAACTGTCCATATTATAACTTTCATGCATTGGTTAACTGTAATGTTTTTGAACTTTTGTCTCTTTTGCATCACCTCAACCGTTATCCAGATCTCCACATAAATCAATGTCTTATGTTGTATGGCTCTTGGATGGGACACTGAAGACCTAGGTGGTCTATAGTCGGCAATGACAGACATAATCACTCACCTCCTCTACGAAGTGGACTGCTGTTCTTACCGTGGGGAAGACCAAAGGAGATGTACCATTGTTCCCCTTTTTACAATAGGACTTTAAGGGGCGGTTCTAGCCTTTCACCCTGACTGTATATATGGCGGCTTTGGCTGCATATCACAATACTGTAGATCTGTTAGACAACAACAGACTTTGTCATCAGGTTCCACAGAAAAACTAGGAGGCTGAAAACACCTAGGCCTTGTTCTGTTTCCTCCTTGGACATCTTTGTTGTCCTTTCATTTGAGCACAAGTTCTTCTGTTAATGATCATCTTCAATCAAGACAGCCTGCAGGCATTCACTGTAACTAGTGAATAGGCTTGGGTATCGAGTATCGATTGGAACCGGGATGAGCTTTTTGATTTTCCCGGAATCGTTCAAAAGTTTAAATTTCCAGGGTTCCCGCAGGGTCTTAAGAATCCTTTAAAGCATTGAATTTATTAATTTGGAAATAATACCTTAAAAAGACTTTAAAAAGTCTTGAATTTTGATGTCTGGGTCTTAGAAATTGTGCTGTATGAAACTTCTCCATATTGTATTTTTCCTTAAAAGTTTCATTTGTCAAACACAATTTGATTAAATCAGGGATGCAAACACAACGCTTTTCGGCGCCTCCCGCTTTTTATTATTAATGGCATTTTGCATGCGACAGGGTTCCCACACCTTAGTTAACTTCAAATTCAACGACCGTTCAAGGACTTTTCCCCGATCCAATAGCCTCAAATTCAAGGACACATTTCAAGTTAGAGCTAGGTTACATTGTGTTACCTTTAAAGATACATAGTTACAGTTCCCTCTCAAGGGAACTCGCGCTGTGTCACTGTGGTGACACCAAGGATAAGTGTCTGAATGTGTATATCAAATTCAACTAATGGTGAGGCTTAACGACAAAGACAGGGTGACGTGGGAGCCAGGAAGTATATCGCTATCTGAAATATTGCCAAAGGCGCCGTTACAGGGACACAGGAAGTATAGCAAGGGAAACAGAGCCTCTTTCCCTTCGCAACAATTACATACGTAACCCGAGACGTTTTCATTTGTCAAATACAACTATGCAATAAAGCATTTTGGTATGAATCAACATCCGCATACAGAACAGTTTAGCACGTGTGCTCAAAAAGTCTAGAATTTTTATGATATTATCCTACACTACACAGGGAATAATATGGATTTTTTTCCAGAAAACTTCTTGCATAAATAGATTCAAGCACTTTCTTTTTTTTTCTTTTTTTTAATCTGAACAGAATGATTCAAGCACTCTCAATGACCTGTATCTATGTATGTATATTTTCAAAAACTTCCCAGGGCCTTGAATATTTTCCCCCAGATTCACAAACTTTCAAGGATTTCAAGGACCCCTGGGAACCCTGGTGCGAGCACAGTGTGTCTCTTCCTATGAATTTGCTGTATGTTCACGTGCTCTCTGTGAATTGGGTGCGACATGAAGCGAGTTCAGTGTCGCATGTTTCTGAACTTGAGCAGAGTTGTATGCATTAGGTTTTCACAGAGGACCGGGTCCGATTAACATTGTGTGTAAAACCCGAGTCGATCTGAAAACGGCTGTGATCAGAGTCAGTCAGCGCTAATGCTCACGTGCAGTTTCAAGCTGCGTGCCTCCGTTTCTATGGCGATAACAACTGGCTTGCTTTTAAAGTCACGAACACACGCTGCACTTTCTTCCTCCCTCCCTTTTTTTAATATACTATACATGTATATTATTGTATTCAATGGAGTTTGATAAAATGGGTCATCTACACAAGTACTGCTTCATATGTCAGAGCAATAACAGTAAAGTGTTTTGTGATGCTTTGACAAACATTGTCAGCTTTGTAAATATATGGTTGGATTTATTAATATAATGTGAAATTAATATAAATGAATGCAGCCAGATGGAAGGCCCTGGAAACGTTGCAGGAGATGGTCAGGAAGAAGAGAAAGGAGTAAAGCAAGAAGAAGTGCTAGACAGTTCAATTAGAGTTTGTTTTAAAATAAAAAATGAAATTGAATATTCCAAATTAATGTCTGTGTATTTTGATTTTCGAATTTCATTTTATTTGAAATGCCTATAGGGGTTGGCCGGGAAAGACAGGGGTCGGTGACAATGTAAGTATCGGGATTTTTGCCAGGGTGCGAGGGCTTCGATAACCTTTCTCTTTTTTGAACATACATATGTTTGCATCCCTGTTTGATTTAATAACGTAGTATAAATAAAGGATCCAATAATTGAGAACGCAACACATGTAAGTGAAGATCACGTACTACAGCATCACAACCATAGACTGCAACACAACATAGCAACAAGCAAAGGAGAAGCGGGAAAAATCTAAGAAAATCTCAGGAATTCCTTAACATTGTTTGGCAAACTTTCTTGTGTGTTTCTGATGTTTTTATTTTTCACACCTGCTTGGCTTATCATCTTATCATCTACATTGGAAAATAAATGAACACAAGTTCAAGGATATGTTTTTCTCTGCTGGTAGGGACGTAAAATGGGTATTCATTTTTATATAAATGGTCTTAAAAAGACTTGTATGTAACTTGAAGAAACCTGTAGGAACCCTGATTTCAATTCCTAGTTTCGATTAACAGACGTCGACAGGAAAAACATAGAGCTGAACACCAACGAAAAAGCGTCTACCAGAAGTGTTGGCATAACCTAGCGAGTCGAACATGGAAAGCGTGCGTCGGCGGTCTAAAGTGCGACTTCACTTTTCTAAACAGACACGAAACCTCGGCAAAATGCAACATTTGCGGCAAGACTGTTTCGTGCCAGTGTTAATTTTGGCAGTAAATTCTGATTTAGTCTTAGTCTTTTGAATAACACACCATTTAGTTTTAGTCTTATTTTAGTCATCTGAAATCTTTTAGTCTTAGTCTAGTTTTAGTCGACAAAATATCATAAGAGTTTTAGTCTTAGTCCAGTCTTAAGTTTTTTAGTCTGTTATGGAATGGTATTAAGGTTTGAATATGCAGTACAGACAACAGATTTAATGGTTGTTATAGAAAACACGTATTTTATTTTATTCTTAATGTCAAAAAACTGACCTTGGCTTTCAAATTTCAAGATAATATCACATAAAATAAGCATAAGGCCCGCTCTACTTAAAAAATATACATGGTCCCTGAAAAAGATATGCATTCTCCCTAAATGACATGCACACACAGACACACACGCGTGCAGACACAAAGACAGAGACACACACACGCACTTACGCACGCACTTTGTCCAGTCATGTTAAACCACAACATCTACTATACTAGTAACATTACACATTTCATTCACTTTGAGGACACTGAATATTTATACTCAGTATTAATTCAGACAATCCAATACGATCAATACAGTTCAGAGGTGTATTCCTGTAGTTTCAATGTTATTTCAAGTTTAGCGAAAACACGGTGGTTTATCTGATAAAATAACCTTAGCGTGCATGTTTACCTTTGCATGTATTTCTGGATGAGTTGTCTTTACAGGCTGTCGTCTTGTCATATTTGAAGTGTGACCAGATTAGACGCTAGCTCTGACATTTTTGTTGTTAATGAGACATGTCTTCGGACCGGGTGCACCGCAAAATGTTAGCGTGTTGCTAACAAGCGAAGTCAACTGAAATCAGCCAAAGCTGTGTAACTAAGACTGTACAACTAAATATAATGTAAACAACCTGTTGTGAAAACGAACTTTGCCGCGGATTTTTAAAATGGCTCTGCTGCCTGCATAGATCAACCTACCCTCAAAGATTCGCTCTAATTGGATTTCTTCCCAACTTGTCCAACAAAATGAGTAGCTCTGATTGGATCTCTTCTCCATTCGTCCCTCCCTTACATTTTCGTCTTATTTTTATTTGTTGACTAAAGTGTCAGTTATATTTTGTTACAGTCTTCGTCATCATATCTGACTTTTATTTAGTTTTTATTTGTTTTTTTATCCGTGAAAAAGGTTCGTTGACATATATTTTTCTGTGCACGTCGTACATGATGACGCGCTGCACTGACCGTCCTCCGCTGGCTCTTCTTCCGGCTCGGACCCCCAGCCTGGCACCTCAGTGACTGGCTGCAGTCCAATTCCAGTAAGTAAAACAATAAAAATACAATAAATAATATGTCTTGCGCCAACATTGAGGCACCTAACAAATTAGCCAACGTATTTATTCATAGACAATTTACGAACTGAGATTGCGAACCTTGGTGACTCCACAAGTCCGCGATGTGGTGAGCGAACGTGTTTTCTCCACAGCAGGAGATACTATCTGTCTAAAATGTAAAACATTTCTAAACAATAACTGTTTCTGATTTTATACTGTACCTGCTACTAATCTGGACTGGGTTTGTTTCTTATCGTTTCTATTCTGCACCAGGTTAGCCCATCAGTGGGAGCATGGTAACATACCTGCAGCATCATACACTCATGTCTAAATGTGTTTTCAGAAGGTTTTCAAAAATAAAGCTCTCTGGAGGAAAGTGTACCCCTGTAAAAATATATTCATAATTTATAATATTTATATTCAAGTTTGTAGATTTGATATTTATACTGTAGTTGAAAACAGCCCTGTGAGGAATTCATAGTAAAGTTCACAAAAAGTAAAAAGTTCATATTCAAATTGATGGAGAAGGTCAGACTATTTCCTTCAGAAAGACCATTGGTTAGCTAGCTCATTTAAAATATCCTAAACTTTTTTGACCCTGTCTCCTAAAAGAATCGGAATCGACAATAGTTAGGAACCGGAATCGAAACAAGGAATCGAAATCGGAACCGGAATCGTTTAAATTCAAACGATACCCAACCCTACTAGTGATTGCCAGTAGTTTGGACCAGGTCATTGCCACGTGACCTTGAGACAAATTAATACATGCCTATATTTTTCAATGCATGCACCTCTTTGCACAGCGTAAATGTGTTAGCATTTAGCCTACCCCCATTCATGTTCCCCATCTCTGGAAAATTTTTCAGGATTTTTGTTTTGTTTTAACCCCTGGGTAAGGGAGCAAAGAGCAATAGCTAATTTGCATTAAAAGGTACAAACACAAAACAGTGTGTTTTTGCTTCCACCCAAATAGGGACACGTTGCACATGCTATTATAAATGATCTTTGGGGTATTGTGAGCTGAAACTTCACAGAAACATTCTGGGCAATCCT
Source organism: Paramisgurnus dabryanus (assembly GCF_030506205.2). Lineage (NCBI taxonomy): Eukaryota > Metazoa > Chordata > Actinopteri > Cypriniformes > Cobitidae > Paramisgurnus > Paramisgurnus dabryanus. Next base: position 31,144,071 of record NC_133347.1, read on the forward strand.
GAGACTTAAATTAGGTCTGATGGCATCAGTACTACTGCACATGAGACCTCCTTAGTAGTGTCTCAAAGGGTTCTACAAGAGCGATACCTTCGTTCCATGTCTTCATGGAAGAAACTGTGGTCTCTTTGTTGGGCTGGATGATCCGTATTTCAAGAGCCCTGAGAGTGAAGCAGACATTCTGTCGAGGCAGGCGCTGAGCCCCGGGCATGGAGACTTCACCCTGAGGTGATGAACCAATTTTTGGTCCAAAAATGATCTAACGGACCTATTTGTGTCTTATTTGCCCTTTATGCCCTATGATGGGGCTGGACACAATGGTACAGACAATGCTGAGGCAATGCCAATACACCTTCTTCCCCAATTGTTCTGCTACTGAGAGTTCTAGAGAACTGATGCCCTGTCTTTTGCAGCCTGAGTTTGGTTTTAGGACCTAGCTTTCCTAATCAACCATGGGAAATTCCTCTAAGGAGGCACCTTCTAATGCGGGCCTGGGGTGCCATATTTCCGGGATTATGGAAATTATTGTGTGTGCAAGTGCATTGCAAGTGTTAATGAATGTTTACAGTTAATTTAATGATAAAAGTTTACTCTTTGTAACCTAAAGGTGTTAAACTAAATGTAAGAAAAGAAAGATTTTTTGCTGAAAAACGTACAATTATCTGTCGATCAAATGCAAATTAAAGTTGTCGATCAAATTGGCTGCATTGCATAAGTCCATTATTCTAAATGTTTGCGGATGGGAGTGGATACAAACATTACAGGAGTGAAATGGACACGTTGCAGAAGCAAGCGCCAATGGTCAGAAATTCAGTGGGAGCTGGATTAGAGACATTGTGTCCCTCCTGCCACAGACAGTGCTGAACTAACCACTTATGGAACAGGCCTCACTACTCATTGTCATCATTACATTGTCACATCTTGTTCACTGCAAAAAATTACTTTCTTACTTAGTTTTTTTGTCTTTTTTCCAGTACAAATATCTAAAAATTCTTTAATCAAGATGCATTTTCTTGATGAGCAAAATTACTTAAGAAAATAAATCTAGTTTTTAGACAAATTAAAAAAATTAAGCGAATTTGTGTTTAAAACTGGCAAAAAATCTGCATATATGGTAAGAATTATTCTTGAATTTTTCTTGAAGTTTTTTTACCCCATTGGTGGATTTTTTTGCTAGTTTGTAAAATATAATATACTACTCATTATTTAATCAAACAAATAATTATATAATGGACATTTGAATGCCTTTACTCACCATGTATGGCTTAACTGTTGTATTTTTGCTGCATTGGTTCATGTTGCAGTGCAGAACTTTATGTAATGCGTGAGCTATGGTGTATATGGCAGCGTAGATGGGAAAAGAGAATGTGGGATCTTCATTTATTATTTCCTCTGCGGTGACCAATGAGCAGTTGTCACAATCTTGATTACATGTCTTTGTGTGGATTTCACTCTCAGTGCCATCATTAGGATAAACCTCAGTTGTTCCTTTGGTTTTCTAAATGAATTCATTAAATCCAGGGAATGACAAAAATCTGTCTGCAATGCCAATGATTGTTCCAATTTTCTCAATTCCTGGCTCTTTTAGAAGCTGCTGATTCATGGACCATGTTTCATCTGCAATCCAAACTTTGTCTCGGATGTTGTTTGATATGGCTGCTTTGATTATATTTTTTGCATATTGTGACACAGTGAAAACCACAATGACATTGATGTAAAGCTTATCAATCTTTTTAAGAGTTAGACTGTAATTTGCACTTTGACTGAGAATCTCCTGATAAGCCAAACAAATGCCAGTATTTCTGATATAATTGTTAAACAGTTGAAGGCCGCCTTCACTGTCTGGATCTCCAAGAAAAGCAACCCAGTTCCATCCAAACCACTGGATGATGTGAATAATCATCTGTATTAAGTCTTTGATGCTAGGGATTGTTCTTATAAATGATGGATACTGAAGTTTATCACTTAATGTATAGCTGGTAGCGCCATAATTAACCTTTGAAAAAGAATAATAAAAAAAAAATGCTTGACATGTTACATTTATTATACACACTCAACGTTTATTTTCATCTACATAGTACTTATACATGTCTCTGTGTTAAAGTGATGAAGTCTGGCAGCACTGGATAAAGGTTATAAAGTATGTGTTTGTTATTAAACATGAATAATTTACCAGTGGTATAAGGTCCATTGTGATCAGTGGTGCAATAGTAATTGTTCCCATGTTTCCATAAGGTCCTGTTAAAGCAATGATTTTAGTCTGATGGCTGTTGAATTTTTCTTTAGGATTTATGAATCCATTATGTGAGATAAAACTGAAGACTGAAGGGAAATTCTTAGTGTCAGAACAATGATCAAAAACTTCATAACCCAGAGAGACATTGGGCAGCAGTGTGGTTGAGTTATTAATCTCCTCAACAGCAAACCTCATTACTTGAAACATCTTATAGCCTGAGTCTGAGAATGTTTGCCTTAGATAATTGATAGAAGAAAATTGCAGTAAGGTTTTGTCTCAGAAACAATAGTTTTAAATAAATGAAATTCTGAGGAAATGTGACTTAAGTTCACAAAACTACATAGTAATAGACGAACGGTATGATAAGCATCCAGATAATAATAAATTAACCTGATAAATAAAATAAATATTCTTGCTTACCTGGAACTTTCAATGGCCTCCGGGGAGAACAGGGGTCCTGCATGTTCAGCTTCATGTATTGGAAAAAGTCCTCCCAATAAGTAATCTCCATCTAAACTGAACTCAGATGATGAACAAGAAACTTTGAAAAAGATAGAAGTCGTAAAGGCCACAAGGAAAGTGTAAATGTGACTCAGAAACATGATTTAAAATGTATTGTTTCTCATGAAACAGGAATGTGAAGGGGTTTTTATGTAATAATTCAATTTGCTTAAACCACTTTGTTTATTTTACAGCTCTGGGCATCAAACTCAATGTTTTTATTATTATAAATATTCATTTTCATAGACCATATTTCATCTACAATACAAACTTTGTCTCAGATGTTGCCGGCTTTTTAATGTTTTTTGCATATTGTCACACACTGAAAACCACAAGGACACTGATGTTTTGCCTATCAATCTTTTAAAAAGTTAGAATGTAGTTTATAGTGTAAAAAAAACCAACAGGATGGGGCGATATATATATATATATATATATATATATATATATATATATATATATATATTTTTTTTTTTATAAATTATGCGACTTTTATTTTATTTGCGGTTTTGACATCATATTTCCTGAAACAAAATCTGCATATTTGTAACATGTTTAGAAAAGAAACCATTTAGATTAGTGATGGAAATTTTCGTTCATTTAGGTGACTCGTTCATTTTCAGTTCGTTCACCAAAATGATTCGTTCAGACTCGTTCACTGATTCGTTCAGTGACCATTTCTTAATTTTACAAAAATACGCCAATAGGTGGCGAAGATGTGTGTCATTATGTGTTATAAGACAATGAATGACTTTTTGCAAAAACTCATTAGTTTTTAATAAAGCTCAAATTGTGAAATACTAAGCATAATTTTATCAAGTTACCGAATATATTAAGACACACGTACATTCATAGTACATCTAATCTGGATTTGTTGTAAATAAAGACTCCCGTGCATGCCTCCTCTGGTTCAGTCAGTCATCAGATCCTCGTTCACGAATCATATAATTTCGGTCATGTCGTTCAAGACTTCGTTCAGACGCAGATGACTGATTTAAGTTCGGTGAAAGGGTGGATTAAACTATACATATAAAACTATATTAAACAGAAATACCAATTTTTTCAACAGTAATTACCTTGCTTATCATTTGTATTAAGGTAAATAGTCGGCCTAAACATGGTTACTATAACTTTATTAAAATAAAACCACATGATTCTTTCACAAGATTGTTTACGTTGCACTCGCTATCTATAAGATCTCTCTCATTCATTAGGTTGTAACCTGTACCAGTCATTCAGTTTGTTTAAGAACGCGATCTCTCTATCTCTCTCTCGTTCGTTCAGACTCAAAACAGCGGCTCGGTCAGTGAAGGGCGTATTCATTCAGTACGTTGAGCCAATCATATGCTCGGCCACAGCTTATACTCGATTGCCATTGGCTCGTAGTTTTGTCACTCTTTGAAGGCGGAAAGAAAGCCGCGCATCATTTGTCCGTGCTCCTCAAGAAGGGAGGGACATTTCAGTGAACGAGAAATATGAGTCAATGGATGGCGTGAACGAGAACGATTCGTTCACATAAAAGATTCGTTCAAAAAGAACGATTCGTTCACGAACGTAACATCACTAATTTAGATCTTTATCAAAAAGCTGTAACATGTCTCTACAATCAACATAAGGCAAAGTAATCAATACATGTAACATCTTCTCTAGAACAGACAAATGTCAAAATAATAAAAAAGGGTAACAACATGTCTGTAATGAGAAAGATTTGGAGTGGATTCCAAACACAGAAGTTGATTAAAACACAAGGCTGTTATGGTATATTGTAACAGAGCAGCAGGTAGCAGATGTTATTAGTTTTTTCCTTTGCTAAAACCTCATGACGGGCTGCGAGAAAGCACAAGTATTCTAAATAAAAGGGGAAGAATTGCACATCTAGGTAACGGTGTCCCTAGAGCAGATCTTCAGCAGGATACGTGAGCACAAAAGGTATGACGTGACGAGTGACGCACCATGTGAGATCAGTCTGTTGCTTCCAGACATGCTGTAGTTTGTTTGGAGAGAAGTAATGAGATCGGTAATTGCGTAAAAGTTTCCTTCAAGCCTACTCCAATCTAAAGATTCATTTCATACGGACACATCGTCGTTCCCGCTGCATTCACAACTCAGCCTGCGATTTGCTCAAAAAAACTGTGAGACTGCTGCTGTGGAAAGGACAGCCATTTTTTCCAGCATTATTTATCTGGCCTACTTATTTAAGACTATGTCTATTCAAAGGTCATTTCAGAGACTTTAAAGAACTATCTTGGGGTATTTAAAACCTCTAAATTCTTTCATACATCCACATCCAATATATATGTGCTTGTATTGCATTGAGTGTGTCTTTGTTCATGCACATTCCTTGTAAATGATAAATACTTTAATTCCTTTCATGCATCTTCATCCAATATCACTGTGCTAACATTGTAATGAACTGGGTTTGAACCGACTTGAGATATGCACGTTCATGTGAAAAGCTGAGTGGTTATAATTCTTTCATGTATTTACATCCAATATAACCATGTTTACCTTCTTTTTATTTTTTTTGAGCGGTGAAAGGCCTAAAAACCTGGTCTTACAAATTACCCAAACACTCACACAGTTCAGTAGTCTCTTCCCAAGGCCTCAGGTGCACTTTGCCTCTGCACCACTAGGTGGCTCTATTCCGTTCCACTCAGACCCTAGGCAACTTTGCTCATCTTCTGATGTTTCACCATCATCTCCAGTACTACAGCATGGACTGCCTGGTTACCTTCCCACACCTGGGAGAGAAATACCTCAGCTTGCAGCTCAAGTTCAGGGAAATTGGGATTATGTGTTGAATTGTTTGAAACATCAGAATAAAGCTACACTGTCTTACCCATGAAGTCACAAAAAACATGTCTTTACACGATACTTAGCTCACCACTCTGAGAGCAAGTCTAATCATCAGCACCTTCTTAACACCATAATGCGATATAAACAGGATGAAGAGGAACACACAGATCAGCTGATTAAAGCCATAAAGGTGATGGTGACAGGAGAGCTACAGAAAAGTGAAAGTACCATGCTTTCAGAAATTTTATTTATGGTGGAACAGGCTCAGCTAGAGTTGCAGAGAAATTTTTTGAACGACCCTGGAGAACTCACAGAAGGAGTATCAACAGCTAACTAAAGAGATTCCTCATTGTAGCACTCAAATGCAGGAGCTGGACAACCACTTCAAAGAGCTACAAATATAAGTGAATGAATATTTCCCCCTCCTAAGGAAACTATGACAAACCAACAAAGTAAAGCAGCCCAACCATCTTCTCAAACTCTTCCATATTCTTCATCTTCAGTGACTGCACCCATAGTGCATCAAACCCCCATCGTTAAGAACCTTCATTTAAGGTTAACTTTTCCAACGCTTGGAAGACCATCAGATGACTCTGATCCCTTGTTATATTTAGCACACTGTCAGGATTTCTTGGTCTTGCACCCCTTGGATAATGCAGATATTTTGGCTACTTTCCTCACGGTTCTGTATGGCACTGCACGGGATTGGTGAGAGATTGCTCGATTACAAGCTGGAATGAATTTGAAGCTGCATTTCTTTCCGCATTTCTCTCGGAAGACTATGAAGACGAATTAGAAGAACGGGTCAGAACTAAAACACAAGGATAAAGGAAATCAATCAGGAATTTACCTTTTTCCTTATAGAGCTTTGTGTAAACGATGGAAACCTGCCCTTACAGAAAGTGAGTAAGTGAAAATGTTACTTACGAATACCAAACCTTACCTCGCAAGTTAACTACACAGTAGGGTAAACACTCTGGATGAATTGGTGAAATTAGGCTTACAACTTGAAAAGGATCATGCACATCAATTGCACTACAAGAGTCGGATAACACTCCAATACACAAAGACCTACCTCTAATAGGCCAATCGATATACTGCCAATTTAGTGTTGGAGATGCAAAGTAGAACACCCACCTGGAAACTGTCCATTATATTCTACTCTTTAGTTTACACATCCCTCAATCGACCTCAGACTACTGGGAATAAACGCTCTACCTCTGCTCAATCTCAGAAGTCAGGTGTTCCACATTCAATTAATGCCATTTCTGTTTCAATTCATACAGAGACATCAACTACATCTGAAACATTCACCACCACTGCCACAAATGAAAGTGTTCCTATACCAAAATAGTTAGTTGTTCCCATTTGTATCAGAGCCTGGTAAGGAAAGGCTATCATCGATACAGGATCAAGTTATACTCTTCTTCATGAATACTTATGGAAGGAGCTTCATCCTCATGACAAACTTCAACCCTGGACACTTGGCACACTCTACTTATGCTAATGGTGATGCTGAAGTACCCCTAGGTTGGCTAAATACCCAAGTCACACTGCACAACAAAGTTTTTCACTTGCGTGTTGCTGTTCTAACATCCAAAGCCCTAGCATACTCTGTAGTTTTGAGATTGGACTTCAGTTTCACCAATGGGTTTCAGATCAATGTAGCTGACCAGAAGTATGCATTTCAGTCAAATTCTAATGAAGAATATTCTGGTTGTTCCAAAGGAAAAATTTCACCAGACAAAAAGGGAAAAAAACTACACAAAAGGTCCAACCAAACACTTTCACTACTGAGCATTATCCCACCAACATACCTGCCAACAGTATCTCCTGAGATCATGGATGATACAACTTTAGTTTCAGCTGCAGTTTCAAAGGCACACTTGCCACCAGAAGGAAAATAACAGTTATTGCATTTCTAACATCAAAAGTTTGTACTCACCAGGACTACCGTTCTTCAGCATCACATATACACTACTCATCCTGGACCCATAAAACAATCGGGTAACAGCTAAAAAGCAAGCAGTTATTAGAGAACAATTAAAGGTAATGTTGGAAAGGGGCATTGTTGAACCATCACATTCTGGATGGGCATCACCGGTTGTGTTGGTCCCCAAGAAAGATGGAACCTTATGATTCTTAGCGCAAAGTTAATGCTATCTCCGAAAGGGATGCTTATCCATTACCAAATATCACTGAAATCCTAGAGTCTCTTTCAGGTGCAGCAATGTTTTCTACCATTGATCTGAATAACGGTTACTGGCAGGTAACAGTGGAACAAGAGAGCAAGACTGCCTTCACCACTGCCTCAGGTTTATATGAATTTAATGTCATGCCTTTTGTATTGAAAAATGCTCCCGCAACGTTCCAGAGGTTAATGGAAACTGTTCTGGGAGAGCTGCGAGGGAAGATGTGCTTTGTGTATACTGATGACATAATCATATATTCACCCTCTCTGACTCAGCACTTTAATGACATACAAACTTTTCTTACCCATTTGCAATCTACTGGTCTAACCATCAACCTCAAAAAGAGTAAATTCTGTCTCCAGAAATTAACCTTTTTTGGACATGTAGTCAGTCTGCAAGGTGTCTCTTCTGATCCAAGCAAAGTAAAAGTTATAAGATCCTATTCGGTGCCTAAGAACCTAAAGAAGCTTTAGAAAGATGGCAACATTATTTGGAGCCGAAAATGTTCACTATTGTGACAGACCATTCAGCATTGCAGTGGGTGATGAATTCCACTAGGACAACTAGCCGGTTGATCCGATGGGCTCTACGCATACAAAAGTTCAACTTTGTTCTTGAGTTCCATTATCCCCGATACATGCCAAGCTAGGTTGTTGTATAATCTCTGCTCAGAAGGATGATCTGGAATTGCCCATTCCTCTTGATGTTCTCTGGCAAGAGATCCAGAGAATACTGAGATTTTTCAAAAAAATGGCAGAAATCGACTATGCTTTGAAATGCAATTTTAAAGTACTATAAGACAAACTGTATTATGTCACTCACCTGAACATCAACCAAACCCAGGGCCGCCATTGCCCCATGGCCCAGGCCTGCAACAGCTCCATGACCGCCATGTCATCAAGCATTGTCAAAGGACATTTCAATCCGAAGGATGCTTTGAAGACAGCCTCTGTTTCATGCCCTTCATTCGGCCACTTTTGAAGGATACATAAACTGTATCCTTCGTGCCCTCAAATCACCCACAATCTTTTGCACAATGTTAGAGCCATTCCTCTTTTCTTCCCATTTCTATTTTCATTGCATGTTTTGATTAAAAGGATTTATTTAATATTTTGCATTTAATTAAATCTATGTTTGATTATTATTTGTGTATTATTTGGGATTGTACGAGTACTAATTTTGAATGTTTTGAATTGAGACTTTTATTATCTCATCACGATTTGTATTTTTGTATTTATAACATGTATTTAGATAGGGCAGGTAAAGAATGGGGGAGGAGTTCAGTAAGGGGAAGCGGATACAATTTTCTGATCGTGTTTCCCGGCAGGGAAGTGGCTGTATGTTTTCTTTTTTGTTTTCTCAGCGAAAACACGGACGCTGATCATGAGAAAGACCCGACCAGCTGTCGATTGGAGTCATTTTGTGCCGCAGCACTGGGCTTTGGTGGATTCAGCGAAGGATGGAAATCGTCTAGGACGCTGTTTTGAACATTTTGCTGGGCCGTGAGTAGCCATTAGGCAGGTTTATTATGATTTATGCTGGCGGTGCATCTGCGTGGGAAGTTATCTGGTTTTGACGATCTGATTTGACATAATGTGAAAGCTATTTGTAAACTTTGGAGTGTTGAAATTAAGATCGCTGTTGCATGTGCACATGTGAATTTTGAGATGAAGTTGATAATGGCAGATGGTTCAAGGTTGTTTATATGTGGACCGAAGATTTAAGCCAGTGTTTTGGATGCAAGTTGTTGCAAGTGGCTGATGCAGGTACGCAAGCTTGATTCTGATTCTTATTCAAATTTTATTTAACAGAAATTAAATTGTTGCAATGGCTGTGGGTTAAAGAAAGAGCAGCTGCCTCCAGAGATGATCTGCACAATCAATCAGTTTAGAGACATCCCTCCTGCTAGCACATTACATGAAGATGCAGGACCACCACCTGTGTTTTTTTTATTCTGCTTTTTAAGTTGCTGTTACAAACAGACAAAATAGCATTTAACTGTTTTTCAAAGAGACCTAAAGTACTTTAGTAGCATCAAAGTTTAATTACAATCATTAATTTCATTCTTTGATAAGCATAGTAAAGATATCAAGATTATATTATGTACAAAAGTAGCTTTAACTGGGTTTACAAATTTAACATCAAAAAAAGTTCACAGCCTTCAATCAATAGCTTGCGCACTGCCGGGGTTAAAAATATGTGTGTTCTTGGCCATTGTAACAACCGGCCATTCACAGCGTGGCTGATCAGTGTTTCTACTATCGATATGTATTGCCTTTTCTTGCAGTGCACGAACGCGCAATGATCTCAGATAATTCAATCCTGCCATACTAATCATCAACAACAGTGGTGTTCAAAGAACCAAATAAGCGAGATCATAATTAGCCAGATCTAAACATCTCGGATGTGTCATTTGATCTCGGATGTAATAAGCGTCGTACGAAGAACGGGCCCCAGGTTAAAATATCCTCAAGACATTTCAACAAAGGTGCCACAGAGTGTGCATCATTTCGTTTCAAAGGCAGATAAAGTTGCAAGTAATCTGCACAACAGTGAAACGAGATGCTGTGTTTCCTAAAAATGGTAATATACATAAAGAAAAGAAAATAGGTCCAAGAATGGAACCCTGAGAGACTCCACATACAAAAGACGCAGTAGAGGACACAAATTCTCTGAGATGTAACAAGAAAGTTCTTTCACCCAGATAAGATCTAAGCCATTGTAAAGTGGAATCCTTAATACCAACACAATGATCAAGGCAAGAGATCAGTATATTGTGATCAATGGTGTCAAATGTAGCAGTGAGAACTAACAGCATAAGAACAGCATAGTTGCATGTGTCAGTGGCCAATAATAAATCATTATAAACTTTTAACAGGGCCGTTTCTGTGCTGTGATTTAAAACCAGATTGATAAATTTCTTAATAACTTTTTCAATATTTTGGAAAGAAACAGGAGTTTTAAAATGGGTCTAAAATTAGCAAGAACCAATGAATCCAGGTTAGGTTTTTTAATCAGTGGTTCCACTATTGCATGTTTAAAATGTAGGGGTACAACTCCATGAGTGAGACTACTATTTAGAATCATTAGTATTTTAGGCAAGGGTTTCAAAAACCTTTTTAAGGATATCTGGAGAAATAATACCTGTGGGGCAAACAGATGGATTAATTTAGTCAAATATAGGGTGGTTTCCCGGACAGTGATTAGACTAGTCCTAGACTAAAATAAATGTAAGAGCTGTCCTATCTGAAAACAACTTGCACTGACATATCTTAAAATACATTAGTGCCCTTTATTTTGCCTGAAAATGCACAAAAGTAATGTTTTTGATAAGGCATGTTTGTTAAAACTAGTTGTATTTCCTAATTAAACTAAGGCCTAGTCCTGGCTTAACCCTCTGGGGTCCGACCATTTTGGGACACTGGCAGAGGAACTGACATGCTCTTACATTTGGTCTTTTTTCAGTTCCTTTAAACACAATAATGGCTAATATCACATAACACTGTATTCAGCACAAACTGTGCTAAAATAATATGCAAGTAACATGTTTATATTTTTAAGTACATTTTAAGTAAAATAAAAGTTGCGGAAATAAGGCCAAGGAACACATACAAAAAAATTTCACCAACAAAAAAGTATTGGATCCTGTAGAGTTGGGAATTTGCTACAAAAAGATTTAAAAAACATTTTACCCACTCATTCACATGAAACAATATATTGCTTTAACTTTGGTAAGACAATTTTTGTTGTTTAAAGGCAACATGCAAAGGAGGGTCAATGGTCATGAATATTGATGTGATTCACACCTGGAGATAAAGACCCAACCCCCTAATGCAGGGGTGGGCATCGAGGGCCACAGTCCTGCAGAGTTTAGCTTCAACCTTAATCGAACACACCTGAATGTCATTTACAAACAGTCCTGAAGACTTCAATTAGATGTTTCAGCTGTGTTTGATTAAGGTTGGAGCTAAACTCTGCAGAGCTGTGGCCCTCAGGACCAGGAGTTGCCCACCCCTGCCCTAATGCCTCAATGAGTTGTGTCAGAATGAATTTGAGGATACTTAAAGAGAAAATATTTAGCTTGTAGTTTAATAACAAAATAGTGTACAATAAAATCTAAATAATAAGTTTCAAATGTAAATTATCCTACGTATATTTAGCAGACACATGTTTGTCCGTTTGTAAGATACAAGTGAACGTCACATGACTGGCAAGTCCAAAAAGTATGAATATGTCTTTTAACATCATGGTTTTGTACTGATGAGAGTGATGCAGACCTGTAAGAAAGTTATATATATAATTCTATATAATTCTATATATTCTATTCAGCTGTTAGTATATAAAGTCCACAGAAATACCACATAAGCTTACATACATAACAGGTGGGTAAATATCACTGATAGCACTAAATACAGATAAACTGTACATAAACTACATTCAGAACATTTCAGATTTACATCTGTAGTGCTTAGTTATAAAGCTGTTTTCAGATTACTCTTTTCAGATGCCCATTGGCTGATTGTTTATAGCTTCTGTTTTTAAAAAATATTTTAATGCGTGTGTTTCTGTAAATGTGTATAAACTAAAAACACATTGCATATGGCATCGTCCATGTGCACGAGTACTCGCGTCTCCTCAGGCGTAAACAACCCGGCACATGTAAAAAAAAGAAATGGCGTCACGTGTAAAGCGCAATGTATGGAATCATATTACAGCACACACTTAAAGAGCACCTATTATGGGATACACGTTTTTAAACATCCTTTTGTGTGTAAGTGTGCATTAGTACATGCTAACGATATTCAAAAAGTACATACCTCAAAGAAAACGATGACGCGAGTTATCGTCTCTAACGTTCGAGGACTACAAAAAACACTCGGATTGTAGGCAACAGTTTACTTCCTGGGATTAGTGACGTAGATAAGACCAACATTATCATAGTTCAGCCCTCTCTGCTTTGCTTGGGTACACCCTCAAAGACGAGGGTGGGGAGCGCAGAGTCAGAAGAGAGCTAAAATGGCGGAGGTTGTGAGTCCCTGCTTTGACTCTGTTTGCAAACTCTTGTTTCATTGTTTAAGCGATTAAATCTCTCGAGTAGACGCTGTCTCTTTAGATGCGAGGGAAAATAGCACTTTATGGACTTCCACAGAGGACATCATGTTTAATACGGTTACGGAAAAATCCAGTCAGAAGTTGTTCACGGAGTTTTCACAATAACTGCTTCTCATGAACCGAAGCTGGATTTGCGCGACGTCTCCTCTTGAAAGTTGGATTACTGTGCACTTCTGGATCACAGGCTGTAAGTATTCACGTTTATTATTTGCCTTTTACTGTATGTTACGTAACCGGAGATTAACATAATGTGCGTGTAGAGCTAAGCTTGCAAGCTAATTGTTTTGTGTTGTAATACTGTATTTCATAAACAACGTACCATATTTACACACGTGTATGTTGAATTATGCAGACTATCGTTTTTTTTATCGATGTTGGTTTAGACATGTTTACAAACTTGCTAAGTTGCTAAGCTAAATACAAATACAAATGCCAGCTAAACTGTTACCAGTAAAATTTGTTCTCATGATCAAACTCAAGAAACTCTAAGTACAGATGATTTGTTTAAAGTTATATGTATTTTACTGTTGTATTTACTTGAAGCTTTCTTAGATTTTGAAACGAAGTAAACACGTAATGTGTGTTGCTAATGTTGGGCCATGTAATATGTAATACATTAACGTTTTAATGAATAGTCTAACGATTTATAGTCATGGTACTCTATTGTTATAATATGTCTTTTTGACTGAATACATGTTTGTTTTATTTGTCTATATCTTAGATTCGCAGCTGGACACATCCGTCTACACTGTATGCAAACATGCAACATCATAACACACAGTACAAGGAGTCAGACTGGCATATGAGGAGCAACACATATGATGTATTTAGCTAGTGAAACCACTACCAGTCTTAAAGGCGGAGTCCATGATGTTTGAAAGCCAATGTTGATATTTGAAATCACCTAAGCAAACACGCCCCTACCCCAATAGAATCTGGACCTTCTGTTGATAGACCCGCCCCACACATACGCAACTCGGCATTTGATTTGATTTGATTGGCTATAAGTGTGTTTTGGTAGTCGGCCCGTCTCCTTTTCCAACGCGTTTTTCAAACATCGTGGACTCCGCCTTTAAGCCCTATTCGCACGGGATTAGTATTACCTGGTGACCTCTAGTGATTTGTAATAATTACAGAGGTTGTCTGTGATCTTAATCCCGTGCGAATCGGCCATGTCTGTAATTTGTAAAGTAAAAATTCCTACGCAAATGACCTACCATATTTCGCCGAACACTGAGGTCCTCTGATAATATTAGTCCCGTGCGAATAGGCATCTCTGTAATTTGGCCAGCATTTGTTACCAGTGAGCCTTTTTTATTTATTTATTTTCTCAGTTTCTGCGCCTCTCGCACTGCAGCTGTGAAGCGCACATACAGAGACACATCCCTTCGATTTTTTTGGCTTTCATTGTGAAACTTGAGGACTTTATTAGTATATTTCTAATTGTAAACTTCTAATCAGTCTCTCTCGTCCATCTTGATGATTAAAAATATGCAGAACTGTCAATATTTGCGATCTCTAAGTTTAGGTGGAGCTATGGATGTCGTGGTAAAGGAATTTCATTTGCGGTGATTTTGCGTGGCTTACTAGCGTGGTATACCTTGTTTATTAAAATAAGATTATTACTTAAATCCAGGGGCCCGTTCTTCGTACGTCGCTTAATACATCCGAGATCAAATGAGACATCCGAGAAGTTTAGATCTGGCTAATTATAATCTCGCTTATTTGGTTCTTTGAACACCACTGCTGTTGATGATTATTATGGCAGGATTGAATTATCTGAGATCACTGCGCGTTCGGGCACTGCAAGAAAAGTCAATACATATCGATAGTAGAAAACACTGATCAGCCACGCTGTGATTGGCCAGTTGTTACAATGGCCAAGAACACGCCCATTTTTAACCCCTGCAGTCTGAGAGCTATTGATGGAAGGTTGTGAACTTTTTATGTGACTGAATTTAAAAACCCAGTTAAAGCTACTTTAGAACATAAATCACCATAAATAATGTAAATCTTTTTGTAAAAATATAATCTTGATATCTTTACTATGCTTGTCAAAGATTGAAATTAATGATTGTAATTAAAATTTGATGCTCCTAAAGTACTTTAAGTCTCTTTTAAAAACAGTTAAATGCTATTTTGTCTGTTTGTAACAGCAACTTAAAAAGCAGAATAAAAAACACAGGTGGTGGCCCTCCATCTTCATGTGATGTGCTGGCAGGAGTGATGTCTCTAAACTGGCTGATTGTACAGATCATCTCTGGAGCAGTTGCTCTTTCTTAAACCGACAGCCAATGCAACAATTTAATTCCTGATAAATAAAATTTTAATTGTAGTGTATTATAAGATAGTGTTTTCCTCTCTTTAGTTGTAGATAATACACCAACACTTTTAGCAGTTTCCAATAATATGGTAAATAAAGTATGATGTGCAGTAAGGGAATGGTAATATTATTCTACATCAAAAGATTATAAAATACAACCGTTTCTGATAGCAATGCACATGACAGTAAAGAAATCCTCTCAGATGGTAGTCCTTTAGAGAAACTATATGCAAGTGGTTAAATAAGTTTACTTCAATTGCATTATTCTTAACTGATTTCTGACTATATTAGCAGTATTCCACGTTAACTGAAAGTCCTGCATCTGCTGAGTCTGCACAGAAAAGTGTAGTAAAGAAGATAAAGATATGTGAAAATATGTGCAACAAACTTATTTGGTTATTTTGGTCATTTTTGTCACAGAACAGGGACAGGGTAACATATTTGTAGACAACGTTTTAAAGATAGAACAGATAGAAATTACTAAACGAAAACCCTTTCATGCATGACATTGTAAGCTACTTGACAATCTAAAGACAAAACTAAAATAGGAGATTAGTTTATTCAAATGAAAATTAGAGTAATAGTCTTTATTGTACATAACATCTATTAGTGCTGGGTATGATTAATTGCTGTTTTTATTAAGGAAAATTCAAACAAATTTAAAATGAATGTGATCAGCATGTCATTCGTTTAAGAATAATAATCAAACACCTGTTACACAAAAACAAGTCGCACAAGTACAGAAAAAATATATTTGTTATATTATATATTTTTTAAATAACATCGCTAAAAGATTTAATTAATATATTCTTTTTTTATTACGTGTTGAATTTGAAAAGCTCTTTATATTAATCATGCATCTTACGCAGATTGCGCTCGTATAATGAAGAATACGCGACTGCGTCAGACTTTCCGTATCACATCCGCTTAAAAAGGTACAAACTAATCTTGTTTACATGAAATAAGCCTGCTCCCGAGCAGGTTTGAGCTTACAGACCTGTTGCTATGACACCAAGTTTAGAATGAGCTTCGAAGAACCAAATAATCCAAGATCATGCCAAATCATCAACAATCAAATCCAGCTAACTGAGTTAGCGACATACGAAGAACGGGCCCCAGAACAACGAGATGCACTGAGGTAGAACGCAGGGTGCTATCTTTCCCCTATGAGAATATATATATTATATTAAAGAACATTGTTTAGGCTTGAAGGCAATAGACATTTTCAATTTGTATCTATAACGTTTGAAATTAAGTTGTAAGATCATTTTTAGTCATTTGGCTTTTTTCATCATTTCAGAACAAGCTTAACTGCTATTCATAATAACTTATATTATATTCCGTGTGTTCCTTGGTTGAAAATATGTAGAAATATATGCGAGTAAAAAAGTACAGAACAAAAACATTTAGCTCACGCGGAGCGAACGAAAAGCCGTTAATAAAGCAGACTCTCCGTATAGAGGACGTGCTGAAACAGTCGAGTCGGCAGATGATCATGATGTTAATGTTTCACGCAGATATTGTTGATGAAAAACTTGCATATCTAAATGCCCAGGCGAGAGTCAAGTGTTCAGTCAGTTAATATACAGCCAGACGTTACATTGGCTGCTGCCTCCTCGTCCACGGAGCGGAGAAATTCGGTTTTTATTAAAAGCGGTTTTAATGCTGGTAAGCAATCATATTTTGGCGCCTTGTATTTGTGTTGATCAGATAGTTAAAAGTAATTTTAATCTTTAAAACGGCATCTAGAGGCAGAGGACGCTAATTCTGTCATCTCAGTTTCACTTTTTTCCCCACACGTTCACTCACTGTATGATTTAACGAAATATGATTTGGTAAAGGTACCTTTTACAGCATGTCGCGGTGTTGCGTGATAGTGTTATGCAAAGCCTCAACATTATATCAGGGAGATAAGTCAGTAAATTTGAGTGAAATCACAGGCTTTGCTTATCCCGTGCGAACCGGCCACACGAAACTCAGACGTAGGGAGGTAATTTCTAAATCACACAGGGTCCCCAGGTAATACTAATCCTGTGCGAATAGTACATTAGATGTATAACTGATGATGACAAAGTTTTTTTTCTCTGCATAATAATAGGAACCCAGGCAGTAGCATCGTTTCACAATGTTTCCATCACCATCATCAGTGGATGCCTTTGCCGTCCGTAGCCTGAGATTTCAGATTTGCAGCAAAAAAATTTTGATTTTCTCATTTATTGGAATGCTGTGCAGGTATTTAAGTATTTTAGTAACTTTGTTAAATAAAGTAGTATTTACTTTTACAATAAATTAATTGCTTGTTTATATTTTACAGGTATTTGTACCTTGCAGCCATCCATTACAATGTCACCAAGCCGTAACAAAAGCAGGAGAGGGAAAGTACAAGGCTATGTTCCCAAAACACACAAGTGACATACCGTAAGCAGTAATGTTTTATTTCAAATACATTCATAATTAAAAACTTAATGTATGAAGCAGGGAAATAAATGATCAAAACAAAAGATTTATTGACTGCAATATTTCTACAGTTATGTGGATGATGTGATCAGGCTTGTGTTTGATGAGGTATTTGAAGATAAGCTGAAGGAAACCCCGATTCCAATGGACCTGGCATCACAGTTTGAGAGACCTTCAAAGGAGGACGTGATTGCATGCCATCTTCAGTGCAGGGGTCGTCGAAAGCCAAAATTGTGACCGATCTGATCAGGAAGCTCCAAGCGTATCTGGAGAACAACACACGACAGGATGATAACCTTATAGTGTCTTCTTAAATAGCACCAGCTGACAAAGCTTTGATATGCCATTTATCTGAATAGATAGCTGTAAGAAATGAATTGAACAATTTTTGAAACAAGAGCACAATATGGTTACTAAAGTATGTTTATTTGTATATTGTTTAACATTTAAATATATATTTGTAATAAATGAATAAAAACTTTTGACTGACTATTACATTTTCTTTAAAGTTACATCTTTTGTTCTTTTGGGTACTTTGTTACTATAATGATACTTTAGTGTTATTGGTTTAAAAATGTAATAAAACTTACTCTAGTCCTGCACCTCAAAGGCTTATAGTCGGTACAATAAATGTTCTGTGTGTAGGGATTTAGACAATTTGTGCAAAACCTGGATGATGAATCACGCAGGTAAGAGGCCCTGGAACATGTTGCATTCTCCTTAAAACCTAATAAGTAAAAACATAGCACTTATAAGTAAGCAGTCTTTCATAAAAAAGTTTACCATAGTGAAATAATGTAGAACATTCATTTCAATTAATACTTTCTTTGTGCTACATTTGGTGTTTCTATATAGTTTGCACAGTGATATAGTATGTAACAGTCTTTTATTATAAAGTTTACTATAGTAAAATAATGTTAACAAATGAAATAGTTTTATAATCATTTCAACAAATACTTTCTATGTGCTACATTTGGTGTTTCCATATAGTTTGCACAGTAATATAGTATGTAAGCAGGCTTTTATAATAAAGTTTACTATAGTAAAATAATGTTAATAAGTGAAATAGTTTTATAATCATTTCAAAAAATACTTTCTATGTGCTACATTTGGTGTTTCCATATAGTTTGCAAAGTAATGTAGTACGTTATAATTACCTTTTGGATGTCTTTGCAACACATTTTCGTCTTCGTTTAGCATTCTGGCAGAGCTAAGGACACCTAAAAAAGTTAAATCCAATCGCGTTCATTGACGGAGATCGTTTATATCGTAACGGCCGTCTGAACTCTCTGGATCGAGCTTGAAGTGGTAAGGCAGTACAGACACCATCGTTTATAGAGAAATATAGCGCTTGTTTACGTTGCCTGTGACTCTCAGTCAGAACCGGAAAACCCATGCGTAGTCAGGGGCGTAACCTTTCAAACACACGCCGAACCCAGTTGACCAATAACAGTTGAGTAGTCATCTGACCAATCCGAATACACTAGACATTTTGGGAGGCGGAGACAGGAACTAAATCCGAGCGTTTTCCAGACATGCAGAAATCGGTGAGGTATGTAAACAATTTATAAGACTCACAGTGCATTAGTTCAAGTTTTAATAACATGTATGTACTATGGGATATTACAATAACGTGCTAATGTGCCAATTTATTAGCATAATTGGTGCTCTTTAAAATATCCTGTAGTGCAGCCTTACTGAAAGTTGCCATGAAGGAAACATGACAGTGAATTAATGTTACTGTGTCTAAACTGCACGGTATGTAGAGAGTTATCCACCATTATGCGAGTACAAGTGTCCTTGTTTCTAAACAATAGGTATGATTATAGATCTTTTTACAGCCCACGTGATCAAATAGCCTACGTGTGCATTTCGGCAACAGAAGTGGTGTTGTTCCACAGTGGTTCACAGTGGTGTTAGCAACTCAGAAAGTTTATTAAAACAGTTTCCCAGCATCAAAATGTCTGGTTGTTGCGTTTGGTTGCACTAATATTGTATGAGCCAAATCGAGCTTTGTGTTAATTTCATATTTCTTTCTTGTCAGTAGTAGTAAGTGAATATTATGTAGCCATTAGACTGTCTACTCCACCTAGAGGACTGTTGGGAGGTTGAAGGTGAAGCCCAAAGGGAAAGGCCTTAAGAACAGGAAGTCACAGCAACTGGGCGTGGCTGAGAGGGCAAACAGTCTTTTGACCGTGTGGTGGTGTTCCTATCTAAGAGACTGCTTTAGTTTAACTGTGTTTTTATTTTACTTCAAGTTTTCTGTAACATTCTATCAACATCAATAAATGCTCATTGGACAAACTGGATCCACCTCTATTACTCATCTACACAACTGAACGCGTCAAGATATATCCAACTCAGCCACAAGTATAAGCAATTCAGGGAGCAAAGGAACGAGCAGAAAAGGCTAATACAATTTAGTCTCCTCCAGACGGATATACTTGGATCAAAGTAATATTGGATCTGAATACCAGATACGGAAGTCTAGGAAGTGCATGTGCCATCTTGGATTGTTTGAAGGCCGAAGCCAATCCAAGCGAATCCTAAAGAATCGGTATGTGAAACAAAGAACTTTTTAAGCAACTTTGCTCTGTATATTTATAAGAATTCATTTTGATAAATGTTGAGTTATATTTTTGGAAGAAAAGGGACTTTTGAGTTTGTCACATGGAACAAAGAGCCTCAATCAATATGGATGTCATTAACTCTGATGTTTTACCTGTTGAGGAAGAAAAGCAGGAAGAATTGTTAGAAAAGTTAGAAAAGAAGAAGAAAGAAGCAAGAAATGCTAGAAGGAATAAGTGTGCTGCATTGACTTGTAAAATTAACAAAACAATTGAGTTTATGTCTGATCCAGTTAATCTGGAGAAAGTAAAGGAGAATGTTCAGAAATACACTGAAATGTTAGAAGAATTAAATGACCTGCACACAAATTACCAACAACTACTGTCAAAAGAAGAGTGTGTTGAAGACACAGAACAGTGGTATGAGCCGAAGTTGATAAACATCAATTAATTTAACATTAAGGCTGACGTGCGGTCCACTCCTGTCAAGAAAAGGCTAATACAAATACTATATACTAATATACGTATAAATGTATCTGGCCACTTTATATTTGGCCATCTGTTAATGTCTTCTAGCCACTCCACTATAGTAAATGGATCTGGTAGCTGTGTTGAAAAAGTTGATGATAAAGTTAACTTTTTTTAAATTAAATTTCTCTGTCTGTGTTGATTCTTGCCGTACTTCTGGTGCCAATATGCGAGTGCATACGTTGCCACGTCATCATTGTGTACAAACAGTAAAAGGGTCTATACACATGACTAGACAAAGCAGATATTTCATTTACAAAATACCTGGATTGTAAAAATCTGTTAAGGATTGAGAAAGTTATGATATTTTTAATATTACAAATCAGAGGAAAGTCATATCGATGTCAAATGGAAGGTTTGTGACCAAAAATGCTGCTTATTCACATGTTTTTGCTGGTAACTTCCTCATTTGCGTTTTTGGACCCCAGAGTGTTAAGCTAATCTCTGTCTGGAAAACTACCCCAATGTGTTTTAAACAAGCAAGAGACACTGGCTCATTCCCATTGGCTCGTCCTTTTTTCACTCTTTGAAGGCAGAGAGAAGGCCGCACCTCATTTGTCCGTGCTTCTTAAGTGGGGATGGAAATTTCAGTGAACGAGTCAATGGATTAGGTGAACGAAAGTGATTTGTTCATTTCAAAGATATGTTCAAAAAGAATGATTCATTTTCGAACGTAACATCACTACTGCTTGGACTGCTCCATTTGAGACCATTTCAAAATTGGCTGCACGACCGGGTCCAGAGATTGGCTTGGCTAGTGTGCCCTTAGAACAGGTGTCCAGGCATACTGTTGTATTCACAGATGCTTTGACCCCAGGCTGGGGGGCCATGTACAATGGGTATGCAGTCTCCAGGGTCTGGAGGCATCCCCAGCTACATTGGTACATCAATTGCTTCAAGTTTTTGGCAGTAGGTCTTGCACTGAACTGCCAAAAGTGGCGGTTACAGGGCAAAGTTGTGCTAGTCCACACAGACAGCACTGTGATCATGGCGTACATCAACCGGCAAGGTGGTCTACACTCCCAGCGCATGTTGCAACACACCCTTCTGTGGAGTCGGAAGCATTGGAGGTTGCTTACAGCCATTCACATCCCAGGCACACTGAATACAAAACTATATTTGGCTGTATGTGTGTTATGTGTGTGTGATGCTCCTTACCATGTTTGAAAGATTCACTCACCATGCAGTGCTGACAGGAGTTAACTTACAGGTGTGTGTCCAAGCGGTAAGAATTATGATAATGTCGGTCTTGTCTACATCACCAATCCCAGGAAGTAAACGGTTGCCTATAATCCATGTGCCTCTTGTAGTCCAAGAAAAGAGATTTATGTTGGAGACGATAACGTCATTGTTTACTTTGGGGTATGTACCTTTTGCAGATTGTTAACATGTACTAATACACACCTACACACCAAAGGAAATGTAAAATCGTGATTCGGACCATTGGTGCCCTTTAAACTACAGTGGGAATCATAAATTACATAAATTCTCTCCTACATTTAACCCAGGTTACATGGAGAAGAGTGCTCTTTATTAACATGAAGACTGATCAATCTTGTTTGTGAAATTATGAACTCTCAGAAGCTACTTCTTAGAAGAAAACAAGTAGACGGCCGTAATTGTGCACTATTTGCAGTGCGGTTTGTTCAAGGTCAGAAAGTTACACAAGAAATTGTTGGGGAAGAACGTCATTTCATTCCGACTGTTTAGCGTGTAATAAATCCGCTCTCTTCCAATGCATAACCTCTGCCAGTTGGATTTATACAGAGAGTTGTAATGTAAACATACCGAAACCTGGCTAAGGTGGATAAAGTCTTATGTCATTTATCTATCAGCGGAATATAGGATATAAGAATGCACGTTTGGATTTTTAATGTGTCAGAAATGAATTTCCATAAATATGGAGATTAAGAGCTGCTTAGTAAGATCACACAGCTTGTGCACAATCTCCATACTGACCCTGGTATCCCATTTTGCTTTGTCCACTTCGTATGATCTGGGCGTAGTCTCTTTATTCACTTTGGCCAATGGTCACTTCTAACTCATACAATTTCTTCTTGGGCCAGTGGACTCCATGGTCCTGCTGTTTTGTTGTAGTGATTAATTCAATTTCAATTTAAAGAACTTTATTGCCATGATTGTGTCACTTACAATATTGCCAAAGCATTATACATAAAACAAGAAACATACAATAACACAATAGTAACAAACATTAAGGTGCAATTAAGCTAAGGTGCTGGGTGATGGATGAAGTACTACTGCAAATAAAATAAAATCAGAGGATATTTACAATATAAAGTAGACTTTGAAATATAAACATTTGAAGTATATGTCACAGGGTGACTTAGGGCGGAACCAAAATGGAGAGGAGAGGTTCCGCCTGGACCAAATTTTTCAAACACCGGATTACTTCCTGGTTCTCCGTGGCAGCGTAAATCAAGCTAAATTCATTACAGGTGTGCAAATAAGGAAGCGATCACTGACTGGACGGTCCCTATGATTACTGGGGACTTAAAAGACGGGCTGATGAAGCAGAAAGGAAGTCGATTTCGGGCGAGTTAACTTCCGCCTTGGGCAATATGACAAACACCAGCCTCTGAAGAGTCCGCAGGCCCCGCTGATCCAGCGACCGCTAGGAAGCACCTCATTTGTCCGTGCTTCTTAAGTGGGGATGGAAATTTCAGTGAACGAGTCAATGGATTAGGTGAACGAAAGTGATTTGTTCATTTCAAAGATATGTTCAAAAAGAATGATTCATTTTCGAACGTAACACTACTACTGCTTGGACTGCTCCATTTGAGACCACTTCAAAATTGGCTGCACGACCGGGTCCAGAGATTGGCTTGGCTAGTGTGCCCTTAGAACAGGTGTCCAGGCATACTGTTGTATTCACAGATGCTTTGACCCCAGGCTGGGGGGCCATGTACAATGGGTATGCAGTCTCCGGGGTCTGGAGGCATCCCCAGCTACATTGGTACATCAATTGCTTCAAGTTTTTGGCAGTAGGTCTTGCACTGAACTGCCAAAAGTGGCGGTTACAGGGCAAAGTTGTGCTAGTCCACACAGACAGCACTGTGATCATGGCGTACATCAACCGGCAAGGTGGTCTACACTCCCAGCGCATGTTGCAACACACCCTTCTGTGGAGTCGGAAGCATTGGAGGTTGCTTACAGCCATTCACATCCCAGGCACACTAAATACAAAACTATATTTGGCTGTATGTGTGTTATGTGTGTGTGATGCTCCTTACCATGTTTGAAAGATTCACTCACCATGCAGTGCTGACAGGAGTTAACTTACAGGTGTGTGTCCAAGCGGTAAGAATTATGATAATGTCGGTCTTGTCTACATCACCAATCCCAGGAAGTAAACGGTTGCCTATAATCCATGTGCCTCTTGTAGTCCAAGAAAAGAGATTCCTCCGACCGCTAGGAAGCAGGCGGAAAGAGTGCGGGGCTGGTTCGGGCGAAAGTACGGCGTGAATGTTTTCAGGAAGAGTTCAGTCAGTTGTTCAGTGGGCCGTTTGTTCAGTTGTTGTTGTCGCTCTGCTTTGCAGTCCGGTCAGCGCAGGAGTTTGCTGTGAGTTTGACAACGGCTTGGATTTCGTTGCTGGTTCGCTCTGGTGTCATCGAGGGAAGATTTGGGCTGAGTCACGCTGGTAACGGAAGGATTTTACAGTTACTGGAACTAAGAATGAGGAGAGAAAGACACAGGCTGAGTATATGATGCATTGAAGGCTCTTTGGGAAACGAGTCGCTTTGTGTACGATATTGATGTGTGTGTGCTGATGTTAGCAGCCGACTCACCGTGAGTGTACTGAGGAGAACGGCAGATGTGGATTTACATCGGGGCGAAGAGGAAAGCGTTTGACCTACGGAGGTAAACAAAGGAAAGGATCGTCAACATTGTGAGTACTCAGTATTTGAATTAGTGTAATATTGTGGAATGCTGTTGCTATGTTTACTGTGGGCCTTTAGTGAGTGAGACTACGGCCCCACCATGGAGCAAGGCGTTGGGCGAGCCGGGGCGTAACAATTTGGAGAGGATTAAAGGGCCACAGCAGCGACGTTTATACCGCCAGCCTGCAACATCATTTTCCCATCAGCCCGAAGACAGTCGGATGAAGTGGGGCTGCGACTTTATTGATTCACGTAGAAGAGTGAAGAGTGCTGTGGGTGAGTCTGAGACTTTGTTGTGAGAATACACTTTGAATTATTGCAGTGATGCTGTGTGGTGTTTTCAGTAGCCCCCTTTACTGAACTCGTCGTGAGACAACGAGAGGCCGTAAGGCTGGCAATCTACTTACTGTATATGCTGTGTGTGTGACCCTTGCGTTGGAGCTTCAGCGGAGTGCTGACTCTGTCACCCTTGGACGTGGCCGATTCGGTGGAACGGTGGCAAAGCATCTTGGAATATCAGATTACTGTGAGTAAAGCAACCTTTTAAGGAGTACGCTGTGTGTATGTCACTGTTGTGTACAGGGAAGCTTATATCGATACCACCTGTCACGGAGCCTCTACAAAGGTGCGCCCCTGTCCAGTTCTCGGGAGTCGAAGTGAACGAGAGGAGAGGGCAACGTTCGGCTCGGCGTGGCAGTGTTGGATTTCCCCCGCTGACAGTATCATAGGCGTGTGGGAAGGACGTACCACGACGCTTTGCCATCGTAAAGGTTGGAGAAATATCTATCTACTGACTGAGTGTAAACACCGTAAGTCCACCATTCCCGAATCGGGGCCACCATTGAAAGTATCCGTTGAATGCATGGAATGTGAATATTGTCTGAGGAAACCTAAGAGATAGCGTGACTAAAGCAATTACCCCTGTTTCAGTGGTGAAGAGTTACCAGTGTTGACCTAATGTGAGCCCCAGTGTTTGAGATTAACCCCCTGTGTTACAGCTACAAGCCTACAGCAGGAGAGAGAGAACCAGAGCCTGTTACCGTGAGATACTTGCCTGTGTGGTCACCAGCGATTAGGGTGAGCCCCAGTGTTTGAGATTAACCCCCTGTGTTACAGCTACAAGCCTACAGCAGAAGAGAGAGAACCAGAGCCTGTTACCGTGAGATACTTACTTGTGTGGTCACCAGTGATTAGGGTGAGCCCCAGTGTTTGAGATTAACCCCCTGTGTTACAGCTACAAGCCTACAGCAGGAGAGAGAGAACCAGAGCCTGTTACCGTGAGATACCTACATGTGTGGTCACCAGTGATAAGTGTGAGCCCCAGTGTTAGAACATTGAACTGTTCTGTGTTTCTTTCTGCCTCCAGGAGAAAAGGAGGGCGCCACGGGATTAACAAAACAAGGCGGAGGAGCCTTACCTGTTCACTTCCCCCCACAGTGTCCTGGATCTCGGACGCTTGGCCCCTTGGTCCCCTCCCCCTTTCTTTGTGTCACGGCCCACCTGGAGGGTGGAACAGAGGCCTTTTAGTTTTAATCTTCCCCCTTCCCATCCCTATACCTTTTTTTTAAATAACTTAAATAAAATTATATTTTTATACTTACCTGTACTTGTGTTGTCTGGTCATTGGGTTGGCTTTGGGACCTCCTCGAGGTGGACACTAGAGGAAGGGGCGCGGCTTCTTAGTTCAGTGATCCGCCCCGACCTGTGACATATACAAATGTACATTTATGGAGGCAGATGAGAGGTAGAATAAGAGTACTGTACAAGATCAGGGCTGTAGATTATTCTGATGGTGTGTAACTGATAAATGAATTTAGCAGCAGCTGATGGGTGTCTGTCTTCCCCCAGTAACATCTTCATTTGATCTGAATCTGAAGAGCTATGAAACTCTGGTATGAGCTTTGAGATTTTGTCAAAGTGTTTTTCTCTAAGCTCTTTATATTTACCACAGTAAAGAAGAAAGTGTGTCTCTGTCTCAATCTCATCACTGTCACAATGGACACAGATTCGCTCTTCTTTTGGGAGCCATGTTTGTCTATGTCGGCCTTTCTCTATTGCCAGACTGTGATCACTGAGTCTGTATTTAGTGAGGATTCGTCTCTGCTTTACGTCTCTAACAGTGGAGAGATATTCTGACAGACTGTATTTTCTGTTTAGTGCCCGATAACATTCTAGTTTACTTTGGTTTTTACTTTCATTATCCCAATGATCCAAATATAAAGTTTGACTTTCTTTAATGATTTGGTTTATTGTGGTCTGTTTGCGTTCATTAGTGCTGGTCTGGAGTTTTAGAGCCAGTTGACAGATGGGACTGGTTTTAGGTCTCTTCTCTTGGGTTTTAAGGGCTTCATACTGAAGTGTGTTCAGGGGACTTGAGTTTAAGTGTGACCAGAATTTAAGGAAGCATTTTTGGATGTGTATTATTAGGGGATATCTGCCTAATTCAGCCCTGCATGCATTAGTTGGTGTTCTTCTGTGAACTATCAAAATATTTCTACAGAATTCAGCATGCAGGGATTCCATTGGATGTTTGTCCCATTTGGAGTAATCTGACCCCAAACCTCACAACCATATAGAGCTATGGGCATTATTACACTATCAAATATTTTAAACCAAACTGTAGCAGGAATGTCTGTTTGTTTAAATTTGCCTTTGATGGCATAGAATGCTCGTCTAGCTTTCTCTTTAAGTGCATTTACCGCGAGACCAAAACCGCCTGATGCGCTGATTTTTAACCCGAGATAGTCGTAGTGTAAGGTGTGTTCTAGTGCAGTGTTTCCTAGAGTAAATGTGTATCTGTTATCCTGTAGTCTTGCTTTTTTCTGGAAAATCATAATTTTAGTTTTTTTCAGATTGACCGTCAGGGCCCAGTTTTGACAGTATTTCTCCAGCAGGTCCAGGTGTTGCTGTAAACCATGTGCAGTGTCTGACAATAGCACCAGATCATCTGCATACAGAAGAGCTTTAATCTCTGAGTTGTTTAGGATGAGAACGGGTGTGTTGGATTGTTCCACTGCTAACTCATTAATATATAAGTTAAATAGCGTTGGACTCAAGTTACAGCCCTGTCTCACCCCACGCCCTTGACTTAAAAATTCTGTTCTTTTGTCACCGATTTTAACTCCACACTTGTTTTCAGAGTACATGGATTTAATGATGTCATATACTTTTCCTCATATGCCTGATTGTATAATTTTATAATATAAGCCGTCGTGCCATGTCGAGTCGAATGTTTTTTTTAAAGTCAACAAAACATGCATAAACTTTGCCTTGTTTTTATGATGAACGTGTTGATTGACTAGCGTCTGTAGTGTATAAATGTGGTCAGTGGCGCTGTGGTTTGGTAAAAATCCAATCTGACTTTTACTTAAATAAAATTAAACATTTTTAAAAGTGCCTCTTGCATTGCTGCAGGACTGTGTTTTAACATTTCTGTTCTGATGTTGTCTAAACCACATGCCTTTCTGGGTTTTAATTTCTTTAGTGCTTCTTTTAGTTCTTCTAAGCTAATCGGGTAATCTAAAGGGTTTTGGTTGTTTTTAATGATGGATTCCAATTGTTTTAGTTTGGTTTGTACATTTTTTTTGATGAGGTGTAAGACTATCTGAGGAGATTTCCCTGAATTGGTTTTTAAAATAGTCTTTCCATAATTCTCCATTTTGTATGGGTATGTCCTGGTTTTGTTTTTTGTTTAGGCTATTCCATTTTTCCCAGAATTGATTATTATGAATTGAGTCTTGGATTTCTTTGAGAGTATAATTGAGGTGTTGTTGTTTTTTGTAGTGAATTGAATTTTTGTAATCCCTAAATGCTTCGCAATAGTTTTGTCTGATTTCTGGTTTGTGTGGATCTCTGTGTTTTTGGTTGGAGAGTTGTCGAAGACGTTGTCTTTTACTTTTACATTCATTATTGAACCAGATTTCATCTCCAGATTTTACTTTAGTTTTTTTGTTTGTACGGAGTAGGTTCGCTTTGATTGCGCATCTTTCATAAATATGATTTATTTGTTGTACTGCAGCATTTACCTTGATTTTACTAGTCATAAACTGTGTTGTTTTAAATGTATTAATTAAGTTGGAAATGTCTTTGGAGCTGACTGTGCTAATAAATTCGGGTTCAGAGTTTGGGGACCATTTAAATGTTGGGTTCAATTTGGTCAAATTGCAGGGCTTATGTTCGCTTCTATGGATTAATCTGTCTCTCATTTGTAGAATTCCATTAACTCCATACTATTTGGTGTTTTACCAATGGCAGCTTTGTCCGTAGTTTCCTTTTTATGAGCATTTCTGGCGGTGAAAGTCCATTCTCTTCTGGAGTAATTTGTTCCTCTTCGATTGAGTCTACGAAGATTGCCGTTTCATCATCTTCTTTGTCACTCCTCTTTTCTAATAGCTGTACTTTTTTTTTTAATAACAGCATTTTGCGAAGTGATTTTTTCCTCCACAATTTACAGTCTTTCCCAAAAGCTGGGTATTTTCTCAGTGCATGTTCATTTCCATACTTTCCGCAAACTTTGCCTTTGTAACTTTGTATTTTCTACTTTGATGTTACTCTGTCTTTCTGTTCCTCCATCTACCTCAGCTCTTCACTGTATTGTGGCTCATAAAGGTAGCCACAAACATTTTAATCTCTCAACAGTTCTTCGAAATTCCCTACTGCCATTTCAACCTCAAAACTACCTTCCATTGTTATTCAAACTTTCTCCATGGAGCAAGAACCTGTTAGCTTAGCTTCTAAAGATGGTTGACACTATCTTTTACATTCTTTGAGTGAGATCCCACCCCATGTAAGTGTGGTGAAAACATGCGGAACTAGCTGCTAATACTGGCTGTAGTTTTAAGCCTCTGGCCAAAAATCCTCTGATACAAAATTACATTTTTTGCGTCATCAGAGGATTTTTTCCAGACTAAAAATACACACATCTCTCATCTTGGGGCAATATGAAGGGAAGAGGCACGGTAATTTGAAAATTCTACTGATACAAAGCTCAATACTAAATCCGGAAATATCCCTTTAAGATTGTAGCTGGATCATTATAAAGCTCTATTAACAGAATTTATAAAACGCTAAGGTAATGTCAGGAGTTTCCTACTGTCCAGCAGTCCTAGACCAGTTCTCCTATGACATGCTACAACTGCACCCTGAAACCTTTTCATTAAAGTGATTTTTTTTTAAAATATGAATGTGTCTTTAGATATATAAAATGCAATTTGGAAGCACTGTGACCAAAGGTGCAATAGTAATAGGTCTTGTGCTTCCATATGGTCCTGTTAAAGCAATGACTTTGAACTGATGGCTGTGGAGTTTTTTCTGAGGTTTTATTGATTCATTCTGTGATATAAAACTGAATGTTTTATTCAAAGTAACTTACAAATGAGGGAGAAATAAACATGCAATGTTTAATTTGCTTAAACCACTTTGTTTTTTCACAGGTCTGTGCATCATTCCCAATGTTGTTTTTGTTACAAATACTAGGTTTTGTGTTTGACTTACAATCCAAATTTCCTCTTTGATGTTGCTTTTGTGGATATTTTCATACGGGAAAAACAAAAATGATATTGATGTTAAGCCATTTGATGTTAAGACATTTGGAAAAAGGCAAAAAATGCAGATAAAAGCACTAATGTTAAGTGCTGTGTTAATTGTATCTTAAAAGTTTTTTAAGTCATTAGAATCACAAGAATCTCAACTTTCCAAAGATATGTGACATGTTTAGCTTTTTGTTTTTGAGTTGTATGTCATGAAGTTTTCTGTCAAATAATGCAGTGTTCCTCCCACGGTACATGTGAAACTTCCTCATCAAAGTAAAATCAACTTAAAATACTCCATCATTAATAATCATACACTTACGTGTTATATATCATTTGAAACTGTGAAGGGTCTTCTTTGATTGGTGTACATTCACAATAACAACAAATCTTTGTGTTTTTGTCAAATAAAGAAAATAAACAGGGTGCGCGTTAAAACATTTCTGTCTCCGCCAGCTGTCTCTCAAAACACGTTACAAAAATCTATTGAAACTCCCCGAATACTTGTCACACAAACATGATACACATATCCAAATCACTGCATGAAAAGAGGTGTATCTGTACTAGGAAACTCCTTTATACAACACTGATTTTCGGAAGTATCTACTAGTTCCACTGATGGTAAACTACTAATTCCACCAACGTAGGAAACTCCCATAATGATACCAATTTGGATGTATCTTGCTGAAGGGATATCCCCGTGGCATATGCAGCCATTTGTTGCCTTGACAAGTAATCCCATTGAAGATTTTGGCAGAGGCCACTTTCACACCTACAGAGGTATCACACCTTTGCACAATTCTGGTGTCCCAATTGCTGTTTAACTCTTTCCCCGCCATTGACGAGATATCTCGTCAATTAAGAGAAAACGCTTCCCCGCCAATGACGAGATTTTCCGTCTTTCCGCAATATCGCTATTATCCACCAGGTGGCGCCCTTCCGCAACTTTTTAAAACCGGAAGTATTGCCCTATGGCAAGCTGCTGCATGTCCGTGTCTGTTTTAAAGATCGCTCTGAATGGGATCTCTATGAAAAGTCAGTCACAAAAATGGAATTATTTTTGCTTTTTGCTTGTTTATTTATTTAAAGAAGAACATTTTCTGGAAGGCATTAAACTTTGGTGAAAATCATGAAAAACGCTGGCGCTGGCTGGCAACTTTTTTTAAAAACGCTGGCGGTGAAAGAGTTAATCTCAACACTAATTGGTTGCTTTTAAAACCCCCTCTCAAAACTCTGACAACTATTGGGACACAACTTTGAAACTTTCCAGTTGAGATGATTTGATTGGTTACACTTTGTTTTTAGCCCAACCCAAGCCCTCATATATTTCTGACTTGATAGACTACAACGCTCCCCCCACACTATATACTACTATACAACCCAAAAGCCTTAAAAAAAAATAAAACTTGAATTGAGTTTGAAATGTTTAGTAGTTGTATGGGGCCCCTCCCCCACCCGCTGACAGGTCGTGTTTGACAGCTCGTGTTTGACAGGGGGTGGGACAATCAATCAACCGGTGTACAAGCTGTCAACTTTAGACAGCGAGTGTGTGGTCGTTTATGACATGTCATTTAGTGGTTTGTTTTTCCTGCGTGTGTTTTATGTCAAACCTATGCTGTCATGTTTAATGACAGCTCGTGTGTGACAGCTCGTGTTTTGACATTTGCTGCCTGCGTCTCACCCATCCCCCCTCCTTTCTCACAAGCCCTGCATTCTTTCACAGGGGTGCGTGTTGTAAGCGAGTAAAGATTTCTAAAACTCAATGTTGGTAAAATAATTCACGGTGTCAAAAAAGTAAATGTTTATTTTAGATTTAGACAAATCATGAACAATGCTATGATTAAAACTTTTGTTTGTAACATCACAAGTTATTTATTTAAGTATTCCGTATACGGGTATAGTTTAAGCAATGACCTGAGCCATAACCTTCGGCGCCGTCAATACTACAATCTTTAGACAATAGTCTAAACTAAATAAAATTTTAAACGGTTCAGGAATTCCGTTAATCTTTTCATGACCTGCTCTATAGTTTCACGCGTATTAAAGATCCGGCGGTGCCTGACAAAGCGCCGGGTGTGTGTTCATATATGCCGTTTTAAATTAACCTTAATAAATGTAATTCTGTCCACTATGGCAAAATAGGGTTTTTATTTTATATTTAGGGGATTCTTTAACCAAGTCTCTGATTAAGACATGTGTATACGTGCACCGATGGTGATAGAGAACTTATATCTGACGTTAATAAACTTTTTAAATGTTTTAAGACGTGTTCATCCCATCTTAGGGGTTTTATTTTTAATTAAATGATTCTTAAAACCATGTGTGAAAATGTGTATATTATACAATGAGTCTTATATTGTCTGCTCTGACAAAAATAAAGTATTATTTTAGATTTTAGGTCAATTGACTGTGTGTATCTTATAAATACAACTTGATAATACGTTTGTTTTGTCAAGAGACTTCTTTAAAGTCAGGCAAGAATAAAATATTTTAGTTGTAACTGGTTAACCTTAAATGTACTATTATATATTTAACTATAAGCTATATTTTTCTGATCAGCCTCAAAGTTTCTGATGCTGGTCTTATGACAGTGTGTGATAGATAATTCACAGCAGGGGCGGTTTGTAATCTAGGTAGTGTCTTTTAAAACCACTATGGTAATGTGTAATATGGTCACTCTGACAAAAATAAAGCATTTGGTTGTAACAAATTATTTAATGAAATATTCAGTATGTGTATAGCGATGAACTGTGTCAAAATCACCGGGGTCCCATCAATACTATATTCTTTAGACTAAAGGGTATTTATTTTAATCTAAATAAAATCTTAATCTTTTCATGCACAATATTCTGATCACGCCATTAGATTGTGTTCCAGCGTTTACAATAGAGAACATACGCGGATGCGTGTTCATATCCACCGTTAAGAAACTTTTTTAAACGATTAAAGACATTTTCAATTCATCTTCTGGGGTTTGTTTTAAAATAATGACACCTTAAAATCAACAGTGAAGATGTGGTTATTACACAATAACATGTAATTCTGTCCGATCCGGTATAATAAGGGTTTTATTTTAGATTTGGGACTTTCTTTAACCAAGTCTCTGATTAAAACATGTGAATGAGTGTACCAACGGTGCCAGAAAACGTACGCTGATGCGCTCCTATATCTGGCGTTAAGAGCCTTTTAAACGTTTTAAGACATTTCACACCCTCTTCTGAGTTGAATTCATTAATGTCATCTAATATCCACGTGTGTACATGTGTATTTACGATAAATGTAACATGGTATGCATTGTCAAAATAAAAGGTTTCTTGAACATGTTATTCCAGTGTGTGTTTCTTGCAGGGCCGGCGCCACGAGGGGGCGTGAGGGGGCGTCGCCCCCTCACTGGCACTATCCCGCCCCCTCAGATCACCATTAATGTTGAATGGGATTTTAATGATAAAATGCGCTATTTAAAAATCACGTTTGCCTTGTGTATTGTCTTCCTAAAGTGAATTTTAAAGTCTAATTATTTAACAAAACAAAAAAACAAGTGTGCATGTATTCTACCGTGACACACGCCCACTCATGTGTAGCCTATAGGCTTGTTCGAATTCATCAGGCGAAGACGTCAAAATGCCGCGAGAGCGAGACGAAACGACACTTAGTATGATTTCTCGAATCGTTCTCGCGGTACTTTGACGTCATGTGGTTGTTGGTTCTTGCAGCCGCGCCTGAAGTTGAACAAGTTTGTGTTGACGGCTTGAGGTACGCCGACAATGAGCCCGCGTTCTGAGTCTCAGAGGGAAATAAAGATGTCGAAGTGGGAAATTATATAAAAATTTACAGACAGGAGTGTGAGAGTGACCTGGGCCTGCCCTGTAGCAATGGATATATGGAAAATAGCATTGGAAGTTCTACAAACTGGACTCCGGATTGTCACACATCAATTAATGCCGTGGCGTGGATGAATTATCGGAGCATTTCAGGCGCAAAGATCCAAATGTTCGGCTGTCATTAAGTCAATTCGGGCACCATGAACTTCAGCCAGACTGTTCATAGTTTTGAAAAGTTCAGATGTTCATGTTCTTCAGCATCCTTGCAAGTCAACGTACAACCAACAGCCTATAATTGTTCTGCATTTAACGTTAAAGGTAAGCCTGTACGATCTCTCTCTCTCACACACCTGTTTATCAGGAGTAAATAGATAAAAAAACAGACATTGTTAAATGTATAATTAACGAATTTGAATTAGCCTATCCTACAGCATAGCTGTATGTAAACGAGTTATTGTCATTTTGCTATTGTGGTTCTCTAGCTCCTTAATCGCTAGCTTATGGTGCATTACTTGTGGCAGTTAAAATAACTACGTTATATGATCAAATTGAACCAAAATGTTTATAAAATGTTGCGTTTGGACCGTTTTTGGGCTGAAAACCATCAACTCTATTTGCCAACACTGCCCCCCACCATTACGTAAAATTTATTTCTACCTCTGGGTCTGAACTTCAAATGAGTAGTGTTGTGCTAATATATGTAACGTTAGGTATGCGTTTTTTTTGTTGTTGTTGTATTGTTCAGAGCTCTGTACGTTGCTCACTATAGCTGTAGTTTTTGTGGTTGTATTACAGAGATGTTTGTTTATAACACTTTAAAACTTAATGTACCAAACCTATGTATTTTCTAGCTGGGGGAATTATATGCATTCATGTGATCGCCCCCTCTGGTATTTTAGACGCCCCCTTATCAGCGCTCGGCTGGCGCCGGCACTGGTTTCTTGTCTTGCGAGTGTTCGACATATTTATTGATGTGGAAAAAAGTTTGTTGTTTGGACGATCAGTTTCAGTCTCTCTCTCTCTATCACCATCCGCTATCACCCAGCGGCCCTAGTGTGTCTGAACAGCGGTGGTGTTCAGCGGTCCGTACTGTTTCTAAAACTCTGTGTTGGTAAAATAAAGGGTAATTCAGCCCCCATTGACAATAACTAAAAGGTTTATTTTAGATTTTAGGTAGAGCACCAGAGCCTAATTTAGGGGAGACACTGCAGGATCTAAAAGTTTGTAACATTACAAAATTATTTAATGAAATATTCAGTACGTTTATATTTAAGCAATAAATTGTACCAAAACCTCTGTAGGTCTACTATTCTTTAGACATAAAGTCTATTTATTTTAAACTAAATAAAAGCTGATTCGCTTCACGAGATCTGAGAAGCTTTTCAAGCAGAGGGTTCTGTTCAAGCCATTAAAGATCGGGGGCTCCGGCGTTCACAATAGAACATACACGGTTGCGTGCACATATAGGCCATTAAGAAACTTTTTAAACGATTAAAGACATTTTCATCTCATATTCTGGGTCTGTTTTAATCTTATGACACCTTAAAACCAATTGTGAATATGTGTTTATTACACAATAAATGTAATACTGAGAGCTATGGCTATATAAAAGTTATTTTAGGCATATCATTATCCCATACTCATAAGATAATGATTAAAGCATGTTATTGCATAGAGCAATAAACACATGCACTCACATATCTATGGTTTTAAAAACAAAACTTTTTAATGTTTAAGACATTTTGACCCCATTTTCTGGTTTTGTGTCCACTGTGGATCCCAACCTCTATGTGTTTATTATACAACAAATGCAATTCTGTCAGCATTTCTAGTTTTAGAACGCCTCTGATTTAAACAGTGTGTGTGTTTGCATGGGGGTCTATGATGTCTCTGTTTGTTACTAAAGCTTTGATATTAAGTCTGAGCCCCTCATTGACAAGAAGTAAAGGGGTTTTTAAATTTAGTCTTCATTACACAGATACTGATTAAATCATGTTATCCATTATTTGCGATTTAAAGAAACTTAAAAGGTTTAAGACATTTTATATCACATTTTGGTGTTTTATTTTTAATTAATGTAGCCTTAAACCCAGCTGTTATCCATTTGGGGAATAATAAAATGTATGCATATATTATTTATCAAAGTTGACGATGTTATAAGCCAGGTTGTCACTAACGTGACAACAAACAATTCTTTAAAGACAAAAAAAAATGTAACAAAATTGCCATGGCTTACAGAGACACACTAGACTTTTTTTTTTGTGTGTGTGTGTGTGGTTTTGTTAAACATGGTGTGTGCTTCCATTAAACTATCTATATCAACAACACCAGATAGGATGTACCTCTACATAATGGTAAAATCATGTACACATATTAAATAGGTAAACCTTAACACTTATTTAAAAAATAAAAATATACTATTCGAACATACTAACCTGATATAGGCTAGATTAGGTTTTAAGGTCAATCAGTGTCTTTAGCTTTACGACTTACAGCACAAAACCCCCTCAATGACAGGAGCAATGACAGGATCTTTATGAAGTTGAGCAGACCATTGGTTTGCCTGAGGGGTAGGTTCAACTTAGGTTAACATCTATCACTGCATAATAAGCAAACATGAAATTATATTTTACCTATGGTTTGTTACTGATGTTCCTAGTTTCGCGTATTTTTCTTAAACATTTTTTGTTTTTCAAACTTAGTTAGGATTCACACTTTTGTCGCTTCATACACTTGCTCAAAGTTTTTTCTTCGCTAGTGTCAACTAATGTCTGAGATTTTGTAAATTCATCAGATGGTCTTACGTGTGTATTTCTTAAACAAACATGTTGCTTTTCAAACTTAGGCAGAGTTCATACGTTTGTCTTTTCATAAGTTGTTCATAGTTTTTCTTCGCTAGTGTCAACTTATGTCTGAGATTTTTGTAAATTCATCAGATGTTTCTTACTTGTGTATTTTCTTAAACAAACATTTTTTGTTTTTCAAACTTAGACAGTCTTCATACGTTTGTCTTTCGATAAGTTGTTCATAGTTTTTATTTGTTAGTGTCAACTTATGTCTGAGATTTTTGTAAATTCATCAGATGTTTCTTACTTGTGTATTTTCTTAAACAAAATTTTTTGTTTTTCAAACTTAGACAGTGTTCATACGTTTGTCTTTCGATAAGTTGTTCATAGTTTTTATGTGGTAGCGTCAACTTATGTCTGAGATTTTGTAAATTCATCAGATGTTTCTTTCGTGTATATTTTCTTAAACAAACATTTTTTGTTTTTCAAACTTAGTTAGGATTCACACTTTTGTCGCTTCATACACTTGCTCAAAGTTTTTTCTTCGATAGTGTCAACTAATGTCTGAGATTTTGTAAATTCATCAGATGGTCTTACGTGTGTATTTCTTAAACAAACATGTTGCTTTTCAAACTTAGGCAGAGTTCATACGTTTGTCTTTTCATAAGTTGTTCATAGTTTTTATTTGTTAGTGGCAACTAATGACTGAGATTTTGTAAATTCATCAGATGTTTCTTACACGTGTATTTCTTAAACAAACATTTGCTTTTCAAACTTAGCTAGGCTACACACATTTGTCTATTTATACACTCGTTCAAAAAAATGTCTTCGCTAGTGTCAACTAATGACTGAGATTTTGTAAACTCATCAGATGTTCTTAGTTGTATCTGCACAGACAATATTATACTTATATCAGTCGTCTTGTTTTCTTTTGTAAGTGACAAAATATATCTGTGATTGTTTTATGAACACAGTTGGTTTCATTTCTGTAGTTTATGTAACACCTTGTCAAACTCTTAAAGGTAGTACTACCTGTTTAAAACAAAAATGCAAAGTGTTTTAGATTTACTTGAAAATCTTTTACATCAAAACAAAATAGGATAGCAACATAACAAAGTCTGCAAAATAATAAAGATTGATTAGGTTTTTTATTTAGTAAACCTTTTAACATAAAGTGGAGAGTCTGTTGTATGTAACAACAAAGATGCGATGAAACAACGCAAAACAAGAGAGGCTGCGTTTGTTAAACCACATATAAATTAAGATGCATACATCTACAAATGGGCAATGTTTGAAATAGTTTGGCCGTATAGCCATTAAATTTGGGACCAATAGATTAAAAACATTGCCCATTTGTAGATGTATGCATCTTAATTTATATGTGGTTTAACAAACGCAGCCTCTCTTGTTTTGCGTTGTTTCATCGCATCTTTGTTGTTACATACAACAGACTCTCCACTTTATGTTAAAAGGTTTACTAAATAAAAAACCTAATCAATCTTTATTATTTTGCAGACTTTGTTAT
Organism: Paramisgurnus dabryanus; assembly: GCF_030506205.2. Classification (NCBI taxonomy): domain Eukaryota; kingdom Metazoa; phylum Chordata; class Actinopteri; order Cypriniformes; family Cobitidae; genus Paramisgurnus; species Paramisgurnus dabryanus. The sequence continues at coordinate 31,182,340 of NC_133347.1, forward strand.
GTTGCTATCCTATTTTGTTTTGATGTAAAAGATTTATCAAGTAAATCTAAAACACTTTGCATTTTTGTTTTAAACAGGTAGTACTACCTTTAAGAGTTTGACAAGGTGTTACATAAACTACAGAAATGAAACCAACTGTGTTCATAAAACAATCACAGATATATTTTGTCACTTACAAAAGAAAACAAGACGACTGATATAAGTATAATATTGTCTGTGCAGATACAACTAAGAACATCTGATGAGTTTACAAAATCTCAGTCATTAGTTGACACTAGCGAAGACATTTTTTTGAACGAGTGTATAAATAGACAAATGTGTGTAGCCTAGCTAAGTTTGAAAAGCAAATGTTTGTTTAAGAAATACACGTGTAAGAAACATCTGATGAATTTACAAAATCTCAGTCATTAGTTGCCACTAACAAATAAAAACTATGAACAACTTATGAAAAGACAAACGTATGAACTCTGCCTAAGTTTGAAAAGCAACATGTTTGTTTAAGAAATACACACGTAAGACCATCTGATGAATTTACAAAATCTCAGACATTAGTTGACACTATCGAAGAAAAAACTTTGAGCAAGTGTATGAAGCGACAAAAGTGTGAATCCTAACTAAGTTTGAAAAACAAAAAATGTTTGTTTAAGAAAATATACACGAAAGAAACATCTGATGAATTTACAAAATCTCAGACATAAGTTGACGCTACCACATAAAAACTATGAACAACTTATCGAAAGACAAACGTATGAACACTGTCTAAGTTTGAAAAACAAAAAATTTTGTTTAAGAAAATACACAAGTAAGAAACATCTGATGAATTTACAAAAATCTCAGACATAAGTTGACACTAACAAATAAAAACTATGAACAACTTATCGAAAGACAAACGTATGAAGACTGTCTAAGTTTGAAAAACAAAAAATGTTTGTTTAAGAAAATACACAAGTAAGAAACATCTGATGAATTTACAAAAATCTCAGACATAAGTTGACACTAGCGAAGAAAAACT